>NC_043702.1:133496699-133557877 GCF_006229205.1 Suricata suricatta | reverse complement strand
CTAGGTTGTCCAGTTTGTTGGCATATAATTTTTCATAGTAATCTCTAATGATTGCTTGTATTTCTAAGGGATTGGTTGTAAAAGATCCATTTTCATTCATGATTTTGTCTATCTGGGTGCTCTCTCTTTTCTTTCTGAGGAGCTTGGCTAGAGGTTTATCGATTTTGTTTATTTTTTCAAAGAACCAACTCATTTCATTGATCTGCTCAACTGTTTTTTGGGATTCTATATTGTTTATTTCTGCCCTGATCTTTATTATTTCTTCTCTTTTGCTGGGTTTGGGGTGCTCTTGCTGCTCCCTTCTAGTTCCAGTAGGTGCTCTGTTAAATTTTGAATTTGCGCTCTTTCTAGTTTGTTGAGATTGGCCTGGATTGCAATATACTTTCCTCTTAGGACTCCTTTGCTGTATCCCAGAGATTTTGGATTGTTGTATTTTCATTTTCATTGGTTTCCATATATTTTTAAATTTCTTCTCTAATTGCCTGATTAGCTCAATCATTCTTTAGTAGGGTGGTTTTTGACCTCCACATTTTTGGAGGTTTTCCAGACTTTTTCCTGTGGTTAATTTCAAGTTTGATAATATTGTGATCTGAAAGTGTACATAGAATTTAAACCCTCTCCTTTCTCCCTTTTTAGTTCAATCCCTGGGGCTGTTTCCACCTCCCCTCCTCCACTTTTTCTCTAGCTACTTTCATTGGGGGTACTTTTCCCGTACTCTCCCCCCATCTCCGTCCTCTGTCCTCAAGCAAAAACAGCTCCCTGCACTCCGCATCTCCTATCTCCCCTAGTTCACCTCTCTGCACCATGTATCTGCTGAGTTCTTTGGTTCAGATTGTGCAGATTGATGTGTTAATCCTCAAATCAGTTTGCCAGGTTTACAGGGTGGTTTAGTGTTGATCTGGCTGTATTTCATGTAGGTGAGGCAGAAAAAAGACTTCCATACTGCACCACCGTCTTGGCTCCTCCTTGGAAGATTTTTCATCGCTGATTCAGTCTCTTGTGATAGTATATTCAAATTTTTTTTTATTTCTGAGTCTGAATCTGTTTGATTATTGTGGATTCTTGCAATTTTCCCATTCATCTAGGTTATCTAATTTATCAGCATACAATTGCTTATAATGTTTTCTTTTTTATTTCTATAAGGTTGGTAGTAGTGTCTTTACTTCCATTTCTTTTTTTCTTTATGTTTTTTAATTTTTTTGAGAGACAGAGACAGCAGGAGCAGGGGAGGGTTAGAGAGAAAGGAAGACACAGAATCCAAAGCAGGCTCCAGGCTCTGAGCTAGCTGTCAGCACAGAGCCCGACATGGGGCTCGAGCCTGCGAACCGTGAGATCAAGACCTGAGCCGAAGCCGGCAGCCAGACATTTAACCAACTAAGGCACCCAGGTGCCCCTCTACTTTCATTTCTGATTTTAGTAATTTCAGTCTTCTCTTATTTCTTGGTCAATCTAACTAAATATCAGCTTTGTTGATCTTTTCAAAGAAAAGACTTTTTTTTTTTTTTTTTTTTTTTTACTCTTCTTTCTTTTCTTTTTGAGAGAGAGAGGGAAAGAGAGAGAGAGAGAGAGAGAGAGAGAATGCAAGCAGGGTAGAATGGCAGAGGGAGAGTCTTAAGCAGGTTGCATGCTCAGAATGGAACCCAAAGTAGGGCTCAATCCCACAACCCTGGGATCATGCCCTGATCCAAAATCAAGAGTCAGATGCTTAGCCACCCAGATGCCCCAGTTTTGTTGATTTTCTATATTGGTTTTCTATTCCCTATTTTGTTTACTTCCACTCTAATCTTTATAATTCTGTTTTAATGCTATCTTTGGGTTTAGCTTGCTACTCTTTATCTAGCTCCTAGAGGTGTAAGTTTTAGTTACTGATTTGTTATCTTTTTCTTTAATATCTGAGTTTACAAGTATAGATTTCTCTTTGAGCAATGTTTTTGCTTCATCCCGTATATTTTGGCATGTGATATTTTCAATTTCATTTAACTCAAAATTATCATACTTTTCAGCTTCAGAATTGCTATTTGATTTTTTTTGTCATTTCTATCTCTTTATTGATACTCTATATGGTGAGACACCATTCTCTTCACTTCCTTTAGTTCTTTGTTCATGCTTTCCTTTATCTCTCGGAGCATATTTAAGACAGTAGATTTAAAATTTTGGTCTTATAAGTACAATGACCAGATTTATTATGGGCAGCTAATATAGATTTTTTCCTGTAAATGGGCCATATGTGGGTTGGGTTTTTTGTTTGTTTGTTTGTTTGTTTGTATGACTCAGGGTTTGTTTTCTTGTTGTTGTTTTTTTTTTTGGTTGAAGACTGGACATATTGAGCATCATAATGTGACAAAATCAGATTTTTCCCCTCTCCTTCAAGTTTGCTGTTGCTGCTTTTGTAGGTTGTAGGAGTGTGTGTGTGTGTGTGTGTGTGTGTGTGTGTGTGTGAGACTTTTCTCAACTATTCTTGTAAAGCTTGTGTTCTTTATTATGTGTGACCACTGAAATCTGTGTTCTGTTACCTTATGGCCAACTAGTGCTTTGATAGTCTCCTTAAATGTCAGAAAGGAAGGAAGGAAGGGAAAGAGAAAGAATGAGAATGAGAATGGGAACGAGAAAGAGAAAGAAAGAAAAGGAAAGGAAAGGAGAAGAAATCATAAGAAAAATTACTCTACTGGTCTTTGCAGATTGGCTCTGTGTTGTATTACTCTTTTGATGCTCAGCCAGGTCATATACAACTCTGCCTTAGCCTTAATTTCCCATTTGCCTGGACCCTGAAGTTCAGCCAGACATGATAGTTGTGGGTCTTCTCATAATTTCTGAGCATGCATCTAGTTCTGAGCATATGAATAGGTTTTTTAATTCCCCGGTATGTCTGGGAATTTTTAAAGCCCTTAATACCCCACGTATCTACTTTTGTAACCTCACCTTTCCCCAACTTTGTGTCCGTCTGGTGTCTCAAGCTAATATAGCCAGTACTTTTGCCTTTAAATGCTTCCAGCAAATGTCACATGGGATGCATCTCAGCCCCGAAACCACTCCAAAGAGAGCAAAACAAAGACTAGTCCTTGTACAAATACTTCAGGAAGCCAACAGACAACCTCAGTTCACAAGTGACAAGTACATTCTTTGAAAATTAGATGCATACTGCTACCTTTGGCAATAGCAACCTTCCTCAAGAATGTAAGCTGCTGGCATATGGCCACCACTGGTGTGGAATGGAGGAATGGTAGGTGGACAACTTAAAATCCGCAGTGTTTTCTTACCAGATGCAGCCACTTCTTTATTCTCTAAGCTTTCACTCATTGTTAAGTTTTTGACTAGATTCCAGAGTCCTATAAAGCCATGATTCTGACCATTTTGGGCACATCTTTAGTTGCTTTTATGGAAGATGGATCCTTGAAGCTCCCTATTTATCATTTTCTATGATGTCATTCCCTATTATATTTTTTAAGGTTTATTTATTTATTGAGAGCGAGAGAAAGAGAGAGAGAGAGCATGGAAGGGACAGAAAGAGAGGGAGAAAGAGAGAATCCCAAACAGGCTCCACACTGCCAGTGCAGAACCTGATGCAGGGATTGAACGCATGAGATCATGACCTCAGCCAAAATCAAGAGTCAGATGCTTAACTGACTGAGATACCCAGGTATTCCCCTATTATACTTTTTAACCCCAAAAGTTAGGTTATGTCTCCATTTATTTAAGTTTTATTTAATTTCTTTCAATAGTATTTTATAGTTTTACATGTAATTTTATTTTATAGCTTTATATTTGTTTCAAGGTGTTTGATGTTTTCTAATACACTTGCAAATAGTATAATTTTTAAAGTTTCATTTTTAAACTGTGTCTGGCATATAGAAATACAGTTGATCTTTACATGTTTGTCTTGTGCTCCACCACTTTCCTAAATTATTCATTCTAAAAATTTGTCTGCAAATTTGTTTGATTTTTATATATACACAATTGTGCCCTCTGCCAACAAGGAGTTTTATAATTGTTCTAAAATATTTATACTTTTGACTTATTTTCATTACCTCATTGTCTTTTAAAAATATGTTTATGTATTTTTGAGAGAGAGAGAGAATGAGCAGGGAAGGGGCAGAGAGGAGGGGAGACACAGAATCTGAAGCAGGCTCCAGGCTCTGAGCTGTCAACACAGAGCTCAAAGTGGGGCTTGAACTCACTAGCTATGAGATCATGACCTGAGTCGAACTAGGCTGCCTAACTGACTAAGCCACCCAGACACCCCCTCTTTGTTCTTACTAGGGCCTCCACTACCCTTTCAGATAGAAATAGCGGTGGCAAGCACTCTTGTCTTAATCTCAGAGAGGGGTTTAATTACAAACTTAATTTCATTAAAAATATATAGGACTTTACAGACTTTCTCTTTCTTCTTACATCACTTTAATATATTGTATTTTCTACAAACTTGATTTCATTTGAAATTTCAAATATGTTGTTAAGTTGCTTGTGATACCCTCTTGTTAAATTAATTATCTATAAAGCATGTAATGTTGGATGCAGTATTCTGTATTTGCAATTAGGTGTATTTGACTATATTCAGATATTCTCTATCTTTAATGATAGTTTTAGTTTACATTTGTATCTATTACCAAAAGAAAAATTTAAATCCTCCACTCTGTGGATTTTCTTTCTTTAATTCTTTCTTTCTTTCTTTCTTTCTTTCTTTCTTTCTTTCTTTCTTTCTTTCTTTCTGTTTTTAGGACTTGCAGTTTTTCCTTTATATTATTAGGGACTACAACTCTAGATACAAGCAAATTTGGAATTATAGCTTTCTGATAGAGCAATTTATTATATCTAATGCTTCTTACTTTATTGTTTACTCTTTCTAATATTATTATAGTCATCACTTTTCTTTCTGGCTAGTGTTTGCTTGTTATATCCTTTTCCACTCTTTTATTTTTTTAATATCTCCTTCTTTTATCATTAAAGTGAGACTCTTTAAAGCAGAATCTTTTTTTGTTAGTATTTTCATTTTCTTAAATCCAATTTGAGCATTGCCTTTTAATTAGAGTATTTAGGGGCACATAGGTGGCTTAGTCAGTTAGGTAAGCATCCAACTTCAGTTCAGGTCATGATCTCACGGTTCATGAGTTCAAGCCCTGTGTCAGGGCCTCTGCAGACAGCTCAGAGTCTGGAGCCTGTTTCAGATTCTCTGTCTCCCTCGCCCTCTGCCCCTCTCCCACTCACACTCTGTCCCCCTCTGTCTCAAGAATAAACAATTATTAAAAAATTTTTAATTAGAGTACTTAGTCTGATTACATTCACTGTAACTTCTCATGTATTAGGTTTTAAATGCTACCTTACTATTTTCCATTTGTCCCTTCTGTTTTATGTTCCCTTTCCCTCCTTTTAGCTTTTTTTTAAAATATTACAAGTTCCTTGGATTAATAATTCTATATATTCTTTGTGCTAATGTATTTTTTTTATTTTTTATTATTTAAATTTTTTTATGTTTTATTTATTTTTGAGAGAGAGGTCATGATGGGAGAAGGGCAGAGAGAGAGATAGAGAGAGAGAGAAGGAGACACAGAATCGTAGGGAGGCTCCAGGCTCTGAACTGTTAGCACAGAGCCTGATGCGGGGCTCCAACTCACGAGCTGTGAGATCATGACCTGAGCCGAAGACAGAGCCGAAGACAGAGCCACCAGGCGCCCCAAATGTGTTATTTTTACATGTTTTCTCTTTTCAGTGGATACTGTATAGATTTCAAAATGCATCATTGACATGTTAAAGATTAATTTAAATTACTGCTTTTACTGGATATATGTTACCTTAGTTCATTTTGAGGAGTCAGTCTGAAGTCTTTACTGAAATTATTTAGTAAGAGGAAGTATTTATTTTATTCATTCCACTCTTCCCCCATATTTTCTTTTTTCTTTCCTTTCATGCAATTTTACTATGATGTACTTAAGTATTTATGCTATTGTGATTTCAGGACTTCTTGAATTTCTGACTTGATGTCAGTTGTCAGTTTTAGAAATTTTTCAATTATCTCTTCAAATATTTGTCCTGCTCCATTTTATTTCTTCTCTTCTTCTGATAAACTTACTACATATATTTTTGACATTATAGCTACATGCTTGTCTTATGTGATTTTTTATTTATTTTCCATATTTTTCTCCATATGTTTCGGTCTGCATATTTTCTTTTGATTTAAAACCTAGTTCACTAATTCTCACTTTGTTGTGTAGAATTTGTCATTAAACCAATTTATTGATTTTTAATTTTAGTCATTAAATTTTTAATTTTTAGAATATTTTTCTTGTCTGATATTCAGTCTATGTTGGTATTTTCCTCCTTTTAATTCCTTGAACTATCTTAATAATAGTAACTTTAAAGTTCATATTTGTATTTCATATGCCTATTTCAACTATCAATTTTTTCCCCTTAGTTTTGGGCCACGACTTTTCAAATACCTTTTTATTTCTGCTTTATTTGTGAACATTGTTGGTAAGAAATTTGTAGAGATAATTTGAGGCACTCACTAATGTTATTTTCCTCCAGAGAGGATTTTGGTGTGTATCTGAAATACAAATAGCATTCAAATAACCTTAATCGATTTAGGGATTGAGTTGGTACAAAGCCAGTTTTTATTCCTAATGATAGATGAGCTATTTCTGGTTTTCTTTACTTCTTGGGATCCCAGTTAAAAGACTGGGGTACTTATCAGAGCCTTTTTTCCTTTGCTGTTTTGTGATTTTGCCTTCTTTTGCTTTGAGAGTCTGCCAAAAGCTTTGTTAAAATTTTCAGTAGCAACTGTCATTATTGATAAGTGTGTTGAAAATAAAAGCAATGCCAGGATTTTTGTCCACGTTCTAAAGGCCAGTGGTTTTTGTCTTCTGACCTATTATTAACACTAACACTCTAGTGTGTGAGCTTACATTTCTAGTTTCTAACATCTTCTTTGTTTCTTATTTCTATGTTTTTTTTTTCTTAATTTTTTATAAGCTTACAATGAGTTTTAAAATGTTATTTTTTTAATTCATCATTTGTAAGTGTTTGTATTAGAAGGTTTTTATTTTTAGTTTCTTTTGTGTGAATTTTTTTTTGTATCTAGTCTTCTACAGTTTTGATTTTATTTTCTCACCTATTCAACTGCATCTTTTTAGAACCAGTATATACCTCTATTGCTTTCAATCTTTTTTTTTTTGTATGCCATCACTGAAAGTATTACCAAACCACACAAAAATTCTCTGTGAGAGTATATTCTATTTAATAAACATTTTAAAGCATTGACTATGTAACTAGGACATGTTCTCACTTCTGGAGTGTGAGAGAAGTAATATACCATCCTTGCCCTTAGTGAATTGATAGTTTATATTTTCTTCTACAATACTCACCTCAGAGGGGTCTCCTAAAATACTGAGATCCTTGGAATCTGTTTTTCTTCAGTAGTAATGTCTTAATATATTTTTTGAAACAATGGTTTTTAGATGGCATTAGAGAATCAGATACCCACTCTAAACTGTGTATGGTGCGATATAATACCTTTTAAGAAGCTTACAGTGGGTGCACTGTTCTCCTGAAAGAGAATGATTTCAATTAAAGTAAAAAGATAGAGGGAATTCTTAACAAAGAGGTCAAGACCCTGTAAGGGTTTGCTGATCACACAGCAGGACTTCCAGAGTGAAAGGGCATAAGGTGGGATCACAGAGGTGTCAATGCAGATTGAATGTCATGTTGAGTATGATCTAGTCAAAATGGCTGACTGGGGGAATGATAGACTAAATTTGGTGTTGAAATAAGAAAAAAAAATAGACTTGGTCTCCGCAGTCTTCTGAGGAAGGTGAGTTCTTGGCCTAATGGCCAGCAGACTTAGATAACACGGCCTGGACTAAATTTCTTTTCAGCAGTCATGGCCTGAGATGTTGGCAGTTGTGGGGACTGCGATTTTTCCAGATGCACTCAATGTCTGATGAATATCCTTTTAATCTGTCCCTTCTTATTCTCTGAAATGTTCTTATAACACAGTATTCCCTAATGTTGTGACTTTTTCATTAGATGTTGCCGTGGAAATTATCAGAGAACCAAGAAAGGTTTCATCGGCACCTAGGAAAATGTCCCATTACAAAAAGACTGCTGTGAGGAAGCCGTCTTTACGACCCAGGTAAGACACAGGATCTGGTACACAGTAGTGTCCAGACACGAGCCCTCTTTAATCTCAACATGTCTAATGCTAAACTTATCCTTCTGTATATGGGTTTTTTAGAACTTTTCCCCATATATCATAAACATACACACAATGTCTATTTATTTTGAGAGAAGAGAACAGGGGAGGGGTAGAGAGAGAGAAAGAGAGAAAGAGTCTCAAGCAGGCCCCATGCTGTGAGCACTGAATCTGATATGGGGCTTTATCTCATGATACAGGGATCATGACCTGAGCGGAAACCAAAAGTTGGACACCTAGGCACCCCCACACTTTGTATTTTAAACCAATTATTTATTTTCAAAAATTGACACCATGCAGTATATATTATAAAATCACATTTTTTAACTCAAAAAACTATCATGGATAATATTTTATGTCAGTATGTATAGTTCTACCTTTTCTCATAGTATAGATGTAGCATGTTTTTAATGAACATATTTATGAACTGTTTAATGGACAATATATTATTTTTAATTTTTCACTGCTGTAAATATTGCCATAATAAACATCTCTGTACACATATGCTTGCTTATTTGTTTTTCTGTATTGTGTACTATTGTAGTAACCTAACTGGTTCCTTATCTCATGTCTCTCTTTCTTATAATCAATCCTAGATTAAACCTTATTAAGGTCTCACTTCTAGGAAAAAACTCTGCGGCCTTTTTTTCCAAAAGTGTCCACTTCTTTCTACTTACCTTACCACAAGTGCCGCCTCTACATAAAAAGTTCTTCAGATGTATGTCGCTATGACTTCCCTCTTCTCTGAATACTAAATCCCTAAAATACACCACAAAGCACTTATCATGTACTAGCTTTTACTGCTCTTTATTTTTTAGGTACGTTTTCTATTTTCTCAACTTGACTATGATTTTCTTGTAGGCCATGCCATTCATTCAATTATTTATTTTTTATTCAATAATGACCTAGTAATGACTAGGTATATGAAAAGTCCTTAAAGAAAATAAAGATGCAGTAACACATACAGACTTGGTAGTCAAAGTCACTAGGAGAATATTTTGCATAGAGAAAGCTCTCCGAAGTATGCTTTCAGTTACTGATAACATTCATTGAGGCTGATAAGTCCTCTCTCTCTTCTAAATACTCTGGATAGATCTTCCTGCCCTTGAAGGAACTGAAATTGTTCTCTGACCATTAATCATTTATTTCTTTTGCTGTTCAAATTTGCACCACTTTCCACTGTGTCTACAGAAATACCTATTCTCCAATTTGGTTAAGTATCACAGAACTGTTATAGTCCAGTCTTATGTCTTCAGTTAAGACCAAAGCAGAATGCCCCATGGATACTGCAGTTGAATTTCTCTCTAACCTTGTCCCTATCCCTCATTCAATGTAATAAACAGTTATTGAACATATACTGTGTCACAGACACTAATGTTACAAAAATGAAATATATTCCTTGCCCTTACAAGGCTCATCTTAAAACATTATGATAAAATATTGGATAATTGCTATAAGGGTATAGGAAATAGAAGGAATTTTGAGTTAGGATTAGGAAAAGTTAGACTATCAGAAGAGACCCTAAACTACATGTACAATTTCATGTCATGTGCAAAGAAATGAGAGTATTTTGAGGGTAGGGCTAAACCTTCCAAACTAATGACACAAACATATAAACTAAAAATGCAAAAGAACTTAAAAACATGAAAATAGTCCAGTGGTGTTAAAGCATACAATGCATGGGGTGAAGAGACATAAAGCATAATATTAGAAAGCCAGATTGAGACCAAATAACAGAAATAAAATCTTGAAAGAATTATTAAGGAATTTGTATTGATTGGCTGGAAATGAGAATTTCTTGAGGTTTGTTGGAAAAGAGTACCAGAAATACCTATTATATGGATTTAGAAAACATTACCTGGGCACAGGTAGTAATGATATATGAGGAGTCAGAGCATCAGAGACTGAAGACAGAAATAATAGTTAGAAGGTTATTGCAGTTGTTCATACAAATGATATTAAAAACTTGAATTAGGGGTGTCTGATGGTTCAGTTGGTTAAGATCCGACTTTGGCTCAGGTTGTGATCTCACAGTTTGTTGGTTTAAACCCCATGCCTGGCTCTGCACTGGCAGCTGAGAGCCTGCTTTGGGTCCTCCCTCTGTCTCTGCCCCTCCCACTCTTGCACTCTCTCTCTCTCCTTCTATCAAAAATAAACATACATTTAAAAAAAACATTGAATTAAACAATGGGAGTGAAAATGGAAGGGAAGATAAAGATTTTAAAACCACTGAAGAGGAAGAGTCAAACTTCTGGAATGGTAGAGGAAGAACATCACAAATTGTCTCCCCCTAAAAGCAATGATAAAAGGACACCTAAGTGCTCAGTTGGTTAAGCTTCTGACTCTTGATTTTGGGTCAGGCCATGATCTCCCACTTGTGAGATCCAGCCCTACACTGAATCTTAAGAGTCTCTTTCCCTACCCCTCTCTCTTGCGCTCTCTCTCTCTCTCTCTCTCTCTCTCTCTCTCTCACTCACTTAGAAAAAAAAAGTAATGTTGATACTGGACAAACCTGTCATAAAATTTCAGAACTATGTAAATTATGATTTTATGTAAAATGTCAACTTTAAAGAACAATAACAAATTATGAGAATACCCCTCCCCCCACCAAAATAAAAAGCACTCAGGAAAGTATGACTCATACACAGAAGGAAAAAGCAAGCAATAGAAGCTATCTCTGAAGTTATTTAGATGTTGGACTTATCAAAGACTTGTCAGCATTATGTTTAATGAAGTAAAGTAAAGGAGATTTATCCTACAAATCCTATCCTAAAATGCACAATTGCTTTAACATCGTAAAATCAACTAATAGAATATGCCATATTAATAAAGTGGGGAGATACTCCACATGATTATCTCAATTGATGCATGAAAAGCGTTTTAAAAAATTCATCACCCATAAAAAATCCATCTAAAAGCTTAAGATAGAAGCATACTCTCTCTTATAAATAAAGATCATCTAGGGGCGCCTTGGTGGCTCAGTCGGTTAAGCCTCCGGCTTCAGCTCAGGTCAGATCTCACGTTCGTGGGTCCGAGCCCCGCGTCAGGCTCTGTGCTGACACTTAGCTCAGAGCCTGGAGCCTGCTTCCGGCTCTGTGTGTCCTTCTCTCTCTGCCTCTCTCCCTCTCATGCTTTGTCTCTCTCTCTCTGTATCAAAAATAAAATAAAATATTAAAAAAAAGTTTTAATAAATAAAGATCATCTACAAAAAAAAACCTGAGAGCTAACATCATACTTAATGAAATAGGTAATAAAGGAAGAAGAGTAAGTTGAACAACATGTGGGTATGTGTATATTATTATTAAATATTAACTATGACGAAGATAAGGTTCAAAGAGCAGTTGAAACTTTGAAGTGGAAGTCATGGGAACTAGAGATATGGTATCAGTGAAAATTGAAATGAAATGAAGCCACTTCCTCATATTAATGAAAACGGAAACCCTGAGGATGCAGACATTCCTCAGGGGGTGGGGGGGAGTCATAAGGCAAAAGTAAAAAAATTTGAAGATTGAACATTAGGGGCACCTATATTTAAGGAAATGTGGAAGAATAAGTCAGCAAAAGACATTTAGAAATTTTGATCAATAACAACTGATCACTCATGCTCTGCCTCACTGAAATGACTGCCAGTTAGGAGGTGCTTTAAATGCATGATGTAAAAAGAGGATTTCCTTGAAAAAAATTATCTCCTTTAAAATACCTCTCCTTCTGCATTAGAGTTATCAAATGATTGAACCAAGCTTAGGGTGAATATGTAAATTTCTATTTTACTTTTTAATGGAAGTAGAAGTCTACATTTATATTTTACTTTATTTTACTCTTTTTTAATATAATTTATTGTCAAACTGGCTAACATACAGTGCATACAGTGTACTCTTTGTTTTGGGGATAGATTCCTATGATTCATCACTTATATACAATACCCAGTACTCATCCCAACAAGTGCCCTCCTCAATGCCCATCACTCATTTTCCCCTCTCCCCCACCTCCCATCAACTCTCAACTTGTTCTCTGTATTTAAGAGTCTCTTACAGTATGATTCCCTCCTTCTCTATTTGTAACTATTTTTCCCCTTCCCTTCCCCATGGTCTTTTGTTAAGTTTCTCAAGTTCCACACTTGAGTCAAAACATATCTGTCTTTCTCTGACTGACTTATTTCACTTAACATAATACCCTCCAATTCCATCCATGTTGCTGCAAATGGCAAGATTTCATTCTTTCTCGTTGCTAAGTAGTATTTTATTATATATAGAAACTACATCTTCTTTATTCATTCATCAGTCAATCAACATTTAGGCTCTTTCTATAATTTGGCTATTGTTGAAAGCACTGCTATAAACACTGGCATACATGTGCAAATAAAATTTTAAATTTATCTCTAGGGAAATAGTAACCAGTTTTTTCACCCTGTTTTTTATACACAGCTAAAGGCCCCACAGTCTGGGAGATGCCCTTCCGCATCCCATACTTAGAACAGAATCCAGGGTCACCAGTGATGCTTTCTTGTTTTCCAGAAACTTGACAGAAGTCCTCCTAAATACAGGCCACTTGGAATACTTAAAGGAGTTCCTCAAAGAACAACAGGCTGATAGCCCCTTGAAATTCCTGATAGCCATGCATAAGCTCAGTATTGAGACAAATGAAAAAATTTACAAGTCTCTGTTTGAAAATATAATCAAGACTTTCTTCCATGGCAAAGTCCCTGCTGGTAGGCATTCTCTTTTTTTCTTTCTTTCTTTCTTTTTTTTTTTTTTTTTTGATATTGTTTCCTTTTCCCTTTAGTATTTTAGGAGAAGATTTTGATGGAAAACCTGCCTCATGTGAGTCCCCCGAAAGAGCAGAATAGAGCAGAAGCCACACAAGCAGTAATGAGACAAAGATCTAAAGGGACAGTAAAAGCAGAGAGCAACAATAATCAATTCAAAGTATACTACTAGTATGAGAAGCCAGTGTAAGACACTTGTATTTATATGTGAAATATATCCTCTTATTTAACTGTATTCAACACTGAAAACAGGATCTTATTTAATCTCTATAAGGTAGGAATGAATAGCTCCATTTTACTAATAAGGAATATGAAACACAGAGAACTTGAACTCAAACTCAAGTTATCTGACCCTTAAATCAACTTGACAGAAATTAGATATAAAAGCAAGAGTTAGCTACATGTAAAATTGGAGTTCCCACCAATTATGGGTTGTAGACAGAGTTTTACTGGGAAGGAGAAAACTGTCTCCCTGAAAATCATTGTTTCATAAGTTTTGTTTTCTTGCCTATGGAGGGAGGGCAATATGACCCATGTAAATTCATGTTGGCCAGAAACAAAAGTTGCAGGTAAAGTATTGACCTATAATTCTGGAGGAAAAATAGAGAGGTGAGCATAATTCCATCCTCAAAGTAAACAAATCCATAGCAAACTGATGAAGGTAAAGCCTTTTATTTTAGCACAAATGAACAGGTGTGTGTGTGTGTGTGTGTGTGTGTGGTTGCTTGTGGTAACCTAGATCACGTTGTAAATTTTATGAAAGTAAAAAGAGTGGTAAAACTGGCAAATCTTTACTTGTAAGAAATATTTATTTATTGAGCCTCAGGAAGAAGACAAAGAAAAATATGTAGATCTTGTCCTCGATAAATTTTCAAGTCTTTTTCATTAACAAAATAGTCTCTAAACACCTGGAGAATTATACTGCCCTCATGAAGCTTATTTAATCTTGGATTCCCCATTTACCCCAGCAGTTTAACATTAATCCTTTACTGTTCTGCTCTCTTCCTAAATAAAAAACTTTAAACTAGCTGCAGAGATGAGTCCTTTAAATATTTCTCTCCCCTTAAGCACTCATCTTAGGAATTTGAATGGAAGTAAATCAGGGCTGTATTTGCTCTGCAACCATGCTTTTGGGATTTTCAAACAAATTGTGGAGAGTTCAGAGTCTAACCAGATTGAGAATAAGGGACAGACTCTTAAGATAAAAAACCACACTGGCTACCTCAGAAATGGTAGACAGGAAGATGAAGACTTTTTCTCTCTTGCATTTTAGAGGAAATACTGCAGTGTGATGCTCCTGTTATCCAAGAAATCTCTCGCATGGGTCATATCAGCACAGCTACATTATTAATGGTGCAGAGCTATGTCATGAAATCTCTGGAAGAAAAGTGGTGAGTATTGATCAGTGAAGGCCATGATTCTTTCTGGACCTGCTCATTGGCTTCTGAAAGCTGTAGTACTCAAAGAATCTCAAATGCCAAAGTTCACTGCCAGAGTTTCCCTACAAGAGAAAAGTCAGATTTATCTCGAATCCTCTACTTACCTACCTGTGCACATGCATGTGCACACACTCATGCACACACTCCCACACTGCAGGTCATTTACTTGTACAAAGAACAGTACAGTATTGATTAGGAAGGATAGGCTGACATTAGCAAAGGATTGAAATTGTAAGAAGAATATTTCCATTTTCTAGACTTCTTTCAAAAGCTGAGATAGGTTTGCCTTCACTGTTACCTTTTATGTACCAGGTGTGTGATGTGCTTGGTCTCCTTTTGACAGGTTTAAAGATTACCAAGAGCTGTTCCCACCTTACCCTCAGGAAAGCCATATTGAAGTGCAAACTTATAAGAAGCCCTCAAAGACAACAACTTACCTACATGAATCTAAGGTCAGTGAGAAAGACAGTGAAGACAAGACACGGGGGACAAGAAAAGCACTGCTTAGGCATTGTCAGCCATGCAAAACAGTTTCATTGTTAGCTTATTTATTCACCAAATCAACTACTCTTTTGGAGAGGTTTCTTAATTCACATTTTACAAAAATATTCTGAGGCCCAGAGAAATTATTACAGTGGGAATTTAAGAAAATCCCTATCTTCACTCTGTGATTAGAACCAACTGAGTGATAGACATAGGGGTCAGATACATGGAGATCAAAATGTCAGTGTTTTTTAAAAACTTTTTAAAGTTAATTTATTTATTTTGAGAGACAGAGAGAGAGAGAAGGAAGAAGAGGAGGAGGAGGAAGGGGCAGAGAGAGAGAGAAGGAGAGAAAGAATCCCAAGCAGGCTCCACACTGGGGCTCAAACTCATGAACTGTGAGATCATGACCTGAGCAGAAACCAAGAGTCAGAGGCTTAACTAACTGAGCCACCCAGGCATCCCCAAAATGTAACTGTTTTAACAGCTGAAAGCTAGTTTGAAGGACATGGATTGGCCTTGATGCCAAATGGGTTTAATAATCCTTTGCATGTCAATTAAACTTAGTTACAGCTCCAGCCACTGGCAAAATGGAACAGCTTAGGCCTGCTTTTACCTGAGTGAACCCCTTATGAATGACAAAGGGCAGGCCTAAATACAAGCATCCTGCAAATAAGCAACTCCCAGAGAGAGAATGCAGAAGGCCAACAGCAGTACACGTCCATTTTCTCCTTCCAAATATATCATTTATTTAACCCATTCTTTCTCCATGGGAGGAGAGGAAAAGGGAGCAAAGAGGAGACAGGAATATTTTTCCAGCTCACACAAAAGCACTTTAGTTGACAGTATATAATTTTCCAAAATATAGTTCTGTAAGGAAATGGCAATAATACAGTTTTTACAAAGAAGTTTCTCAGTAAATCCCAGTGTACTTCAGACCCCCTCCACTAAGAAACATGCTCCCCCAGATAGGAATGTTACTCAGGAAAGTCTCTTCATATGAACTGGGAAAAAATTCACGCTTCCTTTAAATAACCACTTGCTCGATGTGTTGTAGAGTTTATTAATATCAGAAAAATTTGAGTCCAGTTCCATCTGACTCCCAAAATCATGCTAAGATATTTCTGAAAATAACATCTATGCCCATTGATCCTGTACTCCAGATATGATAACTTCTGCTCCTTCCTTTCTCCTCTTTATTTCTTCCATGCATGAGTCAACTCTATGTCAGGATACCATGAATGACCATGGTCACTGGGCATTATGAAACAGATGAGGAATTGATAAAATACATTTGGGGGGGGTGCACGTGTAATTATATTTTTCCTCCTTTTAATGATTAGAGATGGTTTTACTCATTTTCTTAATTCTTTAGCACTTCAAATCTGCCCAAGCCATTATTCTCTTCTGGTGAGTTTTACTTACCTCTGACTCCTGTTTTCTTCCTGTGCTTGGCTCTCACACTCTCTCTCCTAATCATGGCGTCTTAAATCTTACCATTGAAAAATGGCACTAGATGGAGCATTGCCAGTGGCCCCATTCCTAGGTAAAGACAGAATCTTCTACCCACTATCCACTTAATTTAGGGAAGGCTTACAATTCTCTGACCTGAGTTTCCCCATCTTTAAATAAGAGCTAAAGATTATTTCTCATAAAGGAGGTATTGTGAGGATTAAATGTAATGAATGTCAAGTTTCTGGCATAGTAGGCTTTCACTGAACAGAAGCTATACTGATGAAGATGGCATACCCTTCTCTCTTTTCCCAGAAGAGAGGCTGGCTGAAAATGATTAGCCTTATTAAGAGCTTTTGCAAGTACCGCAGATTTATGTCTAATCCCAGTAATCGTCAAGAATTTGAAGAATATCTTCACCTGGAAGTACAAAATACCAGGGAAAGTAAGTCACTTCTCTATTTACTGTCTTTCCTGTTGACATTCCAGACACAGGAGTTACCCCAGATAAGAAGCTGCAGGGTTGGCGTTTTGTGTTATGCCTGCAAACTCCAGGTCCTGGGTACAAAGCTAGGCTCACCCCTGCTTAGAAAGGATGTGAGTCCAGTGACTTCTGCTCACAGAGCCATCAATGGTGGAGAATGACTAGTCTTGCTAAAGCATAGCAAGATCTTATATTTTACAAAACTATTTGTCCGTAGTATAGATTTATTCCACTACCACATTTATTATTTCATTCATTTATTTAACTTTTTGAGAAACCACAATGTAGCAGGAACTTTGCCAGGTGCTGGGGATACAGTATTAAACATGCAGCATATGTTCTCATGGCATTTATAGTCTTTTTTAAAAATATAATTTATTGTCAAATTGGTTTCCATAAAACACCCAGTGTTCATCCCAACAAGTGCCCCCCTCAATGCCCATCACCCATTTTCTCCCTCCCCCAAACCCTATCAACCCTCAGTTTGTTCTAAGCATTTAAGAGTATCTTATGGTTTGCCTCCATCCCTCTCTGTAACTTTTTCTCCCCTTCCCCTCTTTCATGGTCTTCTGTTAAGTTTCTCAAGATCCACATATGAGTGAAAATATATGGTATCTGTCTTTCTCTGACTGATTTATTTCACTTAGCATAATACCCTCCAGTTCCATCCACATTGCTGCAAATGCCAGATTTCATTCTTTCTCATTGCCAAGTAGTATTCCATTGTATGTATAAACCACATCTTTATCCATTCATCAGTTGATGGACATTTAGCCTCTTTCCATGATTTGGATATTGTTTAAAGTGCTGCTATAAACATTGGGGTACATGTGCCCCTATGCATCAGCACTCCTGTATCCCTTGGGTAAATTTCTAGCAGTGCTATTGCTGGGTCAGAGGATAGTTCTATTTTTAATTCTTTGAGAACTTCCACACTGTTTTCCAGAGTGGTTGCACCACTCTACATTCCCACCAATAGTGCAGGAGGGTGCCCGTTTCTCCACAGCCTCACCAGCTTCTATAGTCTCCTGATTTGTTCATTTTAGCCACCCTGATGGGCATGACGTAGTGTCTCATTGTGGTTTTGATTTGTATTGCCCTGATGATGAGTGACATTGAGCATTGTTTCATGTGTCTGTTGGCTGAATGAATGTCTTCTTTGGAGAAGTGTCTATTCATGTCTTTTGCCCATTTCTTCACTGGGTTATTTGTTATTTGGGTTTGGAATTTGGTGAGTTTTTTATAGATTTTGGATACCAGCCCTTTATCCAATATGTCATTTGCAACTATCTTTTCCCATTCTGTTGGTTGCCTTTTACTTTTGTTGATTGTTTCCTTTGCAGTGCAGACGCTTTTTATCTTGATAAGGTCCCAATAATTCATTTTTACTCTTGATTTCCTTGCCTTTGGGGATGTGTTGAGTAGGAAATTGCTGTGGTTGAGGTCAAAGAGGTTGTTTCGTGCTTTCTCCTCGAGGGTTTTGATAGTTGCCTGTCTCACATTCAGGTCCTTCAGCCATTTTGAGTTTATTTTTGTGTATGGTATAAGAAAGTGGTCTAGTTTCATTCTTCTGCATGCTGCTGTCCAGTTCTCCCAGCACCTCCTATTAAAGAGGCAGTCTTTTTTCCATTGGATACTCTTTCCTTCTTTGTCAAAGATTAATTGGCCATACATTTGTGGGCCCAGCTCTGGGTTCTCTATTTTATTCCATTGGTCTATGTGTCTGTTTTTGTGCCAATACCATACTGTCTTGATGATGACAGCTTTGTAGTAGAGGCTAAAGTCTGGGACTGTGATGCCTCCCATTTTGGTTTTCTTCTTCAATATAACTTTGGCTATTTGGGGTCTTTTGTGGTTCCATACGAATTTGAGGATAGCTTGTTCTAGCTTTGAGAAGAACGCTGGTGCAATTGTGATGGGGATTGCATTGAATGTGTAGATTGCTTTGGGTAGTATTGACATTTTAACAATATTTATTCTTACAACCAGGAGCATGGAATGTTTTTCCATTTCTTTGTGTCTTCTTCAATTTCCTTCATAAGATTTCTATAGTTTTCAACTTACAGATCTTTCACATCTTTGGTTAGGTTTATTCCTAGATATTTTATGGTTTCTGGTGCAATTGTAAATGGGATCAATTCCTTGATTTCTCTTTCTGTTGCTTCATTATTGGTGTATAAAAATGCAACCGATTTCTGTACATTGATTTTGTACCCTGCTACTTTGATGAATTCATGGATCCATTATGAAGATTTTTGGTGGAGTGTGTTGGGTTTTCCATGTAGAGTATCATGTTGTCCCTGAATAGTGAAAGTTTGACTTCATCTTTGCCAATTTTGATGCTTTTTATTTCATTTTGTTGTCTGATTGCTGATACTAGAACTTCCAACACTATGTTAAAGAACAGTGGTGAGAGGATACATTCTTGTTGTGTTCCTGATCTCAGGTGGAAAGCGCTCAGTTTTTCCCCATTGAGGATGATATTAGCTGTGGGCTTCTCATAAATTGTTCTTATGATGTTTAAGTATGTTCCTTCTATCCCAACTTTCTTGAGGGTTTTTATTAAGAAAAAAAATGCTTTCTTTCATTGCTTGACAGGATCAGATGGTTCTTGTCGTTTCTTTTATTAATGTGATGTATCACAATGATTGATTTGCAAATATTGAACTAGCCTTGTAGCCCAGGAATGAAACCCACTTGATCATGGTGAATAATTCTTTTTATATGCAATTTATTTACTGATTGTTTGTCTAGATGATCTGTCCATTGCTGTAAGTAGAGTATTAAAGTCCCTGGCAGTTACCAATTCTTATCAATAAGATTGCTTATGTTTGTGATTGTTTTATGTATTTGGATGCTTCCAAATTTGGTCCCTAGACATTTATAATTGTTAGCTCTTCCTGATGGATGGACCCTGTAATTATCATATAATGCCTTTCTTCATCTCTTGTTATAGCCTTTAATTTAAAGTCTAGTTTGTGTTATAAAAGCATGACTACTCCAGCTTTCTTTTGACTTCCATTAGCATTATAGATAGTTCTCCATTCCCTTCCTTTCAATCTGAAGGTGTTTTCAGGTCTAAAATGAGTCTCTTGTAGACAGCAAATAAGTGCGTCTTGGTTTTTGTTTTTCCATTATGATTCCTTATGTCTTTTGATTGGATCATTTAGTCCACTTGCATTTAGTGTTATTATTGAAAGATATGAGTTTAGTCATTGTGTTATCTGTAGGTTTCATGCTTGTAGTGATGTCTCTGGTATTTTGTTGTCCTTGTAATATATCCCTCAGAGAGTCCCCCTTAGGATCTCTTGTAGAGCTGGTTTATTGGTGATGAATTCTTTCAGTTTTTGTTGGTTTGTGAAAACCTTTATCTCTTTTTCTATCCTGAATGACAGGCTTGCTGGGTAAAGGATTCTTGGCTGCATATTTTTCCTGTTCATCACATTGAAGATTTCCTGCTACTCCTTTCTGGCCTGCCAAGTTTCAGTATATAAGTCTACTACTATCCTTGTGTGTCCACCTTTTAAGGCCTGTTAAGGCCTGTTTATCTTTAGCTGCTTTCAGAATTCTCTATCCTTTTATTTTTCCAGTTTCACTATGATATGTTGTGCAGAAGATTGATTCAAGTTATATCTGAGTGGAGTTCTCTGTGCCTCTTGGGTTTCAAGGTCTGTTTCCTTTCCCAGATTGGGGAAGTTCTCAGCTTTGATTTGTTCAAGTACACCTTCAGCCCCTGTCTCTCTCTCTTCATCTTTTTCTTCTGGAATTTCTATGATATGAATATTGTTCTGTTTGATTGAATTACTTAGTTCTCTAATTCTTCCCTCATGATCCTGGATATTTTCTTATCTCTCTTTTGCTCAGCTTCCTCTTTTTCCATAATTTTATCTTATAATTCACCTATTCTTCCCTCTGCCTCTTCAATCCATGATGTGGCTGCCTCCATTTTGTTTTGCACCTCATTTGTAGCATTTTTGAATTCATCATGACTATTTTTAGTTCCTTGATCTCTGTAGCAATTAATTGTCTGCTGTCTTCTATGCTTTTTTCAAGCCCAGAAATTGATTTTATGACTATTATTCTAAATTCTTGTTCAGTTATGTTGCTTATATCTGGTTTTTTTTGTGTGGTTTATTGTCAAATTGGCTTCCATACAACACCCAGTGCTCTTCCCCACAAGTGCCCTCCTGCATCACCACCACCTCTTTTCCCCCTCCCCTTTCCCCTTCAACCCTCAGTTCATTTTCAGTATTCAATAGTCTCTCAAGTTTTGCATCCCTTTCTCTCCCCAACTCTCTTTCCCCCTTCCCCTCCCTATAGTCCTCTGTTAGGTTTCTCCTGTTAGACCTATGAGTGCAAACATATGGTATCTGTCCTTCTCTGCCTGACTTATTTCGCTTAGCATGATATCCTCGAGGTCCATCCACTTTCCTACAAATGGCCATATTTCATTCTTTCTCATTGCCATGTAGTATTCCCTTGTGTATATATACCACATCTTCTTGATCCACTTATTGGATGATGGACATTTAGGCTCTTTCCATGTACGGCCAATTAATTTTTGACAAAGCAGGAAAGAGTATCCAATGGAAAAAAGACTGCCTCTTTAGCAGGTGGCTCATATCTGTTTTGATCCATTCTTTAGCTGTCACTTCTTCCTGGAATTTCTTTTGAGGAGAGTTCTTGCATTTCATCATTTTGGCTATTTTTCTGCCCTTTATGAGTTTTAAAAGCTTGTTATGTGCTCTGCACCTGTGAGCACTGCTATATTAAAGAGGGGTCATACATTGTCCAGGGCATGGCCCTTCAGGAGCTGTTTTCTGGAGAGTGTTTCTTGCTCTCTGTTGTTGTGACTTTGGTTATTTTATTTCCCTACTTGTAGTGATGTTTTGGACCCTCCACCAAGTGTGCTTTGATTTGTTACTTGAAGTATCCCTAGAAAGGAAAACAAATGGACAAACAAACAGGAAACAACAATATGCAAAAATATGCACAAAACCCAAAAAACAATCCAAAAGCAAACAACCAGAAACACTAGCTACAAGTAATGAACATGGTGGAGGCAGTGCTGATGGAAGAGCACATATAAAGAGAGAAATGACAGGGGCAGGGAAAAAGAAAAATAAACATTGACCTAACAGAGAGACTAAATGACTTAATCCAGAGAGAGAGAAAGGAAAATAAAGAAGGAGGTGAGAAAAAAGGAACTAAGATAAAGTTACCCAGACAGAGAAACCATACAGCTTGATTATTCCAGAGAGTGGAATAATCCACCTCCAGAGGAAAGAAGGAGGTGTAGAACATGAATCGAGAGAATTGTTTAAATATGTCTATTTAAACAAACCAACAACCAGAGTAACTGGCCTAGAGGAGGCAAGGGATAAGAAGGAGAAAAGGAAGGGAGAATATATCTACATAACAAGAATTGTCCTAGAATCAATCCAGGCAATGCAGCAGCACTGTTCTGGAGGAGCGGACCATCTTGTTCCACAGGTTCTATCCCACTCCAGTAGATACGCAGTTCCCTGGTATAGAGGTGCCTGGTTGGGTGGAGGCAGGTCCGCCTCCACTGTGGGTCCTGTGGACTGATCACTGAGGCCCCACCTTGGTGGTGATGGGGAGAAAAGTGGTAACCCTCCCAGTTTTTTCTCCACAACCCAGGGTCCCAAATCACTCCTTTGGAGCTGTCCCCACTGTACGCCGGTGCAGATGAGGCATTCTGTCTCACTCTGCCAAATTCAGTGTCCCAATGCTTGGCTGGGATTTAAACTCCTGCTCCACGTGCCCTGGTCTTGAGGAAGCACCTCTTGATGCCACCGGATATGTGGTCCCAGCTGTTTTTGTCCTGTGCTGTGGTACTTTGGCAGGGGTGGAGTGGGATGTTTCAGTTTCTCCTGCTGCAGACTGTGTTGCTAACCTATCACTGAACCTGGAGGTGGCTCCCCTTCTCCGCAGATGCTTGAACTGAGTAGCCGACCCCAGTCTGAAGAAAGCCCTGCAGTTAGAGATGGGATCCCTCTCCATCCCAGTCCAAGTTTTTTTCTCTTATCCAGATACAGTCTGATGCTTCCTCAGCCGCTCTTTCTCTTTCCTTTGTCCCTCTGCAGAAGAGGATCCCTGCCGTCCATGTCTGTGGCAGACCATTTTTCTCCCCCAGTTTGCAATCACCCACGTATGGCCTGTCAGGTTGTCCTGGTTTCTCCCCTGGTAGACTCAGTCTCCATTCCTCCCAGACTCTTGGAGTTCAAAGTCCTTTGGCTTCAGCCCTTCTTTGTTTGTTTTGGCATTTAGAGTCTTGAATGCAAGACAGAAAATAAAAGCCACATATGTTGGAGCAAGATTTCCTGGGTTTGAATCTGTCATTTTATTATTTTCTGTAAAAAAATATTAATGTTTATTTTTTTGAGAGAGAGAGAGAGAAAGAGAGAGACAGAGAGAGACAGAGAGAGAGAGAGAGAGAGAGAGAGCAAGCAGGGGAGGGGCAGAGAGAGGAGACACAAAATCAGAAGCAGGCTCCAGGCTTTGAGCTGTCAGCACAAAGCCTGATGTAGGGTTCAAACTCATAGACTGCAAGATCATGATCTGAGCTGAAGTCAGCCACTTAAATGACTGAGCTACCCAGGCACTCTATGAATCTGCCATTTTCTAACTGAAAGATATGAAAGTGATTTTGTTCCTCCATTTTCTTCATTTGTAGAGTGGCAATAATAATGGTACTTATCCCATAAGATTATTGTGAGGATTAAGTGAGTTAAGACATATAAACTATCATTACCCATTGCTATAAAAGAGTTAGCCAGTATTATTATATAGTGAATGATCCCAAGGATAATTTGAGGGAGACCCTAGTTAGCCAAGGGGGAGAATCAGAGAAGACTTCTAGAAAATGACATAATTTTGTCTCCAGGAATGAGCAAGCTAGACACATGAAATAGGAGGGGAGCAATTTCTACGTCTGCATAGAATCCTAAAATAAGAAATAGGATGACACACTGCAGGAACTGCAATCAGGCCAGCTGGAAGGAAAA
The DNA here is from genome assembly GCF_006229205.1 of Suricata suricatta. Taxonomy (NCBI): domain Eukaryota; kingdom Metazoa; phylum Chordata; class Mammalia; order Carnivora; family Herpestidae; genus Suricata; species Suricata suricatta. Next base: position 133,534,044 of record NC_043702.1, on the reverse strand, counting down.
TTAATAAGATGGTGAAAGTGCCTGAGATAATACTGGAGCAACTGCTGGCAAATTTCTTCTTCCTCAACGACTTTTGAGTTGTTCCAATTGTCACTAAAACAAATCATACTGTACAACATGCATACTTTGCAATTGTGTACTTCTCTGGAATAAACTCCCTAAAATGAAAGAAATGGAAAAATGGTTAAAAATAGTTAAATTTAAGTCCTTTAAAAACATTACACTAAATAAACTCTCACCATAAGTATAAATGAGTGCCACATTGTCACTAACATGAAGTGTATTATGCATTAAAAAAAACCTGCCCATCTGGTAAATGAAAAATGATGTGCCATTCCTATGTATATTTCTTTAGTAATTAGCACTTTTATTTATTGATCGTTTGTATTCGTTTTTGAATTGTTTGTGTCCTTTGACTATTTTTCTATTGCAATTTTTTAAAATTATATTTTCTAATTTGCAAAAATTTTTGTGTGTATGTTTTATGAACTGCTTCACAAACATTTAGGATTTTAGAGTAGTTCCATCTTATATGTAACACTGCTCCAAAAGAAGTCCCACATATCCCATAGGAAGCACCACACCCACATCAATGATTTTTGAACAGATATCCAGAATAATGAATTTTACACTAGAGCTGGATTAGACAATTTTCTTAACTCCAGCCGGGCAATTAACTAGGGTCTACCTGCCAAATACAGCCCAAAATCCCTATGAATGAATTTCTTTACATATATCCTAGTCAAGAAACTTTCTAAAATAAGTGTCTTTTTTTTTGAGACACAATTCAAACCTTCTAGTATCTTCTGTGTTCATCTTTATTCATTCCTCTCTGTTTTCTACTCTAGTGCCCTACTCTCTGTTTCTTTTTTCTTTTTAATTTTTTTACATTTATTTATTTTTGAGAGACAGAGAGGCAGCACACAAGTGGGGAAGGGGCAGAGAGAGAGGGAGACACAGAATCAAAAGCAGGCTCCAGGCCCTGAGCTGTCAGCACAGAGCCGGACGCAGGGCTCAAACTCATGAACCATGAGATCATGATCAGAGCCAAAATTGGACGCTTAACCGACCAAGCCACCCAGGTGCCTCTCTGTTTATTTAATAAGCTTCTTTACTCTTGATGTTTGGCTTTTTTGTTATGCCGCTTTCCAAGTTTACTTCTAAATTACTTCCCTGATAAACCTTGAATAAGCACTATCAGAATCACAGACTCCATTTTGAAGGTCACATCTGCATATTCACTTTCTGCAGAAATGTTAGGGATTGGCATAACTACAGTACAATCATATTTCTATGAGACAGGCACTGAAAACACACTTTTTTTGTGCTTTGTTACACGGTGTGTGTATGTGTGTGTGCGTGTGTGTGTGTTGTAATACCGTCAAAGTAAAAGGTTGAGCCCAAGCGTAGGAAGTCACTGTTTCAATAGGTCCAAAGATGGGTTCATAGTTTCCTTTCTTCATTTTAGTTATGCCCAAGTCAGAGGCTTCAAGGTTATCAGTGACTTGATCAAATTAGATCTTAATTCCTTCCTCCTTCTCTCTCAGATCTCCCCACATTACCAAATGTATCAGGACGACTTACCACAAATGCCGCAAACGTTCGGAGTACAGACCTTGAGAATGGAGATATAATCCTTGTGAAGCGTCGTATATTTGGCTACAGGATTATCATCATCAACTTTGCAATCAATGATTTATATTTTTTTTCTGAAATGGTCAAGTAAGTTTCCCATCTCTCCCCCTCAAGGCTTTCCATGCTTAGTACCACCCAGCAAAGACTGGGGTAGCCTATAAATGGCACCGTGACTTCAATCCTGCCAGGCAGGAACCTCCAACTGAAAATCTCAATAAATTCTGTCACTGTGTCAATTTCTGCCATTCTTCCCTTTGGGTACTAGAAGCTCTTCAATATTCTGGAGTTGCCAATATAGAAATGTACTTACTTATACCCAGGAAGTGGAGCACTTTTTTGTATTATTTGTTATTATGATAGAACTTCTCTTATAGCACCACAGGGCCAATAGTTTTTTAGTTAGAGCAAGGAATTATAATAAAACTTGTGTGTGTCTGTATGTGTGTGCATGGAATTAAACAGATATCTATGTATCTACATATATGTATATATATATATCTTTGCTTTATTCATCCATCTTATGAAAAAAGTAAGTACTAGGAATAAGTTGGAGGTCATTCCCTTACAACTTTTGGTGAGCTATGTAAATCAACACCTCTTTCTGGTCAAGGTCAGATTATTCCTACCTGCTGTTCAGTGAGGTTTCTACTTAGAAATATTCTTAACCAAGTGTGTTCTCATGTGTACAACACTCCAAGTTGTGAGCCCAGGGCCTGAACTGGCAAAACAGTCATACTGGGGTAAAGGAGTTAGTCAGTGGTTCTCAACGCTGGTGCACATCATGGTTGCTTGGAGCTTGTGATTTCTGCCAATGCCAAGGTCACTGAGATTTGGATTTCACTGGTCCACTGTGGAGCCTGGGAACTGGTATTTTCACAAGCTACTCATGTGATTCTGAGGTGCAGCATAGTTTAGAACATGGGCCTAGCACCTCCAAAAGACAACTGACTTAAAATTTCCCTTGAATATTTGCAAGTGACTTGCAAGCAAGTGACTGTAAGAGGAATAAGAGCCTCCACTTTCGTCTCTGTCTTTATGAGTGGGGACATCTTTGTTACTCAGAGAAGGCATGTTGTTGGAATACGGATTTGAAATGTGGAATACATTTTCCCCATAGAAATGATGTACTACATGCATGGTGATTAGATTCCTTACGTACTGAAGTAGAATGACTTGGTCGCCTTACAAGTCTGTATTTTAGAATGTGGTGGGCTTTTTATTTTTGAGAACTGTGTTATAAACTCTAAACTAATTTTAAAATAAAGACAGAGATGCATAAATGGTATTTAAATTGATATCAGTTGGAAGTCCTCTGTACATACATACAGGTCACTCAATCTTCTCTTTGACTTCACTCATTGTATACCATTATTATTGTTTTTGCTTGTCTCTGGTTGATTAGTTTTTTAAAATGTTTAATTCCAGCATAGTTAACATACTGTATTATATTAGTTTCAGGTTGAAATATGTTACTTAGACAATTCTATACATTATTCAGTATTTGCCATGAGAAGTGTACTCTTAATCTCTGTCACATATTTTACCCATTTGTCCCCGTACCTCTTCTCTGGTGACCATCAGTTGATTCTCTACAGTTAAGAGTCCATTTCTTGGTTTGTCCCTTTTTTTCTTTGTTTATTTTGCTTCTCACATTCCACATATGAGTGAAATCATGTGATATTTGCCTTTCTCTGACTAATTTATTTCACTTAGGATTATACTCTCTAGCTCCATCCATGTTGTTGTAAATGGCAAGATTTCATTCTTTTTTATGGCTGAATAATATCCTGTTATGTATATATACCACAACTTCTTTATCCATTCAATGGACACTTGGGCTGCTTCTATCCTTTGGCTATTATAAATAATGCTGCAATAAACATATATCTCTTTGCATATATCTCTTTGAATTAGGGTCTTCATATTCTATGGTAATTCTATTTTTAATTTTGTGAGGAAGCTTCATACTTAAACAGCTATTATTATGTGAAATCATACTAATGTACTTTACATACCTGTCAAACTTTTGATGTAAAGCCAAAACCATTCCTTTAATTGGAGATCCACATATTCCTCTTGCATAAACTATATCCAAAGTGTTTTCATGGGGAGGGGAAGGGGGAAAGAGAGTTGGGGAGAGAGATGGATGCAAAACCTGAGAGACTATTGAATACTGAAAATGAACCGAGGGTTGAAGGGGAAGGGGGGAAAAGAAGTGGTGGTAATGGAGGAGGGCACTTGTGGGGAAGAGCACTGGGTGTTACATGGAAACTAATTTGACAATAAACTATTTTTAAAAATGCTATCTGCTAGTTCTAATTTTCTCTTTATTTATTTATATTTTTTAAAGTTTATTTACTTTGAGAGAAAAAGACAGAGAAAGAGAGAGAGAGAGAGAGAGAGAGAGAGAGAGAGAATCCTAAACAGGCTCTGCACTTAGAGCACAGAGCCTGATGTGGGGCTTGAACCCATGAACTGTGAGATCATAGCCTGAGCTGAAATCAAGAGTTAGTTGCTTAATTGACTGGGCCACCCAGATAGCCCAAAATTTTCTCTTTAAAGTAGTGAGAATTTAAAGCTTACTGCAAGGCAATTAATCCTTCTGAATTTTTATACTTGTCTTTTCAATGTTTTAAATTGCTTTGTGACACCTAACTCAATAGCGACTTTTTAAAAGGAGCTTGTCTTGATTGGAATGTTTCAATACATTAAAATTTATTTCACAGCAACAACAAACACCTTTTCTTTTTCTGTTCATATTTTATCAGTTTTCATAAATTACAAATTATAGTGACAAGTACAATAGAAAAAAATATTTGCAGAGAAACATGAATAATTCTCAGTATATATCTGCTCAACTCATTGGAAAAATGTGAGAGTATATTACAGAAGGTACAACCAGTGTATACAGTGAGCGCCTTACAAGTACCAGTCACTGTATTTTCGGAAGTTCAGGGCACCTGGTCACTCAGCACACCAGTTAGGGGAATGGGGCTAAGAGATCTTCCACTGCACCCCAGGGAGGCGTTGGGCTCACTTCCACGAATGCTTACTGATTGCTTACTCATTCTTTAGCACTGGATTTGGCATCGGAGATACAAAAGACAACTGAGACATGCTCTCTAGTCTCTAAAATCCCACACACTAATCTGGATGGCAGACAAAACACAAAATAAGAGTTAAGAAGTAGGATGATAGATGCAAGAAATACATTTAGACAACTAAAAAGAAAAGCAGAATTTTGTTTACCATGTTTACTGCTGAATCCCTGCTCTTGGAACTGCACCTGGCACAGGGTAAACTCTTAATAAATGTCTGCTGATCAAATAAATGGATATACAAAACAAGCTTATAAAGGGAAAACCTTGGTATTCTACTCTTAGGAAAATTTTAAATGGTTGAGATTTAAAGTGGCCTGACAGAAGGACACCTGGGTGGATCAGTCTGTTAGGTGTCTGACTCTTACTAATTTCAGCTCAGGTCATAATCTCACAGTTTGTGAGTTCAAGACCCACATGGGGATTTGCACTGACAGTGAGGAGCCTGCTTGGGATTCTCTCTCTCCCTCTCTCTCTCTGCCCTCCCCTGCTTGCACTCTCTACCAATATACATGTATATATATATTTTTAACTGGCCTGTGAGAAATAAACTGTGTACTTAAATCAAGATAAGGTATAACTGACATATATTTGATGGTTAGTAAAAGAATATGTTGCTAGGAGACAGAAAGTAGTTGCCAGGGGTTATGGTAATAAGGGAGAGATGGATAGTTTTTATTTAACAGGCATGAAGTTTCAGTTGGGGAAGATGAAAAAAGTTCTGGAGATGGATCGTGTTGATAGTTGAACAACAGGGTGCATGTACTCAATGCCACCGAACTGTACATTTAAAGATGGTTAAACTGGTAAATTTTATGTTTGGTCTCTTTTGCTGTAATAAAAATTTAAGAAAAGGAATATGTTGCTTTGGAGAGTGGTGGTAATTGTGAGAACGTCAGCACAGAACGGGAAGCAAATAGAGAGATGGCCCTTAGTTCTTGAAGTTGTCAGAGGCAAAACTGGTACAGAGACAAGGGTGGAGGCAAGATGGGATAAATAAGGGAGTTGGCAGTAAAGAAATACACTTGAAGAAGCACTTAGCATATTAATTGAGATGTGGTAGGTGCTCAATTAGTACCTGGCCATGGATGCATTATGATTGAATGGATGAAGTTGCAACCTGGCCAACGATTGGCCTTGTCTTTTTTAGTCCAGAAATGGGTCTGGGCTGGCTGTCCTATTTAGTTGCTGCATTTTCCTTCTCCTTGTTTATTTCCTGCTTCCTGCTTCTTTTTAGATTTAATGATTTGGTGAGTTCAGCTCACATGCTGCAAGTCAACCGGGCATACAATGAGAATGATGTGATCCTGATGAGGTCCAAAATTAATATCATCCTAAAGCTCTACCTGAATTCTGAAATTCCTCCAAAGCTGAGGGTAAAGGGGACTCCCACTTCTTTCTGGGCTTTTGCCAACTAGCATTTCTTCCACAGGAAATGATAGCTAAGTCCTGGATCAACCAGATATCCTGTATCAAACAGTTGCATGAAAACCTACTGCTTTCCGGGGATGGGCTGGTCTTATAGGTACTGGGGGTACCTATAAGTTCTAGGGGTCAAGAGAGGTTTTCTGCATTCCCTGGAGTTTTGTCAGTAACAGCTTCCCACTCTATGGGCAGGTGAACATCTCTGAATCCCAGAAGGATGCTATCCTTGCTGCCATTGCAGAGGGCCACCTAGATCGGAGCATCTTCCATGGGAGTATCATGTCTCTGTTCCCCATCATTATGTACTTCTGGAAAAGGTAACTATTTCCCCTTGCTCAAGGACCATGAGGGCAAAAAACACATTTGACTTTATAGAGAGTTTTCTGTCTTCCTCTAGCTCTCTACTTCATGGTTTCCATTTTCACGGGAATTACAATGGTGTATTCTTATCCTACACTTCATACTCCCACACTGAAACTGAATCAGAAAATGGAAGATCAAGTATGACTGTGGATCAGAGTTCCTGGCTCCCATAGCTCCCACATGCTTGGGGAAAGATGTTAATTTTCTTAAGCATAGTTTCCTCACCTAAGCGTATGTATGGACCATGACAACTGCATTTGTGCTTAAGGAGCCTCACTGAGGCAGTAAGATAGCAGAGTTTTATTCTGTTATGCCCAAATGCCATCATTATTTTTAGAGGCACAGTTGACAGTTATTTCCGTTTTCCATAGGAACTTAGAAATTTAGGTTTCTATGTCATATCTCCAACAGTTAAAGTGGCAAATGTGGCAACTAACTCAAAACTAAAACATGGTGAGGAAACTCTGAGGCCAAAAACCAAAAACGAAACAAACAAAATATCTGCAAGACATATGCAACCTGTCACCCACTGGTTTCTAAACTATCCTGTCAAGGTTTGGGTGGAGACACCGGCCCGTTATTTACTCCTGTGGTACACTGTGGCTCTGGCCTATATCTTCCATGTAATGAATGGCAGTGCCCTGGGTGACAGTGACCAGAGGACAACTGGCTGAAATGTTCCAAGACAAGGCTAATTGGGATGTTTAGATTATTATGTGATTCTAAATCTTAAGGATTTCTCTCTCTCTCTCTCTCTCTCTCTCTCTCTCTCACACACACACACACACACACACATTACCTTATTATAAAATAAGTGTAAAGTTTGCATACTAATCTCCAACCTTTATTTTAAAATTCAAGATAACCAGTTTAGCCTTTTGAATACCAGTTGTTACCTAACACTAAGACTAGACTTGATTTAGTTCTGCTAAGCAGAATTAAATAGAAATTTGTCCTGATATCCCCTGGGAAATTTATGCTGCTTCTGGCTTGAGTCAATGTTCTGCACTCCCGCATACCTATTTAGGAAATAAAGGGATGCTTTAGGGAGGCTTTGAATCCCTAATCCTTATGTAGCTGATTCTTTCCGTACTTTACTATATATTCCTATATAAAGAGTTTGATACTGCACAAACTGTATCCCCATATGTTATTTCAGATGAACCTCTCAATAACCCTATGAGGTAGGTGGAACAAAGTGTTATTATCCCCATTTTATAGATGAGTAAACCAAGGCTCAAAGGAATTAAGAGACACCTAGGATCACTTGGAATTAGTAAAACTAGGATTAGAAACCAGGTCTCTTGGTCTCTTACGCACCATAAAGAATGCATCATGGCACACTGGGAGCTCCATGAAGGGAGGAGGAACCATTTCACCAAATGGAATGGCAGAACCCAACTGTGACCAAATAGAGAGCCCCTTAAGGAAAGGAAGGAGGGCAGCAGCAGTCAAGACATTCAGAGCCAAGGTGGGATAGAAAATAAATCCAGTCTTAGCCAAGACTGGCCTTTAAAGGGTCCAATGCAAGGGTAGGCTGAAGGACAGCAAGGGGTTAAGGGCCAGGAAGGAAGGGATGAAGAGTATTGTGAGGGATTCCAGGGAGCAATGGTTCTTGGATTCCAGTGAAAGTACGATTCCAAGTTCCTGTGAAGAGCAGAGGTCTGCTCCAGGGAAAGGGCTGCTAAGAATACAGTGACAGGGTCATGACCTTCAGCAAGGGACAGGATGAAACCAGATTGGGACCTGAAATGAAGCCAGTCAGACACTGGCTGCACCAGGTGGAGTTAGGTAGGGAGTACATAGTCTGATGCTCAAGCAAGCATCCCAGGGATTGACCCCACCTTAGACCTACAGTAGATTCTTTACAGACTCCATTCACTGGTTCCAGAAGGGAATCCCAGCATACTGTGCATGCCACGTCCTTATTGGAGCCAGGCCTGGACACAGAGGAGGCCTCTGAAGAAGGGCTTCTGACCAACAGCACTCCAAGGCCAAGTCTCTCCTCTTCTCTGTTGTCCACTCCATTCTCTGAGGATTATCCCTGATCTGGTTCCTTTGTGCTCGATGCTCCAGCCTCCTCAGCTGATAGCTTTCTCCCTGTGACCGGAAGCCGTTCTTTTCACAGATTTTGTTCCTGGAAGGCAGCCTGCTCTTACTTCCAGTACAGGGGGAAGATAGTTAAGGATAAAAAACCTCCTCCTAAGTCCATTCACATGTATTCTCCTTTGAATGCAGGTAAGTTCTATACCTTTGTTCATGACCTACGCCCCATTCTCCAGCGAATCAGACTTGTGAAGGGAAACTAAGGGTCCAAAGGACCAACTTCAGACTTCACAGTGGGTATTCTCCTCTGGAAGGTTGAGCATCTCATTAACTCGACTCTTAGAGAAGCATTAAAGTATATTTTATCTGTGGCTATCAGTGCCAGATAAAGGGTGTCTCTACCCATGTACCAATCCCTGGCAGTACCTCCCAATAGCTTTGGGATATGGGTCATGGTCTGTGTGGTGGGTAAATGGAGGTGGGGACCTGCTTTACTGCTATTTAAGGAGACCCCTACTCCAACTATCTCCATAAACCCTACCATTTGAAAAGCATCTATTTTTAGGTGTTAAGTGAAAAAATTTTAAAGTGGATATAAGGTATGATTTTAATGTGGTAAATATATATTTATGCATATAAATAATCTTTCTGAGAGCATGAGAAAAATTCAGAAATAAAATGTTAATAAGATTATCTCTGCTCAGTGTGATTATGGGAGATTTACTTATTTATTGTTAATATATTATTAACTATACATTACGAATATATACTATTCATATGTTTTATATTATTAATATATTATAAATAAATAGGTGTGTTTGAAAATACACACACATATGTTTTCTTAGCACAGTTCTTAGCACAGTTTCTCAGGTCCTTTATTAGTATCTGCACTGAGATCAGTACTTAAGCAAAAGGGAGTTTTAAAGAGAGGGAGCAGGGTGCACAGAGCAATGGCTAGAGAGAGCAAGACTGGATGTTTCTGCAGGGGAAATCTGGGAACCACAGAGAACAGGTCGGTGAGTCGGGGAATAGTAGCAGCCTCAGAACAAAATGTGGAGGTAGGATAGGAGTCTTAAAGACAGCAGCAAACTATCCTGTGAAAGAGATGAGCATTCCATGGTTTCAGCTTAAATTCTGCACAGTTCTTATGTCCATTTTACCTGATAACTTAACTCTGCCCCTCCTCAAGCCCACTCACGAACAAGCACAAATGAGGCTCTTGAGACTTAACCCATCTCTAGCTTGCCTAAATGGTGGGGGAAACAACCCTGGACCAGTTCCTGCCCCCATGAGAGGGTCCTCACCTGAGCAGGAAATAAAGCACCTACCTCCCTGGCTGGGTTCGCCCTAATGGCCAATTAATATTGTTCATTATCCTTGTCCCTGCCTTGTAAATTGTCACATCAGTAGACAGAAATCAACAATCTTTTCAATATGTGGAGCCAAGTGGCCCTGTGGGAATAAGGGCTTATTTAAGCAAGGGTGTAGGGATGGGTTGGGGGTTAGTAACAGGGGAAGGAAAGTGAGGTGAGCAGGCAAAGCAGGCAAATGATACTCATAGGAGCAAGAACATGCCCCTTAGTGGTAATGAAAGAGCTTCCAACCTTTAGCTGATTTCCTATTGCTGAGCTCCGGGGAAGCAAATCTACAAATCTTTTCTGGGGTCTAAAGTTGGAAGAGGGCAACAGGATGCCTAAATTAAAGGGTCAGGGCACTTGGGTTCCTGGCCTGAAGAGTCATTGTGTATGTGTTGAAGGACCCTGAGCATCTTGTTTCTCTTCTCTCCACCCCAGATCCCTGATCTCAACTATAGAGGTTTGGATTTAGATAATGTCTATCATTAACATCCTGTACTCCAAGGAATGTTATCAACAGTTCCCTTGCTTACACAGATTTATTTTGTCATGCATTTTAATTCACACCCCCCGCTTCTTCCCCAGGAGACAACACCATTTTAAGATTCACCTTACTCAGAGGTATTGAGTGGTTTCAGCCTCAACAGCGGGAAATAATAACAAGTTCAGTCCAAAATTGTGAGTTGGGGTTGGAATACCACTGATATCAAAAACATACTACTCAGTTAGAGGGTGACTCTAATGCCAGTTTGGCCAGTCTCCTTAGTGACCACAAGGAGTCTGAGGTACCCAAAATGTGAAGCGACTTTTTCCAAACCACACAGCTTGTGAGTGGCAGAGATGCAAAGAGAAGTGGGTCTCATGACTATTTCTGGGCCTCCATGCATAGGTCTCATTTGAATAACTGTACTTTATTGATTCCTTTATAACCCTTTGAAGGCAGGTGCCTTAACCTTCTCTGTATCTCTGCTGGCTCCTCTGCCATTTCTAGGTGTGATGTGACCTTTATTAAGAGATGATTGTAACATCCCAACTGTTTTTTCCCCCTCCCACTGAGAGTACCTGTGGGCTTGAACAGGACCTCCATTCTATACCTCCTGGTTCCTGGAAGTGTCTGCTGCTGCTCTTATTCCTGTAATAAACAGTCTGGTCCTAGCATCCCATATTTGAGCCAGGTTATTTCCTTCCTCCCCTGTCTTAACCCGGGGCCGGGGACTGCTCGTCCGCCCTTCCGCTTCCACCCCAGGCTGGAGCGGCACTTGTGGGTGCCGCGGTGCGCTAGCTCACCAGGTCCAGGCGCACTCTTCCCAGGCTTTGAGCGTGCCTCCGTCCTGGGTCCTTCACCTGAGGGAGGGAGAGAAAAACAGGGCAGGAGGGAGAGACGCAGAGAGTGAAGACAGCACACATGGATTCCGATCAAGCTTCTCTTCTTTATTCCTCCTCTCCTTCTTAAGTAAATAATTCACTCTTATATAGGATTTTGGGGCGGGGACTGACCCAGGTCGGTTACCAGGTAAACAGAGTCAAATGAATATCAAAAGAAGCGCCCAGACTTGCCTTTGCAATGCTGGGAAGGGGAAGCTAGCACTGAATAATCCAAAATGCGGTTTTGATCTTTTGTGCACCTTGGCCACTCTATGTCTGGCCCAGCATGACCAGCGCCAAAATTATTTTGACCAGGAAATGGCAATCTCCAGCCTCCAGATGCAAATCTTTTCTACTAGTTCACTCCCTGGAGAGTGATAATCCTTGCCTGAGGCAGCCAGAAAACTTGGCAGCTTCCGACACTCCCCCACCCCCATTTTCAGCCTCAAGGAGTTAATCCCACTCCCGAGTATTAAAGATACCTTGGTTTCCACATGGATTCCAGGTTGAGGATACTCTTCTCTGTTGCTTATGGGCATAAAATGCCAACTTGCCTCTTCTACTCATTTGCATATGTCCCCTCAATGCTTAATGGTAGAGGCCACTATGGAGTATTGCCCATGATCCATAGAGTTCAAACAGCCCTAAAGTCTTGTGATTCTAGTGTTCATCTGGATCAGTCTCCTTATTTTGCTTCCTTGGGCCTGTGGGAGTGGAATCATGACCTTTGCATCCAGATGAAATGTCTACTAAGACAAAAAGTATTGCAGTATTCAAATCAGGTCTCCTAAAAGTCCCTGGAGCATCACTGGTTCAACTTCACTTTCCCAACTCTTTCCTTGGAAGTATTTACCTGGAAGCTGTTCTGAGATGGCCCTCCTGGGCTGGAAGTTCTCCAGTAAGTGCTTATGCCCTGAGTTCTGATGAACTTTTTCTCTGTATTTGTCTTTAGCTTCATCTAGCAACCTTACCCCATCAAGACATGGGCTCTCCACTGTGCAGCTGTGTCCTATTACAGGGTAGGCATGAATTGGAAGTCCTTTACTTCAGTTCAGAGATGCTTTGTCCAAGTGTACAATAGGAGATTGGGGAGAAACGTTTTGGAAACCTAGCTCCACATCCTGACATTCCTCAGCATATAGAGCCAAGAAGTTGAGTTTAGTGCTTTCAGAGAGGCCTGTAGTCAAGATAGTTAGGAAAGGGTTTTTCTGTGGCTGTCCTTGCTCACCTCCAACTAGTAGAGGCACTTTTAGGAAGTTGGAGCCCCTGACCCATCTTACAGGAGGGTACTATTGCTGGGGGAAAAATGTCCCAGATGGTCTCTTATTGCCAGCCTCCCTAATACTCCAGCCTTTCAAGGTAAGGTGCATAAAATGGAAAGAGGAAGAGTTGTTCTACTTGGCAGGATATTACCAATAAAAGCATGAAGGATTTGAGCCTGTCAAAATCTGATTCAGCCTAACTGACTTCTGTACAAGCAACAAAGGGGAATTAATGCTAACTTAGAGCTCTGAGAGAATTCCCAGAGGGTCATGGAAACCACAACTGAGCCCAAGAGCTGCTTGAAAGTCAGGATTATCGATAGCAGGCTCTGTGAATGGAAGGAAAGCTGTTTTGCTCACCAGTCATTCCACATCCTCAGAGCTTCTACAAGTCCTTCAGGGGCTTGGAGCTGCCCCAGCATCACTTGCTAGTGCTGGTGCCTCAAAGACAAGCCAGGTAACTTGGAGTTTCTTTATACAATTCTTTATTGCACAGAAAGGCAATGCATAGCTTCAGGGGTTGCAAGTTCTTGGGGAGGAAGGTGAGAACAAAAATTCAAGGGGCCCTATCTGAAGGCAAAGGATTTTGTTTTTGGTCATTGCCATTCCTAAAGTGAATGTTGGCAACAAACAAGGAGAGAGTACACTAGAGATCTCATTGCCATTCTAATAACTGTCCACTCTTCCTTCTTCCTTCAGACAAAAATTATTCAGAAACAAATGAGAGAAAAAGTAGTCAAGTCAGGTTCTCAAAAGAGGCACATCATCTCTCAGAAGCCTCATCACACTGACAGAAAATTTTCTGATCAGAAATGAAATGCCCTGGTGTCATCTGGCCTAGAAAGATCATTAGGGTGACATCCCAGACATGGCAGGACCAGACTGCAGTGGTTAAGATGTGGGCAGAGAGCATGACTGGAAGCACCTCTGCCCTCCTTGAATAAAAGGTCCTGTCAGAGATGTCTTTCCACATTGGGCTGTAACAGATCACTCAACGCTTAAGGTCAGGAAACTTGGGTACTCAATTCATTTTAGAGCTGCATGGCCTTGAGCAAATCTCTGATTCATGGTTGTCAAAGAATCCCATGACAAATGTATGTAGATGGCATTAAACACTCTTATAAACAAGGTGCTCTTTTTATCAACAGTGACAGATAGGATCTTTTAATGCTAGTATCTCCCATTTGGACAGTGATTCACATCCATTGTCTTAGGAAATCCTCACAACCCTGTGAGTAACCATGTTAAAACCTACTTAATTTTAAACAAATGAAGAAATTGACACACACAGAAGGTAAGTGACTTTCTCCAGATCACCAGGTAGTAAGTGACAGAGTCTGGGCTAGAACACACCATTTCTGAATCTTTGGCTAGATCTCATTCCATGGTCACCCTCTATACAACTTTTCATGTTTAAAAGAAATAGCTCTTTGCCGGAGTTCTGTTTATTTGCCAATTAATATGTAAATAGACTCTTTGGGGGAAATTTTGACCTAGTTATAGAGTCACTTGGCCCATTTTTTTCCTTTGAAGAAAATCAGGAGTAAAATAACCAAATGTCCTAAATGAACCCCCTACTTGAGATAATTGAGGAAATATCGGCTCAACTCTGTAGGCTCTAGAACAAGGGAAGACTAGAAAGCTTATTGGAGAAGTCTCTCACATTTCCAGTCAGTTTCCTGCTATGCTTTTGCCCTTTATTTCCTAGACTTTCTTTGAGGATAAAAAAATGTTGTTTATTTTTGAGAAGGGGGGAGGAGCAGAGAGAGAGGGAGGAGGATAAAAAATGTTGTGATGTCAGGACAGGGATGACAAACACAGGGAAATGTGAAATCATCTTGGGGCTTTGACTGCAATTGCCCTGAAAGACTAAATGTAGATGTGACTAGAAAATGTCTGGATACAGATGAGGTGTGGAGAGCCTCAGGCCACTGGGAGAGGGTCCAATGCAGCAAGCATTTAGTCTAAAAAAAGCCCAGAAGAAGGGAGTGAAAATTTCTTCCCCTAAAGGGGCTAGGGCTCCAAAATAGAACTTGAGTTAACAGACTGAGCAGAGTGCATGAGACAGAATTCCAGTCTTTAAAAATCCAGCAAGAAACTAAGGCAAGATGTCAGGTAAAGAATGGAGAAGAGCCCTATTAGAATCTAAGTGGGAGGAATGACCTTGGTCAAAAAGGATCAAGATCTTGCATATGGAATGAGGGAGGAAGTTAGGCCAGCAACAAAGTGATGAGGATCTGGTAAAATATTGACTCAGAGTCATGTCCCTAAATACCCTCACATTGTACTAAGGCGAAGCTGAACCTCTCGATTGGAAATAGGTGGGTCCCACTGAAGGAAAAGAGAGATAACTCAAAGAACACATTTGAAGTTGTGATCTTTGCCCATTTCACAATTCTTTCCCTGTGTATGATCATCCATGGGTATACTTGTGTGCAGATATGAAGCACACACACACATGTTATTCAAAAGACCTCACAATGATTAGTAGAAACACTCAGCAGAAAAATGAGATTCCTCTTCATTTACTGAGGCTTGCTGATTGCCTTCTTTGGTTACGTATCGTACTTCAGAGATTTCAGTTCTAGAATGTTCTAACTTCAGATTAGGCTAGTATCACAAAAGCAATCACCAAGCATGTAAGCACGTAATATAAATGAGTAAGCAACTCATGAAAGATAATAGGGAATGGTAAAAACTGTGTTGAACTGGTGAATACATCTCAAAGGGGACAGTAATAGCTCTAGCCAACCCAGTGTGGTCAGAACTTCCTAAATTAGGAGAGAGAGAGAGAGAAAGAGAAAGAGAAAGAGAAGAGAAGAGAAGAAGAAAAGGAAGGGAAAAGGAGAGAGAGAAGAAAAGAGAAAAAGAAAAAAGGAAAAGAGAAAAATAATAATTAAAAAATTTTTGTAATACTATGCAAGTCAAACAAAACTTGGCTTGCAATCTTTCCTTTACACTTTTTCTTTCCTCTTGTAATTATATTGAGACTCTGAGTCTATCTTAGAAAATATTAGAAGGGAGGAAGAGAATCAAACAATGGACCCATGGGGAACACTGCCTTAAGGGAAAAGGCTGGGGAAAGAGGGCCGGGAAGGAAGCTGGCCTCCTCTAGTCCCTGTAGTCTAGTTCTGTTGCTAACACAACAAATTGCCAGACATGTAGTGGCCTAAAACAACACAAAATTACTATCTTATGGTCCTGAGGTCAGAGCCTGTCCTAGTACTCACTGGGCTAATGTCAGGTGTGAAGAACTTCATTCCTTTCTGGAGGCTCTAGTGAGGGATCTGTTTCCTTTGCTCACTCAGGCCATTGGCAGAATTCAGTCCCTGCAGTTGTAACACCGAGGTTTTGTTTCCTTGCTGGCTGTCAGCCTTTGCCTGACTGAAAACGCCTCAAATCTTTAGTGGCATATTATATAAGACCATTGACAATTTGACCCCAATCTAGATTTCCAGATTTGTGTCTTGCCTCTCTTCCTCATACTTTCCATTTCCCAGCAACAAGATTGTATAAAACTCCCTTCCCTTTCCCCTCCACTGGGTGATAAGAGACATCACAACAGTGACACCTCCTGGTTGTCTCCTGTCTTTCCCCCCTTTTTCTCAGTTTCTGCAGCACTTTTCCCCTCTTTGGAGATACTTGTTTATATATATCCCTCCCCTACTAGACCATAAACTTTGTAGAGTGGAGACCATATCCTATTTTTCTTTATGCCTCCAATACCTAGCATAGTGACATGAAGATAACAGGTGCCCCCCAAATGCATGTCAAATGCAGGAGTGAATGCTAGGTTTCTAAATGTAGTGGAAAAAACAGAATGTGTAGTTTATGCCTTTCCTAATCTTATAGTTAATTATATTGACTTCACATGAGAGTAGACTGTGATGTTTACTATAAAAATCAAATCAGTAATAAAATATAATTGTGACTATCACAGTAAAGGAGAAATATCAAATTTTCCTCATGAAACATTTTTATGTTCCAAAAACTCTTGCTACTTTAAGAACTCTCTTTTCGGAAGCTCACACATCCCATTCAGACTAAATACTGACAAAAGAAGCAGGGGAAAG
Source organism: Suricata suricatta (assembly GCF_006229205.1). Taxonomy (NCBI): domain Eukaryota; kingdom Metazoa; phylum Chordata; class Mammalia; order Carnivora; family Herpestidae; genus Suricata; species Suricata suricatta. The sequence continues at coordinate 133,517,419 of NC_043702.1, read as the reverse complement.
CAACAAGAGATGCAGAGAGAGATCTCTTCCTTTATCTTCAGGAGCCTTCCAGTTACGTGTTTCAGAAAGTGACATAAAATCTTCCCTCTTTATACAGAATATGAAAAGACGTCTGTCCTTCATGTTGAGTGTCTTCAGCTGATCCAGGTGTTGCTGCAGAGAAGGGGGGCAGCTGGTGTACAGGACCTCAGGGTTCCAGTCCTCAGCCCTATACCTCAACCAGGGCTGCAGATCATTAGCCAGAATAAAGGATGTCCATATTCACGACTGGTGAGCCTCCTTACTCTTCTTAAAGAAAAGGGCACAGGGAAACAATATGTTGCTCCCTAGTGGCTCCTAAGGTCATTTTCAATTCAAGAAATTAATGAAAATACTACTTCTTGTTCTGGATTAAGACATGGAGCACTCAGTCTCATCAAGAAGCTCTGACACATGGGCGCTCCCCTGACTGAGTCTAGGCTAGGAGGCTCTGCTGCCATTACTTGAGAGCTCATGTTTTTCCATGTGGCAGGCTGGTTTTAAATTCCATCTCTACTCCTTAATAACTTAGCAATCATCAGCAAATTACCTAACCTTGCTGAGTCCCAACTGTCTTACGTGTAAAATGGAAATATTAATATCTACTTCCTACATTGTTTGGAGGCCAACTTGGGATATTGTAGGCCATGTGCACTGCATGGGGCCAGACATAGAGCTGGTGGTGAGGATATTAGTTGCTCCTTCTCTTTCCACCTTTTCCCTAAATTTCCTGGGACATGAAGGGAATGATTGACCAGGAGTGATATAGTTGAAGAGTTAAATCCAGAAAATATTCTGAATGCTTTTCTTCCAAGATACATGGTTCATAAGCATGCAGTAGCCAGGACATCCACCAACCCATTAGTTTCTAATGTGTAGCTTCTACATAGTCATTGGAAGGATTTCTATATGTTATATACCTCTACTGTTAATAGGAGATAAAGAGATTTCCTCCTGGGCCCCTAACAGATATTCTGAAATACAATAAAACCTTGGATTGCTAGTAACTTGTTCTGCAAGTGTTCTACAAGACAAGCAAACATTTCTAATAAATTTTAACTTGATAAATGAGTGATGTCTTGCAATACGAATAGAATGTGACGCCGTGCATCACATGATCACAACTGAGCCGAAGGTTCCTCTCTCTCGCTCTCTCGCTCTCTCACTCTCTCTCACTCCCTCTCGCTGAGGGATTGTAGGTGACTGCCTCCCATGCTCAGGTGCTCAGTTTCAGGCCACAGCGTTTGGCAGAAATTAGTGATTTTTCAGAACATTGGAAGGTACTCACAACGGGCACTAATGTATTTTTTGTCACCTCAAAGCACCTATGGATAGTCCTTTGCTTTTCCATACAAGAGTAAGTTTAGCTTCATTCTAAGCAGGCTGCCTGCAGATATAGACCCTTTCTTTTTGCTGCCTTATTGCAAGTCACATTAAATACAATATATAACAAGAGTTTATTAATACTGTATCATAGTCAATATCCATGCAAGCATATACAATGGCCCCCATGCAGAAAAAGGTGAAAACAAAGATGATATGAAGAAGGAGATGATTACGGTGGAAGAAGGAAATCATAGAGAAGTACAAACAAGGTACACAAGTGGCTGAAATAAGACTTTATAAGAATATACAAGACTTTATAAGAAGTCTTTATCTGTATCTCATCTGCAGAGGAGGAGAAAAAGGCAGAGGTATCCCTCACTTGAAATGAGATTAGGGAAACAATGCCAAACTTTGTAGGAAAGCACCACATGAGTAAGGCTGTAGCAGTGCAAGCGATGACTCTGTTTAACGACAATGTAATGTCGCATTTCTGCAAAATTCTCAAAAGGAGTCAAAAGCAAGCATCATTGGATAGCTTCCTTGTTAGAGTTGCACAAAAAGAAAGAGATCCCATTGAGCCAGTAGATAGTAGTGATTCCATTAGCGATAGTGAAAGTTGTCCTACACAATAACCCTCCTCTCTCTTGTCTCTCTCACAAAAGCCATGAAGGTTTTCAAAGGTAATTGCAGGTTAATTTGATTACTTTTCTTTATATTTTGTATTTTCTTCATTATTATTTTTTTATTTAATGTTTTATTTATTTTTGAGACAGAGACAGAGCATGAGTGGGGAGGGGCAGAGAGAGAGGGAGACTCAGAATCGGAAGCAGGCTTCAGGCACTGAGCTGTCAGCACAGAGCCTGATGCAGTGCTCGAACCCATGAATGTGAGATCGTGACCTAAGTCGAAGTTGGAGGCTTAACCAACTGAGCCACCCAGGTGCTCCATGTTTTGTATTATACTGCAGTATTGTAATCATTTTTATATGAATATTTTTGGATTGTGGAATGAATCATCAGAATTTCTGTTACTTCTTATGGGGAAATTCACTTTGGTATACAAGTGATTTGGATTACAAGCATGTTTCCAGACAAATTATGCTCTAAAACCAAGGTTTTATTGTTTTTAAGACCCTTACTATGTATCAGCTGTGACAGGAATCATAAGACTTATTTTACAGGTGAGCTAATGGAGGTCTATAGAGAAGTCTCTTTTTGCCTCTTGCTTGCATGGTTACTGAGAAGTCAGACGTAACTCTTATCTTTGCTCCTCTTATACATAAAGTGTTTTATTCCCCTGGCTTATTTCAAGAATTTTTTTTTATCTTATATATTCTGCAGTTTAAATATTATGTGCTTAAGTGTAGGTTTTTTGACAGTCACTTACTTGGTGTTCTTTAAACTTCCTAAATCTGTGGCTTGGTGTCTATTATCAATTTGGGGAAATTCTTAATCATTACTGCTTCAAACATTTATTTGGTTCCTTTCTTCTCTCTCTGGTTTTCCTGTTACATGAATGTTATCATTTTTCTAACTGTCCCACAGTTTTTGAATGTTCTCTTTCCTTTTTTCCAAGTTTGTTTTTCTCTTTTTACCTTTCAGTTTTGGGGGTTTCTTTTGATAAGTCCTCAAGCTCAGATTTTTTTCTCAGAGATGTCCCATCTACTAATGTGCCCATCAAAGGCATTCTTCATTTATGTTCATCTTTTTTTTATTACTAGCATTTCTTTTTAATTTTTTTTGGAATTTTCATCTTTCTGCTTATATTACCCATCTGTTCTTGCACATTGGTTACTTTTCCCATTGGATCCCTTAGCATATTAAGCATTGTGGTTTTATTTTTATTTTTTATTTTTTATATTTATATTTATTTTTATTTTTTAATTTATAGTCTGATGATTCCTACATCCCTGCCATATATAGGTCTGTTTTTGATACTTGCTTTTCCTTCAAACTATGTTTTTTGCCTTTTAGTATGCCTTGTAATTTTTTGTTGAAAGCAAGACATTATACTTAGTAAAAGAAACTTAGGCCTTTTATAATGTAGTGAATTGGTGTGAAAGAAGAAAGAACATTCTACAGACACATATTTTTTATTGCATTTCATTTTACTGCACTCTGCACACATTGCATTTTTTACAAATTGAGGTTTGTGGCAACCTTGTATCAAGCAAAACTGTTGGCACCATTTTTCCAACAGCATTTGCTCACTTTGGGTCTCTGAGCCATATTTTGGAATTCTTGCAATTCTTGCAATATTTCAAACTTTTTCATCATTATATTTGTTATGGTCCTCTGTGATCAAGTGATTTTTGATGTCATTATTATAGTTGTTTGGGGTGCCACAAACTGCACCCATATATGATGGCAAACTTAATAAGTATCATGTGTCTTTTGACTTCTCTAATAACTTGCTATTTCCAAGTCTCTTTCCCTCTCCTTGGGCCTCCCTGTTCCCTGAGACATGGCAATATTGAAATTAGACCGATAATAACCCTACCATGGCTTCGAAGTGTTCCAGAGAGAGGAAGAGTCACAAGTCTCTCACTGTAAATCAAAAGCTAGAAATGATTAAGCTTAGTGAGGAAGGCATGGCAAAAGCTGAGACAGGCTGAAAGCTAGGCCTCTTATGGCAACGAGTTAGCCAAGTTGTGAACACAAAGGAAAAGTTCTTGAAGGAAATTAAAAGTGCTGTCCCAGTGAACACACGAATGATAAGAAAGCAAAGAAGTCTTATTGCTGACTTGGGGAAAGCTTCAGTGGTCTAGATGGAAGATCAAACCAGCCACAACATTCCCTTAAGCCAAAGTCTAATCCAGAGCAAGGCCCTAACTCTCTCCAACTTTATGAAGGCTGAGAAAGATGAGGGACTTGAAGAAGAAAAGCTTGAATCTAGCAGAAGTTAGTTCATGAGGTTTAAAGAAAAAAGTCATCTCCATAACATAAAAGTATAAGATGAAGCAGCAAATGCTGATGTAGAAGCTGCAGGAAATTATCCAGAAAATCTAGCTGTGATAATCAATGAAGGTGGCTACACTAAACAACAGATTTTTACTGTAGATAAAACACTCTTATATTGAAAGATGCCACTTAAAATGTCTATTGATAAAAAGAAGTCAAAGCCTGGCCTCAAAGCTTCAAAGTTCATTTGTTAAGGGACAATGTAGCTGGTGACTTTAAGTTGAAGTCAATTCTCATTTTCAGTCCAAAAATCCTAGGGTCTTCAAGAATTATGCCAAGTCTGCTCTGCTATGCTCCACTAATGGATCAACAAAGGCTGGATGATAGTATATCTTTGTGTAACATAGTTTATTGAATATTTTAAACCACTGAGACCTACTGCCCAGGGGGAAAAAAAAAAGATTCCTTTCAAAAGACTACTGCTCTGTTAAATACACTTGGTCATTCAAGAGTCCTGATGGAGATATACAATGACATTTAAGTTGTTTTCATGCCTGCTAACACAACATCCATATGCAGCCCATAGATTGATAAGTAATTTGACTTTCAAGTCTTATTATTTAAGAAATACATTTCTTAAGGCTACAGCTGCCATAAATAGTGATTTCTCTGATGGATCTGGGCTAAGGAAATTGAATACTTCAGGAAAGTATTCACAAATGAATGTTAAGAACATTTGTGATTCATGGAAAGAGGTCCAGTTATCAACATGAACAGGAGTTAGGAAGATGTTGATTGTACTCCTCATGGATGATTTTGAGGAGTTCAATACTTTAAGTGGAGGAAATAACTACAGATGTGGTAGAAATAGCAAGAGATTGGAAGTGGAGCATAAAGATCAGTCTCATGGAAAACCTTGAATGGATGAGAAGCTGCTTCTTATAGATGAGCAAAGAAAGTGGTTTCTTGAGATGGAATCTACTCCCAGTGACGATGCTGTGAGGATTGTTGAAATGCCAATGAAGGATTTAGAATATTATGTCAATTTAGTTGAAAAAGTAATGGCATATTTTGAGAAGATTGACTCCAATTTTGAAAAAAGTTCTCCTGTGGGTAAAATGCTATCAAAGAGTATTGCATGCTACAGAGAAATTGTTGGTGAAAGAGGCAATCAGTGTGGCAGATTTCATTGTTGTCTTATTTTAAGAAATTGCCACAGCCACTCCAGTCTTCAGCAGCCACCGCCCTGGTCAGTGAGCAGCCATTAACATAGAGGTAAGACCCTCCACCAGCAAAAAACTATGACTGTCTGAAGGCTTTGATGCTGGTTAGCATTTTCAGCAATAGTGTGTTTTTTTTTTAATTAAAGTTCATACATTGTTTTTTTTACATTGCCATTGCATACCTAATAGATGATCGTATAGTGCAAACCTAAATTTTATATGCACTGGGAACCTAAAAAGTTCACTGAACTCACTTTGATCTTCACTTTATTGTGAGGTCTGGCATTGAATTGGCAATATATTCAAGGTATGCTTGCATAGTCTTATGATTAGATCCCAGGCTTTCAGTAAGCTTGTGCTGCTGGGCTGTCAGTTTTGTAAGTGCTTCTCAGTTTTTCCTTTTTTGTTTTTAATTACCCAGTTAGGTTGTACAGGATGAGGGCTAAAATTGTGTTTTTAGCTTCTCCCACATGGAAGGCTAGAGTAGCTGGTGTTGGCTATTTTCTCTTCCCCTGAGTTGGTTAAACTCTGATAAAACCCTGGTTATGTTAGGCCTGATAAAATAGTTTCTCTTATCGGTATGCCTTTCTCAGAATGCTCTGGTATGTTTCAAAATGGTTACTTTTGAGGTGCCTGGGTGGCTTAATCAGTTGATTATCCGACTCTTGGTTTCAGGTCAGGTAATGATCCCAGGGTTATGGGATTGACCCCCATGTCAGGCTTCTCGTTGAGTGTGGAGTCTACTTCAGATTCACTCTCCCTCCACCCCTCTCTTCCCCTTGTGCTCTCTTTCAAATTAAAAAGAAAGGAATGGTTACTTTTTTGCCTCTCCCTGCTGGAAGCCCAAAGGGACTTTTCTGTGATCTTTACTGTGAGAACCTAGAAGGGCTCCTGGAGGTAAAATATTCAGAAGTGTGCGCTCTGCCACCATGATTGGGTCTTCCTGGGTTTTTGTTTCTTTCTTTCTTTCTTTTCTGTCTCAGACTTGTCCATACAGAACCTCCATCAATTTGTCAGTTACAGCTTAGGTTTTCTTCCCCCATTTCTGGTTCTCACAGAGGTGGGTTTCTGTTCTGGTAAATTGAGATTCTCTGTATTCACCTGTCTGTCTCTCTAGTTTGAGGAGCAGCAGTTTTCCCTGCGATCTCATTTCTTTGACCTAAGAAAACATTAATTTTCCAGTTTGTTCAGTTTTTTACTTATTAATAGAGTGGAGTAATGACTTCTAAGCTCCTTATCTGCTGGATCAGAAACCTGAACTCATACGATAATGAGTTCAGCTTTGACCTATTGGTCATTCCAGTCAGGCTTCTCTGTGCTAGATCCAGTTCTTGAGGCTTCATTAGAGGAAATAGCTACCTGACATGTGTAGAATTTTACTTTAAAAAATATATATTTACAGGGTTGTGCAGCTCCTAGTACAAACTAATTTTAGAACATGATCTGTAGTTCAACTTGGGGAGTATAACCATCTTAATAGTAAGCCATCCAATCCATGATCATGAAGCATCTTACTATTTAAACTAAAATGAACATTGTAGGTATGTCTTGCTTTGTATAGCAGCTGAATTTGGCAATAGTTGAATAAAAAATCCATCTTTATATTGATTATTTTCTTAATTAAGATTTTGTTTTTAGAGCAGTTTTAAGTTCACAGCAAAATTGAGAGGTAGGTACACAGATTTTCCATATACCCCTACTCCACACACGTACATAATTCCCCATTATCAGTACTCTCCACCAGAGTGGTACATTTGTTACAACTGATAAACCTACATTAACACATCATAGTTACCCAAATTACATAGTTTACATTAGAGTTCACGCTTGGTGTTGTACTCTTAAAGAGTTTGGGCAAATGTATAATGACATGCCATCATTATGGTATCATACAGAGTATTCTTCCTGCCCTAAAAAGCTTCTGTGCTCTGCCTGTTTATCTCTTCTCCCCTGACAGCCCCTGGCAACCACTGATCTTTTTACTCTCCATAGTTTTGCTTTTTCCAGAATGTCATATAGTTAAAATCATACAGTATGCAGCCTTTTTATATTGGCTTCTTAGTAATATCCATTTAAGGATCCTCCATGTCTTTTCATAGACAATAATAGTTAATTGTCTGGATGTCCCAGTTTACTTATCCAATCATCTACTGTAGGACATCTTGGTTGTTTCCAAGTTTGGGTAATTATGAATACAGCTGATATAAATATCTATGTGTAGGTTTTTGGGTAATCATAAGTTTTCAGTTCCTTTGGGCAAATACCAAGCAGCATGACCGCTGGAACATATGGTAAGAATATGTTAAGTTTTGTGAGAAACCACCAAATTGTCATCCAAAATGGCTGTACCAGTTTGCATTCTCCATTCTCATCAGTAATAAATGAGAGTTCTTGTTGCTCCACATCCTCACCAACATTTAATGTTATCAGTGATCTAGATTTTGGCCATTCTAGTAGGTGTTATATAGTATCCTGTTTTAATTTGCGTTTACTGATGACATATAACAGGGAACATCTATTCGTATGCTTTTTTACATCTGCACATTTTCTTTGATGGGGTTGCCATTAAAGTTTTTGCCTATTTTTAATTGAATTACTTATTTTCTTATTGTTGAATTAAGAGTTTCTTGTATCATTTTAGATATCATCATTCATTGGATATGTCTTTTCCAAGAATCTTTTCTTAGTCTGTGGTTTGTCTTCTCATTTTTATGACACTGTCTTTTCCAGAGCAGAAGTTTTCAATTTAGGCAAGGACCAGCTTATCCATTTTTCTTTCATGGTTCATGACTTTGGTGTTGTATCTAAAAAGTCATTGCCATGGCAAGGTCATCTAGGTTTCCCCCCTGTGTTTTCTTCTAAGAGTTTTATCATTTTAAACTTTAAATTTAAATCTGTAGTCTATTTTGAGTTCATTTTTGTGAAGGATGTAAGGTCTATGCTTACATTCATTGTTTTGCATGTGGATTCCAGGTGTTCCAGCACCGATTGTTGAAAAGACTACCTTTGCTCTATTGTATCTCCTTTGCTCCTCTTTCCTTATGGGGGTCTATTTCCAGGCTCTCTATTCTGAAAATTGATCTATTTGTCTATTGACCTATTCATAAATTTGTCTTTTCTGCTGATCTACTTGTCTATTCTTTTGCCAATACCATATTGTCTTGATTAGTGTTGCTTTATTGTCTTTTTAAAAATTTTCTATGTTCATTTATTATTGAGACAGAGAGAAACAGAGCATGAGTTGGGGAGGGGCACAGAGAGAGGGAGACACAGAACCTGAAGCAGGCTTCAGGCTCTGAGTTGTCAGCACAGAGCCCAACGTGGGAATCAAACTCATGAACCGTGAGATCATGACTTGAGCTGAAGTCAGAAACTCAATCGACTGAACCACCAAGCTGCCCCAGCTTTATTGTAAGTCTTGAAGTCGGGTAGTGTCAGTCCTCTGACTTTGTTCTTCTCCTTAAATATTATATTGCCTATTCTGGGTCCTTTTCTCTCCATATACACTTTAGAATACGTTTGTTGATATACACAAAGTAACTTGCTTAAATTTTTATTGAGTTTGCACTTAACATATAGATCAAGTTGAGAATATTGACATCTTGATAATATTGTCTTCCTATTCATGAACATAGAATATCTCTCCATTTACTTTTTTCTTTGATTTCATTGAATAGATTTTTATGCTTTTCCTCATGTAGATCTTGCACTTATTTTGTTAGACTCATATCTTTCATTTTGGAGGGTGCTGATGTAAATGGTATTGTGCTTTTAATTTCAAGTTCCATTTGAGTATTGATGGTACATAGGAAAATGATTAGTGTTAGTACCTTGCACCCTACAACTTTGTTATAACCACTTATTAATTCCAGGAGATTTTTTTTGTTGATTGTTTTTGAATTTTTTACTTAGAAAATATGTCATTTGCAAACAAAACCAGTTTTATTTCTTCTTTCTAAATCTGTATACTTTTTACTTCCTGTTCTTCTTTTATTGCATTAGCTAGAACTTATAATATGATGTTGAAGAGAACTGGTGAGAAGGGATACACTTGTTTTGGTCCTAATCCTAGTGAGAAACCTCAAGTTTTTCACTAATATGTAGGATGTTAGCTGTAGCTTTTTTGTGGCTATTCTTTATGAATTTGAGAAAGTTCTCTATTCCTAGTGTACTGAGAATTTTTATCATGAATCTGATATAGTATGAATGGTATCAGACTTTGCAAATACTTTTTTTGCATCTGATGGTATAATCATGTAGTTTTTTTCAGGTAGCTAGTAATTCATCACATTAATTGATTTTTGAAGGTTAAACCAGCCTTGCATACCTGGAATAATTCCAATTTGGATTGGATGTATAATACAGTTTATATATCATTGGATTAGATTTTCTGTTATTTTGTTGAGGATTTTTGCATCCATGTTCATGAGAGATATTGGTTATATGTTTTGCTTTTTTTTTTTCTTGTAACACCTTTGTCTGATTTAGGTATTAGGAAAATACTGACCTCATAGAATGAGTTAGTATTTCCTCTGTTTCCATTCTCTGAAAGAGACTGTAGAGAATTGGTATATTTTTTTTCTTAAATGTTTGGTAGAATTTACCAGTGGACCCATCTGGGCCTGGTGATTTTTCTTTTGGTAGGTTACCAGTTATTGATCCAATTTCTTTAATAGATATAGGCCTATTTACATTGTCTAGTTCTTCTTGTGTGAGTATTGGCAAACTGGGTATTTCAAGGAATTGGTTCATTTCAACTAGATTATCAACTAGGCATAGAATTGTTTATAGTATTCTTTTATTATCCTTTTAACATTCATGGAATCTGTAGTGATGTCCTCAATTTAATTTATGATATTAGTAATTTGTATCCCCTCTCTGTTTTTCTTAGTAGCCTGGCTAGAGGTTTATTGCTATTATCGGTCTTTTCAAAGAACCAGCTTTTGATTTTATTGATCTTCCCTATTGATCTCCTGTTTTCAATTTAATTAATTTTCATTGACTGCTCTTATTTCTTTTTTTCCTGCCTACTTTGTATTTAATTTGCTTTTCTTTTTCCCATTTCCTAATGTAGAAACAGATTATTAATTTTAGATCTTTTTTATTTTCTAACATATGCATTCAATGGTATACATTTCCCTCTAAGTGGTGTTTTTATAGTATCTCACAGATCTTAATATGTTGTGTTTTCATGTTTATTTAGTGCAAAATATATTAAAATATTCTTTGCTATTTATTCTTTGACTTGTGTGTTGCTGGAAGTATGTAGTTTAATCTCCCAAATATTTTGGGATGTTTTGGTTTACTTTCTGCTACTCATTTCTAGTTTTTATGCATACTGAAAGTAGACATTGAATATATGATTTCTATTTTTTTACATTTGTTAACGTGGTTTTATGACCCCAAATATGGTCTATCTTGCTAAATGTTCCATGTGAACTTAAGCAGAAGGTGTATTCTGCTATTGTTGGATGAAATCATCTATAGATGTCAGTTACATCCAGTTGATTGACGGTATTGCTGAGTTCAATTATCCTCTTACTGATTTTCTGCCTGCTGGATCTGCCCATTTCTGACAAAGGGGTGTTGAATTCTCCAACCATGATAGTGGATTCATCTATTTCTCCTTGTAATTGTTTTTGCTGGTGTACTTTGACACTCTATTGTTTGTCATATAAAGAATTATTATACACTCTTGGAGGTTTGATATTTGATCCCTAATATCATTATTTAATTTCTTTCTTCATCCCTAATAACTTTCCTTTCTCTGAAATCTGTTGTCTGAAATTAATGTTGTTACTCCTGCTTTCTTTTGACTGTTGTTAAAATGGTGTATTTTTCTTCATCCATTTACTTGTAATCTATACATATTTTTATATCTAAAATGAGTTTCTCATAGACAACATGTAATTAAGTCTTGTTTTTTTTTTTACCCACTCTGATAATTTCTATATATTTAGATGATTGATGTTCAAAGTGATTATTGTTAGAGGTAGATTAATATCTACTATATTTGTTATTGTTATCTATTATCCTCTTTCTTTATTCCTATTTTGTCTTCTACTCTTTCTGTCTTTTGTGGTTTAATTGAGCATTTTGTATGATTTCATTTTTTCTTCTTTCTTAACATATCAGTTATACTTCTTTTTAAAAAAAACTTTTTAAAAAAATGGTTGCCCTAGAGTTTGCAGTATACATTTATAACTAATTCAAGTCTATTTTCAAATAATACTAGACCACTTCTTGGGTGGTGTGAGTACCTTGTAAAAACAAAATAATCCTAACCCTCTCTCTGGTCTCTTGTATCATGTTGTCATTTAATACATTTATATATACACATGCATAACTATATATATACATATAAACATATGTTTGTATATATGTATATGTATTTAAACAATAATATATTCATATATGTATGAATGGATTTTTGGCCAACAATGTATTCATATATATTTTTTTACAATTGGTATTTTTTCATGACTGACATTAATAAATATCCATGGAAATTTTTAACTACCTTCAACATAGACATACAATTTAAGTGAAGGAAGACTATGTATCAAAAGCATTTCAGATAAATTAAGGAGATAAATGTCCTTTAAAAATTTTTTTTTAACGTTTTATTTATTTTTGATACAGAGAGAGACAGAGCATGAGAGGGGGAGGGGCAGAGAGAGGAGACACAGAACCGGAAGCAGACTCCAGGCTCTAAGCTAGCTGTCAGCACAGAGCCTGATGCGGGACTCGAACCCACAAACGTGAGATCTGACCTGAGCTGAAGTTGGAGGCTTAACCGACTGAGCCACCCAGGCGCTCCGATAAATGTCTTTTGAAAAAATAGAATAAAGAAAATTTAAGGTGACGTCACATAATCTCAGAAAGAAGTCACAGAATCTCAGTAAGAGATAGACTGTATAAGCATAACACTATGGCAAAAAAAAAAAAAAAAAAAACCCTGAAAAAAACAAAAAAGTAAATTGTAATGCCTAAAGATCTAGTCTTTATTCATCAAGAAAGCCTGAGTTTCTCAGTCAGTTAAGCTTCTGACTCTTGATTTTGGCTCAAGTCATAATCTCACAGTTGTGAGATCAAACCCCATGTGGAGCCCCACTTTGGGCTTCACAGTGGGTGTGGAGCCTGCTTACGTGCTGTCTCTCCCTCTTTCCCTGCCCCTCCCCTGATTGCACATGCACTCTCAAAAACAGAATTAAAAAAGTAAAAAAATATAATTTTTATTCATCAAAAAATTTCCATAGACAAAATTGAAAGTATAATTTAAGAGGAGGAATACATAAAACATATTTGATAAAGAAATTAATATAATAAATTATGAGTTCTTTAAAAATGACTGAAAGTGAATACTGCAAATTTTTAGATAAATAATATAACATTCACACTAAAATATTCACAAATAGGGGATATAAATTTGTGGCTTCAGAAGCAGTCATAGAAATTCAAAATTATACAGAAAAGTCCATTTTTTACCTACCAAATTGACAGTTATTTTGGACTTTTTTCTTCCTCTTCTTTTAAATAAAGAAACTGGCTCTTGCCAGCCTGAGGAGAAAAAAGACACCCTCATCTAAAGAAAGAAGTTTACATGATACAACTCTTCTGGAGAGCAAATGGTAATATATATCAAACTCTTTAAAAACCCTTAAATTCTAGAAATTCAACTTGAAAACTAATCATATATGTTTACAAAGACTAATTTCAAAATAACTGTAGTGTTGTTAATTTTAGAGAATTTTTTTAAGAACACTAAATGTCCAACAAGAAGCATTCAATTAATAAATCATGGTGTGGGCTACAAACAAATATTTAAAAACACAAGATAATATTCATATATGGAAGTGACGTAGAAGCAGTACACACTATGACTCAAGCTATTATTAATAACATACATATATGCGAGTCCCAATGACTACTAAGGTACCCACATAAAGAATTTGCATCTTTATAATACCAGAAGTTGAACAGCAATTGTTCTAAGTGTTGAGATTACACGGTGGTATCTATTTTCTTCTCTCTTCTTTTCTAAATTTAACCCTCTTTTAATGAACTAAAATTAAACATTCACACACATAGACACATATCTCACATATTTCAAGCAACAACTATAATTTTTTATTTGCAAAAGGATGAATTTATGTGCTTAGAGTAACTTCTTGGAATGTTATTCATATTCTATAAGAGGTAGCAAATAAATGTAAGTCAAAAAGAAATGTCTAAACAATCTTTGATAATATAATTGTGGTATACAGTCATTTTAAATAATTACTATAAATCAATATAATGTGTTTGTACTATATTCAGTTTTTTTAAATACACCCTCAAAATGAAGCAAAACAATAGAATGTCAATTATGCAAAAGTCTCCTATGCGTGTAAATAAAGACTGAGGTGAAATATGGAATATTAAAATAGTTTGTTATAATGAGAGTGTGGATTTTTAAAAATTTCTGATGCTTTTATGGTATTATTTATCAAATAATATGAATTATAATACAAATTAGACTTCTCACACGACACAGCTATGAATCATCTTGTAATAAATTTGATTACTCTCATAAAAATTAGTTTATATCTTAAAACTCAAGTTTATTTCAATTCTGGTTATTTTTGACTCACAGTACTTATTTACAAAAAAGAAACCCAACACCCAACAAGTCTTACTTTGCTTTTGATTCACTTCCCATCCAGAACATCTAAGAATCTAAGACGAATTCTGGAAGGACCCTGGCTTGACCTGCTCCCACTGGCTATGTAGCCTTGGGCAAATCGTTGAACGTGTCTGAATCTGTGTTGCATCTACCTATTGAATGGGCATTACACCACCTAACTTGGAGGAAGGGACAGGATGGTTGCTATTCTTGGGGCTGGTAGAACTCACCAGGGAGGACCATGATATATTCCCTACTTTGGGCCACCAAGATGGAAAGCAAACCGAGGACACAGTTCAAGGACAATGGAAAATAAGCTCTGCCCACTGGGGCCTCTTTGCTCCTTGGCATAAAAGACACACTAGTATATAACACCAATGTTTTGTGGGGGAGGGAGGGGAATCTCTTTGCCAAGTACTAGTCTTTCAAGTTGCCCTAATTGGCATGGGGGAAATGCCAGTCAGATAAAAAGACCTATAATTCTGGGGTGGGTAAAGAAGTTGCTTTTAAGGCCACTGGCCTACCCACAAAGGCTGCCTGAATTAATCAGCCATATGAAGAAGAGATATATCTATAGAGCAGGTCTTAGGGAGCAGCTTCCAATCCAGAGCAGAAGTGAACTATAATACTGTGAAATAATATATTCCGTATGTCAGTGACTTCAGAACCCTGCAGTACATATACCATCTTCAAGTGGGTGGAATAGTAATGCCATACACCCCTGTGGAATTGCTATATCTTTTACAAATTAATTCAGACCTTCAAGCAAATACCTTTATACTTCTAAGTGAGGTCAGTTAATTAAAGTTGATACACAAAATTTTAGAAGAACTAAAGGAGAGAGCCAGCTTGGCACTATGTTGACAAGGATGATTCAATGAGAGAATGGTATTCTGTGGGCTGGAATGCATTGTACAAAAATAATTCTTCACCAGATAACTCTAGTTTATAAAATCACTAAGTAGCTCTAGTGAGAGGAGGAAATGTATACAGAGGAAAGACCATAGGCTTCTGAGCCAGATAGATTCCATTTCTGGGTCTTACTAGCTATGTGATCCTGGACAGACCACTTACACTCTCTGCACCGCATTTCCCCAGCTGTAAGAGAGAGAAACAACACTCTTTCAGGATTATTGTGTCAATGTAGAAAATATGTAACAGCCTGATATAACACTGGAGTTAGAGCCTATGTGGAATGAATAAATGTTAATCCCAGCCCACCATCACCACAACCACCACCATCACCACTCTTGTGGGTTGTCTACTTATTTTCACAGATCCATAAGGAGACATGATAAAGCATGTGACTAAGGCATGCTTTGGAACCTCTTGGAAGGAAGATTAAGTTTTTAACAAGGTCCTGAGTTATACACACACACATGAAAACAAAACAAAACAAACAAAAAACCAACCGATTTCCTTTGGACATTCTGATTCCATGTTATGCTCAATTTTAGCTGAGTTTTCCACAGAATGAATCTTTCCATTTGTGACCATATACAGGACCAGCCTTACACATGCCTGACTAAATGAGATGTCCTTGTATCATCTCCAGACTCTACCACTTTCTATGTCAGGACTTTGTATATCTCCTTGTGCATCTATTTCTAAGTAAATATCATTTATATAAAGCTCCTGGGGGTACAAGCTTGCATTGCACTATCAAGCATGCCTTTGATTGCCATAATATCAGATTCAACTCTGTTGCTATTTTAAGGAAGTCATGTCTTTGTTCTCTTTTTAATTCCTGCAGTTATTTTGACATTATTAGTCTCATCTTCCAAACGTGTCTTTACTTGTTCTAAGTTTTCTAATGTATGATTTACGCTTATTAGATTAATTTGAAGAGGTCCAATGTGAAATATTACTCCAGTTATATTAACAGTTCCTTTATCTTCTAGTGATCTGGAATAACATCTTGTTCTTTCTATTGTGGGATTCATTGCCTGTTGTAGTTTTACATATCCCATCATGTGTTACTTATTTTTCCCTTGACTCCAATAATTTAGGGTGAGGTTTGGCCTAGTGCATACTATCCTGGTCAGCTTCCCATGTAATATATAACTGGTGGAAGAGACATCAAGATCATAGTCATGAGTACTTATATCCACAGTCTAGCAATAATAAAGGTATTTGGTTCCATTCCAATAACATATCCTTAGGAACATGTTTTCCGACAATTATCAGGGAGCTTTCTATGGCCTATGGGCTCTACTCTCCTTGTTGATACTGGGGAACCACAAAAGTGTGGAAACCCATTATCATGTTTTTTCCTTTAAGGGCCAATATTCTAATTTCACAGTTTCCCAACAATCACAACCATTAGGGTATGTGGTATCTACTTCTGGTTGGGTTGTCTGCTATCTCCGGTGACCAGTATTTCCCCAACATTATAGCTTTTCTGAGTATTCCACATATCAACCAATCTAATTGCAACAACTGACAATCTATAAAGAAACATATTTTATGTCCTTTTTTATTTCACTATTTTACCATTTTCTCCAACTGTTTTATGCTGAATTTCCATTGCTCTATCTACTTTCACATGAAATCTATTTGTGTTTTGTAATACACTGCTAATTTTATCCATCTGTGTACCCAATGACAATCTGCCACTGCATGGTGTTAAATTAAGATTGTTTGGTTTTCAATTTTTTTTTTCATTAAAATTATATTATGATTTGATGTACTTGGAATTAAGGAAAGGCAGTTGTCATTGTTCTTCCAGTCAAACCTCCTACCAGTCCAACAATAAACTAAAAGTGTCACCCCTCTCTTAGTGAGTCTGCTTTTGGTGTAGATTATACATTTGGCATAAACAAAGATGGATAAAATGGACCACAATTTGGGGAATCTATATCTGGCTTGAAAATTCTGCATATTAAATTTCCGAACATAGCCTACTATTGTAAGTTCCTATATAACCAGGACAGGTTTTATTAACATAAGTTCCATGTTCTTGGGTTAGAAATATGTGGTGTAAGACAGAAGCTTCACGTATACTGTGAAGGACAGTGATATGTGATATCTGCTTTTTTCTATATGTCTTCTACACACTTTACAAGGCATCTCTGTCCTTTTAAAGCCTGGACATGATATCCATGGATCGATTGTTCATTTTCTCATAGGTGAATATGGATTAAACAGTGTAAGTTGGGAGTATAGTAAATGATCAATTTTAGCTTACTTATATTTAAAGATATAATTGCTTATTCTGAATATCAAGCAGCTGATCTTTTATAATAAAATGCTAGCACACCAAGCAAATCAGGGGTTAAGTCAGAATTGTTTTTATAGAGACTCTGCCATGTGTCCAATGCTGCACTTCATTCAATAACAAGGGAAAACTAGAAAAGTCAGTACCTGGTTATCTTGATATATACACTAGGTTTTAATAGCAAAGTTAGTAATTCAGGTGAATCTTCATCCTCCGAGTCAATGTCTAGGAGGGAATATTGTTCAGGAAACTTGTTGATTGTTTGGAGATTTCCAGTGCTTCCTCAACTTCCTTAGTATTTGATGTCTCCATTGATTGAAAGATTCTCAGCAAGTAGATGGTACTGATAGTAAGGGTTGGGTTGGAGAGGTTGGGCTTGGTGATGTTGGTGATGCCAGTGAGTTCTCAGTTGCAATAAGGTGACCAGGATGGTGATCTGTGAAGAAAGTAGAGGATGTCACAGACAGTGGAATTGTGTCTGGACCAGAAGGTTACATTTCACTTTGGAACAGTGGCACAACTACTCTTGCTGGAGCTATCAGAAGAGTATCCATAACTGCAATGAATATGGCATCTGGTAATGAGCAAAAGACTATGCCAGCAGGCAGTATGCTGCACTGACCCAGCTGGTAATATTGATACAGTTAAAGATGCATAGTGGAATCATACCGGCAAAATAAAGGTAGGTGTCCTATAAACTTTTAATTCATTCTTGTTTTTCTTGCTACTCAATGAAATATACAGTTATTATGGCCATTATTGCTAATATTTCCCCAGGCATAATCAACCTGCATCATGCTAGGCTAAATATTAGGCATGTAGTGTTAATACAGTAAAAGATGGTGTTGGGGTGCATGGGTGGCTCAGTCGATTAAGTGTCTGGCTTTGGCTCAGGTCATGACCTCACAGTTCGTGGGTTCGAGCCCCATGTCACGCTCTGTGCTGACAGCTAGCTCAGAGCTTGGAGCCTGCTTCAGATTCTGCATCTCCCTCTCTCTCTGACCCTCCCCTGCTCACGCTGTCTTTCTCTGTCTCTCAAAAATAAATAAAAGACATTAAAAAAAAGATGGTGTTTTCCCATCCTGAAATTGTTATAGAGGTAACATTATTTTCTTAAATTGATGTAATATGCCTTTTCCTTTGGTCACCCTGTAGGTTTTATTAGTTACAGGTGCTATAATTTCCCGAGCACTATCTATATCATTATTTTTTTAAACTAAGACCTTGCCTTTTGATGTATATTCTGGAATGTAGTTATTTCTAATTCTTATCTCTGTGAATGCCTGTGAATTCATTCAGTCAGAGTTTTTATATCCTTTCCATAACTATGGTCTAGATATCTTATCACCTCTCAGATTGTTTCAGTCCAAGCTTTCATATCTAGATTGTCAGTGAGGCAACCTAAGCTTTTGCTTCAGTAAGCCATTATGTCTTTCAATTGATCCAGAAGTGGTAGGACTATAGAGTAAGTGAAATTTCCACATTATGTTTTGTCTTAGCCCATTCTTGTATTCACTTTCCTGTGAAGTGGGAGTCCTGATCTGATATTATGATGGATTGGATACCATGCCATCCAGATTTTAATGCTCTAATGCTGGCTTTTAAAAAATCATTTTTTCTGCAAGGGTAGGGTAATCCTATGCCTAACCATGTTTCTACAATGCTGCAGGCATACAGTTTTATTCTCTGATGTAGGCAAGTGTCCTATATAATCAATCTGCATAATTTGGGAAGGTCTGCCACCTTTGACTATTTCTGTGGTACTCAATAATGACTTCTAATCTTTAAACTTTTGGTAATTCTCACTTTTTAAAAAATTTTCAAATTGGAGGTATTTGGTAGGTATAAACAGGCTTCTTTTCTCTATCCATGTTCTAGTGCCATATGTACCAACATGAACTGTTTGATGGTGTGCTGGTGGAATGATCTAATATTTGCCATATCTATGTGTCCAGTGTGTATATTCCATTGTCCTTCTTGTTTATGTATGGTTGGGTTTTGAATTGATTTTTTTCTTTTGCCATGAATCATCTTTTTAAGTTAAATTTTAGGAATCTTTGGGGGTGCCTGGGTGGCTCAGGTCATGATCATGAGTTTGAGACCCACATCAGGCTCTGTGCAGACCCCTCAGCCTGCTTCAGATTCTGTGTCCCCCTCTCTCTTTGCCCTTTCCCTGCTCACACTCTGTCTCTCTCTCTCTCTCAAAAATAAACGTTAAAAAAAATTTAGGAATCTTTGCCTACACCTGTTGAGTTTGTCTACCTAGTTATTAAATTTGGTTACTTCAGAGTTGTCCTTCTGAGGTACAACATGTGTGACAAATGTGGAAATGTCATACAGTGGTATTTTCTGCCATATGTCCTTACCCCATATATTATTTCCTATTTTCCACTTTCCCACCATGTTCCTGACCAAAATTGCATTCAATTAGCTACTGCCCATGAGTATGAGAAAATACATACCTCATTCTGATTTTCCTTAACAGATTGTTCAATCTTCCATTTTATGGCTATTAGTTCAGCGTTTTGTACTGATTCTCCTGAGCCTGACCGTGTCAGGGAAGACCACCATTAGTCCTCAAGACCGGCCTGCTAGTGTCCTGCCCGTGGTGTCACGGAGACATGTGTTGTTGAGTGCCGTGGAACAACGTGGTTCCTATTGCCCAGCTGCTTGAGCTTGAGTAAGATCACCCCTTGGAAATTCCAGGAACTCCACTGCTGGCATTGCTGGATTTCCTCAGTTAATATAGGAAATGAACACTCCATCTATTTATCCCACTCAGAATATACAATTTCCATGTTAGGACTTTCTGGTCAGAAGTAGCTCCCCTCTGTCAGGGGTCTGCTTTACTCACTAATAGGCTATTAGAGTTTAAGTATAATTGATTTATTTTATGTTAGTGATTCCGTAGTTTGTAGGGCCTATCCAGTGTCCAGATGAGACTTTGAAATGATTGGTATCTGTTCTTGGACCGTAGGTACTTAGCCCCAAATACTATCAGGTAAAATTTGGGGTCCTGCAGGGTTTTCATCCACAGACACCATGTTGCAACTGTCTGTGAATATAGGCACTGTTGTTTATATTTAGAGTCCTCACTGGCTGGTTTCAATGTATTAAAAATTCTGACAGCACTAAGTTAAGGCTGTCTCTTGGGTCTCTGTCCATCTGAATTCCCTACTCTCTTTTTTTAAGTTTATTTATTTATTTTGAGAGAGAGAGAGAGTACATGAGCAAGCAGGGGAGGGGTAGAGTGTGTGTGAGAGAGAGAGAATCCCAAGCAGGCTCCACACTGTCAGCACAGAGCCTGACTTGAGGCTCGAACCCACATACTGTGAGATCATGACCTGAGAAGAAATCAAGAGTCAGAAGCT
>NC_043702.1:133476699-133494199 GCF_006229205.1 Suricata suricatta | reverse complement strand
ATTGACTGCATTGGTTGATCAAGCCAATATCTGGAGTTTCCTTAATTTTAACTTTTCCCCAAAGTCTCCAATAGGTCTCTATGGATCCTCAGATGTTAATACATAATCCATTCTATCCCTAAATCACCTCTTGGATCATTTTGGAAGGGTTAGTAAGTGAGGTATACTTGCTATTGTTCTGCTGCCTTTCACAATTATGTTCAATATATGTTTTATCATAGAGATGCCTAATAAGATTCCAAATGATTTATCATATGGTAAAGCACAATAAGACAATTGTTGTGGACAACATTAGCATCCAAATTATAGTAGTTCCATCAATTTTGTCTATTCAAAGGTTGGTAATAATTTCAGTAGGATGCCAGTATCTTAAGTTTAAAAATTGTCAAGCCATTAATGGGCTTTTTCAGATTTTTGTTAATACAAATTTATTACAATTTATATTACAATTTATTATTTGTTTCAAATTTAAGTGGAATATGACATATTTCATAGCAATGACCACTGTTAATTATTATTACTTTGGTTCAGGTTGAAGACTATACCTATTGTTTTATTTGAGGAGGTGAATTAAAGCTCAGCAACTGAGTTTGTCTTTGCCAAAATGTACTCAACACAGGCTCACTGGGAATTTTACAAGCCAACTGCACACAGGGTAATTAGTCTTTTAATAAAGCCAATAATGAAATGCCATAGCCCAAACCAATGATAGATGAACCACATTATTGTTCCAGGCGAAGGGAGATGATAGGAATAAAGTCCAAATTTAGTTGAGGTATCCTTTTGTTTAAAAAAAATTAACTGAGTAAATTAGAATATCTAATTGACTATTAAGCAATTTATGAATCCAACAGCATCACAAATAGTAAGTAGAGAGATGCTCCGAGGAGTTGTACAAATGGAAGGTTTTTATAGGAGGGAGAATAGGGCAAGGAAATTATTAGCAAAAGAAAATAAAGGATAGTTTCAGGCCGAGACAGCTTCTTTAAAGGGAGGAGGGGCCAGTAGGGTTTGTTATCATGCAGATCACTTCACTGATGCTGATCAGGAAATCTCAGTTTGACTTAATTTTTTAAGTAGGCTCCACACCCCGTATGAAAGCCCCACATGGGCTTGAACTCATGACCCTGAGATCAAGAGTCCGAGGCTTAATCAACTGAGCCACCCAGGTAGCCCCAGATTCACTTTTATTTTTTTTAATTTTTTTCTTTTTCTTTTAATAGTTTATTCCCAAGTTGGTTTCCATATAACACCCAGGGCTCTTCTCCCCAAGTGCCCCTCTCCATGACCATCACTCTCCTTCCCCTTCCCCCCTCCTCTTCAGCCCTCAGTTTTTTTTTCAGTATTCAAGAGTCTCTTATGATTTGTCTCACTCCCTTTTAAAAGGCCACATCATTGGGGCAACTGACTGGTTCAGCCAGAAGAGCATGCAACTCTTGATATCAGGGTTATGAGTTAGAGCCCCATGAGGGGTATTAGAGAGTACTTTAAAAAGTAAATAAAAGGCCACGTTCCTGGGATAGGGTGAAATTGTAATTAAATCTTGATTTGCTGTTGTTGGAGGCAAAGGACTCCATTTTGGATTTCTCTTTTTAACACTTTATAGGAGTTGATACTCCAGAAGGGCTTAGCCAAGTGAGAACTGACATCCAGAAGCCAGTGCAAAAGAGTTCTGTGTTGCTAGAGCATGTTGCTAGGGAACAAGGGCACAGGTGGTGTTTGGCAAGATGATCTTCTCTCGGATGCTACTTGGCTTTGCCCCTGCTTGTGAGAGAGTTGCCTTTACTGGAGCAGAAACTAATTATCTCAAGGTCTTTGGGAACTATTTTAAATCAGCAAAGTTTATGATTACTAAGAGTGAGCATTCTCCAATAGCCCCCAGAGCTCTCAGTATTAATAGTCTAATGTCTCCTTGACAGTTACTTGATATGTTTTCATTGATAAGCCACCAGGCAGGCCCTGCAGCCCCTGAGCTGCTGAGTTCTGATGGGCGAGAACAGATGAGATGATGATGTCCTGACGCAACTTCCTTCATTTTTATATCAAAACAACTTCACCTCTAAAAACAGGTTGTCTTTCCCATAAACAAGTTGACTTGAAATCATACCAAACCAATACACAACATAGGCAGAGCTGGAGGAATCTGGACGATCTGGCCCTTGGGGTCCAGGAGTAATATCCTTGGATGATAAACTCCTGGGAGGCTGGAAAAGCCAAGGACCCCCATCAGGCAGCCAATCCAAATGAGAACAACCTGTCACCAATTTAAAGCTGCCTCCTGACAAAGACTTTCATATGGGGGGTTCCCTACACCCTGAAGCAATCAGGTGACTGGGTTCTGAACAGAATTTCACAGGCCTGGCGTATCCCATGCAGCCCTAGTCCTGCTGATGAGGTGTGGACTGCATGTGCCCACTGCGCAGGTCAGGATAGCCAAGGCAATGTTGAAGGGGGCCAGTTTAAGGATAGGGCTCTTCGGAGTATAAGTCAGCGGCCTAATATGCATGGGCTACCAGCCCCTGAGGAGTTCTTCCCACAAGGCAGAGATGAAGGTTTTCCATCTGCTTTGCCAGGGAGGGACCACGCTGGCAGGGCAGGATATCCTCCATTTAGACACATCTGGGAGCCCTGGTCCCTGGAGAAGCCAGGGACACCATTGGCTGCAAGTTCACCTGGGGACTGTTGCCCGTTTGGAGGTTTCTCTCAGAGGGATTTTTGAAAGGTGGGTTCCCTCCATGCTGTAGGCTATGCGGTGATTGGAGCCCGGCAGGAGTTTGGCAAGTTTGGAGAGCTGTGTCTGACCAAGTTCAGCTTCTGGGTGCATAATGTGCATGTGTGGCTACACAGGCATGTTCCCATGCCAGGGACATGGAAGAGGGCAATGTTGGGCAAGACCCAGTCACCTGAGGGGGCTTTGGAGGTAACTGACATCTGTCTTCCTAATCCCAAACCTTCACCTACACAAATAGACACTCCCACCGAAGGCAGAGTAGTCTGGAGTACCTTACCAGGGTTAATCAGCAGCCTGACTAGGGGAATCCTCCAATAAGCACACCTGGGAACCTTGATGACTGCAGAAGCCTCGGAACCCAGTCGACACTAAGTCTCCATGGGCTCTGACCAGCTCCCATTTCGGAGGCTGTTTTGGAGCGATTTTCAGGGAGTTGGGTTCCTGCACCCTTGAGACTATGCAGGTGGTTGGGGGTGTGGCCCAGCTCCAAAGGCCTGGTGACCCTAGTTGCCGAAGGATAGCTAATGGGGTACGTACTCCTCATGACGTGGGCCGTGCAGGTTAACGTCGCCATGGACCTGAGAAGAGGTGAGTGTCTCGTAAGGCCAGGTCACAAGAGCAGACTATCAGAAGTACCAGGCATCTGTCTAATTATAAGGCTTAACCTACACAAATATGTATATTCCCCCTTAAGCAGAGCTAGAGAAATCTGGAATGTCTTACTGGGACCAGCTGAAATGCCCCTCTAAGACACAGCTGGGAGAAGTCTTAATTGCTGGAGAAGTCAGGGCCTTATAAGACAGCTCAAATGGAGACTGAGAATTCCCAGTTTAACCTAGAGCCTAAGAAAGATTTTTGGGGTGTGGGCTCTCCCACCCTGAGGGCTAGCAGGTGATAGGTAACTTGTTTGAGCTTTATAGGCCTAGAGGATTCCAACAGCTGAAAGCTGTCAGACAGGGCATGGAATATACATTACAGGTGGCAGGTCACAATTGCCAGTGTCCTGGAACAGAGCATTATCAGGTGAGACTGGGTCACAGGAGGGAGTTTGGGGGTACAAGGCATCGACCTAATGCACAAGACCTACCTATGCATTGTGCAGATTTTCCCTCTGAAGATAGAGCTGGATGTTTTAAACTGCTTTGCCTGGGTCAGGGGGACCAGTCAACAAGACAGCTTATCTTCCATTTGGAGACACCTAGAAGTCCTGGTCCCTAGAGAAGCCCAGGACCACATCAGGCAGCAAGTCCACATAGGGACTGACTATCAGCCATTTGCAGCTTTCAGCTCAGAGCAATTTTTGGGAGATGAGCTTCCTCCATGCTGAAGACTATGTAGTTTATTGGGGCCTGGCCAGAGGGTCACAAGCTTGGAGGGTTTAATCTGCTCAATGCTACCTTACAGGGTGGGGACTGCGCATGTGTGGGGCACCAGGTGAGGGTAGCCTGGGACCTGGAAAAGGGCTAGTGTCATGTGAGGCCTGTCCACAAGGACACAGGTGCTTGCAAGTACCTAGCATTTGCCTAATGCAAGCCTTAACCTACACAAATGCACATATCCTGCCTGAAGACAGAGCTAGAGGAATCAGGACTGCTTTGCCTGGGTAGGGCCCAGCAGGATGGCTAAGGCAACC
Source organism: Suricata suricatta (assembly GCF_006229205.1). Lineage (NCBI taxonomy): Eukaryota > Metazoa > Chordata > Mammalia > Carnivora > Herpestidae > Suricata > Suricata suricatta. Next base: position 133,489,835 of record NC_043702.1, on the reverse strand, counting down.
TCCAGTAAGTGACACCTAAGAGACTTGATTACTGGAGAAGCCCAGGCAGCCAGTCCAAATTTGGACAGGCAGTAACCACTGTAAGCTGGAGCTTCAGAAAGATTTTTAGGATTGGCCACCATCTACTGTAAGACCATTGAGGTGGTTGAAGTTTGAGGGGAGCTCCACTGGCCTGGAGTGCCCTGGGCAGCACTATACCAGCTGTGCAGACTAACCCTGAGCAGGCTGCGGAGGTCAGTGTAGCCAGAGATCTGGGACAGGGCACTATCAGGTGAGCCTGGTTCACAGGAAGGGGCTATCAAGGATTCAAGGTTTCAACCTAATGTAAGAAGTTTACCTACCCATTGTGGAGTATTTCCCCTCAAAGGCACAGTTGGAGGTTTTCTGATTGCTTTCCCTGAGAAGGGCCATGCTGACAGGACAGGGAGAATGGAGATAATGTCCTGGAGGTACTAATTTCAAGGCTTAACATATGTAAATGCTTATATTCCCACTGGGAGAAGAGCTGGGGAAATCTGGACTATCTTGGCAAGGCAGGCTTGGCCTGATACTTGGGAGATTTGGTTGCAGGAGAAGCCTCAGACCCCATTAATTAGCAAGGTCAAATGGGGATGGACAGTTGACAGCTTCAGCAAGAGTCTCTGAAAAACGTTCAGGTGGTGGGGTCTCCCTGCCCAGGAAATTAGCAGGCAGTTGTGTACCAATATGAGTGCCACAGACCTGGAGGACCCCAGCAGCCAAGGCAGGCTGACAGGGTGGGAACCGTGCCATGTGGGCTGTGCAAGTCAGGCTAGCCAAGTGCCTGGAACAGGCCAGTGTTTAGGCCAGGTCACAGGAGGGATTACTGGGGATAACTGGCATCTCCCAAATTCCAAGAGTGAACCTACACAAATGTGCATAGTCCTCCTGAGGGCAGAGCTGGGACAATCTGGAACTAGGCCTCACCCGACATAGCCTTTTTCCAGGTCTCCAGATACCATAACATGCACACCCTGCACATGCACATCCCACAAGTCAGTTAGTTCTCTGGCTGGGTCAGATGGAATGGCCAATGTATCCTCCAGCAAGTAACAACTGGATGCCTTCATGGATTCTAAAGCTTGGGGTAATGGCAGATGGTAGGTCTACTGAGGATTGACTACCCCATTTTAGTGACTTCCTCAGAGCAATATTTGATGGGTAGGCTCTCTCCACACTTAAGACTAAGAAGGTAGTTGGGGATGGGTCCCAGGGCCACAGCCCTGGAGGCCCAAGGACAGCTGCCAGGTGGGGTGGCTGGGGTACTCCCAATAAGAAATACCTGGGAGCCATGGCTGCCAGGGAAGCCCAAGAGCCCATTGAGCAGCAGCCTGTTCAAACAGAAACTGAGTCACCAGCTTAACCTGGAGTCTCAGAATGATTTCCAGAGAGGAGGAAGTGGGGGCTCTTTCCCCTTTGGAGTCTAGCAAGTTTTTGTTCACTGGCATGAGCTCCATAGGCCTGGAGGGCCCTGAAGGCAAATGGAGAACTAACTGACTTGTGGGATGTGCATGTGCAGGGTGTGCATGTTATGGTAGCTGGAGACCTGGAACAAGGCTATGTCGGGTGAGGCCTAGTCACAGGTGGGCCTTAGTACCTGTCATCTGCCTAATTCCATGGCTGAACCTACAAGAATGCACATATTCTCCCTAAAAGCAGAGCTGCAGGAATCCTGAATGCCTTGCTAAGGCAGGAACCTGAGCTGCCTATCCTCCTATTAGAGCCTACTAGAGTGTATCAGGCAGCCAGTCCAGGTGGGAATTGACTATGGCCAGATTAAAACTTCTGCCCCAGAAAGAACTTCAGGGTAGGTTCCCTTTACCTTGAGGCCATTCGTATTTGGGGCTTACTCTCCACTCTGTAGGCCTGGAGTGCTCTGTGCAGTCCAAGACCAGGTGACAGTGTGCAGACGTGCATGCCAGAGACCCCTGGATGTCTTGATCGCTAGAGAACCCCAGGGCCCCACCATGCAGACAGTCCAAGGGGGCAGACTGTTGATAAATCTGTTGCCTTAGAAAGACTGGGGGAGTCTTAGGAGAAGGGGTTGACTTCTTTACCCTGAGGCCATTCGGGTTGTTTTGTTCAGGGTAGCACTCTCCAGGCCTGGAGTGCCCTCTGAAGCGCAAGAGTGGTGATAGGGTGGAGACTGTAAGTGCACAGGCCCTACAGGTCAGGGCAGCCCAGGACCTGGAATATTCCACAGAGCAGGGTTACAGGAGGGGACTATATGGGGTGTCAACCAAAAAATAAAAAAATAATAATAAAGCAAAATAACAAGTTATTTGGCTAGCAAAATGAGTTTGGGAATAGCAGAGGAATTGCAATTCAGGACAAGCAAACTATGGCAAACCATAGGCAAGTTAGAGGAGACAAAGGTCAGTTTTATTAGGTTTTAGGAGAAAACTGGGGAGGGTTTTTGAACAAAAATCTATTGAAGAAAAGTTTCGAGGTTGTGATGCTTTCTCATTGGCTATAAGAGGTGGTCAGTGCGCTGTTGCTGGGTGGGGAGAGCTCTCCCTTCCTTAAAAGCAGGAAGGAAACTCTTTTTGGAAAGGGTCCTCCCTTGTCCAGATAAGAATTCTCTTCCTTCCCCTTGCTGGTCATGCAGGCTGCTCCCCCTTCAGGGCTTCTATTCAGCATTTAGTAAGGTTTCCTTTACTCAGTTTCAGAGAGTAGCTGGATTCTGCCTAATTCCAAGCCTTAACCCCCACAAATACAAATAACGTCCCTGAAGGCAGGGCTGGAGGGATCTTAGGTGCTGTGCCTGGGCTGCCTGGTGAGGGGGCGTTGCTGTCTGGGATGTCCACCTGTAAGACATACCCGTGAGGACTGGTTTCCGCAAAAGCCCAGGACACCAGCAGACATGAAGTCTCCATGGGGCCTGTCACTTATTTGAGCAATCGCCTCAGATGATTTTGAGGGGATAGGCCTCCGCCACCCTTGAGTAATGCAGATGATTAGGGATGGCTCCTAGCTCCACAGGCCTGGAGAGCCCTGGGTGACAAAGGGGACATTCTGGGTTTATTGCAGATGTGCAAACCCCAAGATATCCAAGGACCTGTAACAGAGCAAGTGTCCGGGAGTCTGGGTCACATGAGCTGGGTGTGGGTACCTGATTCTACCTTATTGCAAAGTTCAACCTAATGTACATAGTCCCCCTGAAGGGACAGATGGGGAAATCTGGACTGCCTTGCCAGGCCACAGCTAGGTGGGATGGCCTGGAGTCTTGATTTCTCAAAAAGCCTGGGACCTCATCAGGCAGCCAGTCCAAATAGAGACAGACTGTTGCCACATTGAAGCTGCCACCTCAGGACAACTTGGGGGGAGGGGAGTGCTTTCTCCACACTGAGGCCATTCATGAAGTTGGGTTATGGCCAAAGCTCCACAGGCCTGGAGTGTTTCCTGTAACCCAAGGCTGGGTAACACAGTATGAAGTGCACTGGCCTGAGCCCCACAAAGTAAGATAGTCAGGCACCTGGAACTGGGCAATGACTGGCAAGGAGGCTGGGTCATAGGAGGAGTGCTACTGGGGGAACAAGGCATCAGCCTAATGCACAGGGCCTACCTACCAATTGTGTAATATTCCCTCTGAAGGCAGAGTCAGAGATTTTTCCAACTGCCCTGCCAGGGAGGGGCCATGCCTGCGGGACACGGTGTTCTCCAGTGGGACACAGCTGGGAGTCTGGTTCCTAGAGAAGCCTGGGACCACATCAGGCAGCAAGTCCACATGGGGACAGACCATCACCAGGTTAAAGCTGCCACCTCAGACAGATTTTCAAGGTTCCTTCCATCCTGAGGCCATTCAGGTGGTGGGATTCCAGCCGGAGTTTCACTGCCCAGAGAGCCCTCCACAGCCCAGAGTTCACAGACAGAGTGAAGTGCACAGGCTGTGAAAGTCAAGGTGGCCAGCTACCTGAATTGGAGAATGTCAGGAGACGCTGGGTCACAGGAGGAGGCATTTTGGGTTACAAGGCATCAGCCTAATGTGCAAAGACAACTCTACACATTCTGGAATATTCCCCCAGAAGGCAGAGCTGTAAGGTTTTCAACCACGTTGCCAGGGAACAGCCATGCCAGCAGGACAGGGTATCCTCCTTTGAGTGACAGCTGGGAGTCCTGGTTCCTAGAGAGGCCCTGAATCCAACAGGCAGGAAGTTCACATGGAGACTGTCACCCATTTGCAGCTTTCTGCTTAAAGCAATTTTTCAAAAGGTGGACTCCCTCTACACTGTGGTTGGGGCCTGGCCAGGGTTTCACAAACTTGAAAAGTCAGGTCTGTTCAAGGTTGGCTTATGGGGTACAATTATGCATGTGTGTGTCTCCCAAGTCAGGGTGTCCAGGTATTTGGAACGGGGTAAGCATCCAGGGAGGGCAGCTCATAGGTTCCGGCTCTTGGGTTACATGGCATCTGCCTAATTACCAGCCCTACCCCAGCACAATGTCCCATGGAAGGCAAAGCTAGAATAATGCGGACTACCTTGCCATGCCTGGATAAGGCTACCTAGCCAGGGTGTCCTCCAATAAGACATCTCTGAGAGGCTTGATTAGTATAAAAGTCTGGGACCTCAGCAAACAGTAAGTCTAAATGGGAACTGAACTGAATTATTGCCCATTTTAGCGGCCACCTCAGAGCAATTTTCAGGAAATGAGGAGTGCCTTCGGCCGATGTTTTAAACATATGTTTGAAATGCAGTGTTTGGAAATAAATTTTAGTTCCACAGTTCTGGAGGCCCTACGTACCCAAGGGTGACTTTCAGGGCATGTACTGTGCATGTGTGGACTATGTAGGTCATGGTAGCCAGGCAGCTGAAATAGGGCAAGATTTGGGAAAGGACAGGCCCCAAGAGTATGGTATTAGGGTGCCTGGCATCTCCCTAATTCTAAGCCCAAACCTACACAAAATGTGCATATTCCCACTGAATACAGAGATAGAGGAATCAAGCATGCCTTGCCGGGGGAACCGAGTGGGATGCTGTGGGATACCCTCAAATAAGAGATACCCAGGAGCCCTGATAGGTGCAGAAGCCTGGGACCCCAGCAGACATTAAGTCCACATGGGAACTGGCTATCTCTCATTTCAGCAGTCCCCTCGTAATTTTCATGAAATGAGTTCCCTCCAATATTGAGGCTATGCAGGTAGTTGTAGAGGGGCCTTAGCTCCACAGGTCTGGAGGGCCTGGATCACCCACAGGCAGCTGACAGGATTCATACTGCACACATGTAGGCATGCAGGTCAGGTTTGCCAGGGACCTAAGGGCAAGTGTCTGGGGACAGTGGGTCATAGTGGGCTACTGGCAGCCCCTGGCATCTAATTCCAAGCATTAAGCTACACAAATATTGCCACTGAAGGCAGAGCTGGAGGAATCAGGTGTGATTTCATAGAAGCCAGGATAGCTGGAGAAGCTCCGGGTCCCATCAGGTAGCCAGTCCAAAGGGGGCCTGACAATTGCCAGTTTAAGATGGAGTCTTAGAAATACTATTTGGGGGTGAGTTCTCACCACATTGAATGCTTTGTAGCTGGTGGGGCACTGCCCAAAGCTCTACAGGACCGGAGGGCTCTGGTTGACCAAGGCTGGATGACAGGAGACATACTGAGCACACATGGGCTGCTCGGATAGGGAAGGCAGGGGCCAGGACCTAGGCAATGTCAGAAGATCCAGGTCTCATGAATGAGTCTCTGGCTAACTGCAAACCCTAACCTATGAAATTTGCATATTTCCCTTGAAGGTGAAACTATTAATCTGGACTGCCAAGACAGAGCCAGGTGGCCTGACTGGGAAACCTTTACCAAAGGCATCTGGGAGCCTTGCTTGTGGATAAGCCCAGGATCCCATCAGGTAGTTGGTCTAAATGGGAGCTCTTTCTATCTTAAAGCTAATGCCTCAGAAAGATTTTTTGGGATTCTGCATGCTCTGCCCTGTAATGCAAGTGGATGAGGACCATTTGGAGCTACAGAGGCCCCCAGTGCCCCAGCTGCCCAAGGCTGACAGGTGGGTACGTACCACACATGTGCAGGCTGTACATGTCAGGGTGGCCAGGAACCTGTTGCAGGAAAAATATGGGCAGAAGCCCAGTCACATTTGGGGCTGTTTGGGGTAAAAGGCATCTGCCTATTTCCAAACTTGAACTTAGATAGATGTTCACACTTCCCATGAAGGTAGATCAGAAGTAAGATGTACTGCCTTACCAGGGTAGGTCCTGGCAGATGGCCAGGTGTCCTCCACTAAGAGACACCGGTTACCTTTGATTGCTAGAGAAATCTGGAACCGCATCAGACAGCCAGTCCAGGTGTGGACTGACTTGCCTGTTTAAAGCTGCCTCCTCAGAAAGACTTTCAGGTAAGGGATTCTTCCACCTAGGAAGCTATGCAGATGGTTGAGGACCAGCCTGTTTCACATGCCTGGAAGGCCCTGGATGCCTATGGCTGGATGTCGGGGGGCGGGGCGGGGGGGGAGTGTAGTATATAGCATATGTATGGGCCATGTGGGTCAGGATAGCCAGAGACCTGGAGCAGACCAAGTATTGAAAGATGCCATGTTGGCTTTTGTGGATTAAAAGCATCTGCCTAATTCCACCCCTAACCATCACTAATGTGCGTATTCCCCTGGAAGTAATGTTGGAGGAAACTGGATGCCTTTCCAGGGTTGAGGCTGGGCAGTCTGGCAGGGGTATCCTTCAGTAAGGACACCTGGGTGCCTTGACTGCTGAAAAACATTGGGTTCTCATCAGGACAGGTAGTCAGATGTAGACTGTTTAAACTTTAAAGTTGATGCCTCGGAAAGATTTTGAAGGTAGGCTTCCCGTGCCCTGGAGGCTATGCAGGTGGTTGTAGACCAGCCCAACCTGCATACCAGAGGGGCCCCAGCTGCAAAAGGATGGGTGTTAAAATGCATACTGTGTGCGTGCCTGCTGCTCAGGTCTGTGAAACCAAAGACCTGGAACTGGGCAGTGTCTGGAGGATTCTGGTCTAAAGAGCAGTCTCTTGAGGGTCTATGACATCTGCCTCATTCTAAGCCCTTAACTAACCTACACAGATGTGCAGGTGGGGTCAGAGGTAGTCTGCCCCCAAATGTGCCATTTTGGGATATTGATCATTTTGAATTAGGAGTTATTAAATAAACAGCCAGTACAAGAACACCCAGAGCCCCTTTTGTTTCAAGAAAGAAGGAAATAGATCTCTCATGTGAAAGATTCCCTTCCTGTACAGAAGGTAGAAAGACACCCTTACCACCAGAAATAGCTAATGCAGAGCAGAGAAGGCTGTTTACATAAATATTGTTACCTTTACTAATTACTACCCCTGCCCAAATTCTGTTTAGAATCCTTTACCAATTGAAGTCTCAAACATTTTTTCTTTTACTGCCAATTCCTCAAATTTATTGGAGTATGAAAGCTACCTGCCTTGGTCATTTCTTTGGGTCTCAATTTTAATATTGAGCCTCCATGCACTGTTAATTAAATTTTGTGTTTTCTTCTGTCAATCCATCATACGTCCATTTAATTCTTAGGCTAGAAGAATCTTGAGTAATAGAAAAAATTTTTCGTCCCCAACAGTCGGCATAGTTGGCAGGATAAACTTTCCTGGCTGGATTCTGCTGCAGCTGAGAGATCCTGGGACATCTGACAAAAAGCCAGCAAAAGGTAGGAGTTCTTGCCACATCAGCCCCTTGGGGAGAGTCCTTTACACTCTTTCTCTCTCTCTCTCTTTCTCTCTCTCTCTCTCTCTCTCTCTCTCTCTCTCTCTCTCTCTCAATTTAGATCAGCAGGAGAAAATACTTGTGGAACTAGTTCCTTGGACTTAGCAACCCTGGTAAATTGGTAGCATACTCTTGGTTTTCTCCCAGACATGGTCACAGTTTTTCTTTTTCTTTGTGTTCATGTCATTTGTCATAAAAAAAGGAATTGCCACAGAGCAAGGGAGGTATGGGATCTATCCGCCTGCTCTTTGAACCAACCTCACAGTGTTGAGTTGGTGATTCTCATAAGACTGAAGTCTGTTTAGACAAATTTTGCTGTGGTTCCTATATGTAAAAACTGGATGAGGTTTTTCATTTCACCTTGCTCTATGTCCTAAGAGTCTGGCTTTGTGATCAGTAGGAATATTCTCTCTGGTCTCCACCATCAGGAGGGTATACTTACTTGGGTGTGTCTTAGTGGCTGGTGAAACTGACCACTGAAACCAGGGTTTGAGGATACATAGTTGCTAACAGTATTCATGCTAGCTCTCAGGAGAGTTTCTCCTAAGAAGTCCCAGCCCTGCGGCACCTGGGTGGCTCAATTGATTAAGCACCTGACTCTTGATTTTAGCACAGGTCATCATCTGACAGTTCATGTGGCACAGAGCCTGCTTGGGATTCTCTCTCTGTCCCTCCCCCACTCTCATTCATTCTCTCTCTCTCTCTCTCTCTCTCTCTCTCTCTCTGTCAAAATAAAAAAAGAACTTTAAAAAAAAGAGGTCCTGGCCTTTAGGGACCTTTATTATCTTAACCTTTGTTGCTTTGGTGCTGGAAACCTCTGATTTCAGTAGCATGTACCCAGCATCACAAGTTAGCAGGTCTGTGATCAGATGTGTCGTAAGTTTCCCTGGGACCAGAGACCATGTTTACTGCACCACCTGGCAGTAAGCCATAGTGCAGACGCTTTTGCTTTCTTAAACTGTTTTTGGGAGTAAACTTTTGCATCTTTGGGGCTACATCATCTATGCCCTCTCCAGGGATGCCTCTTGCATCCACAGTCTAAGCCTGGAAAATTACCTCCAGGTCATTCCATTGAAAAAAACTTACTGGTTTGAGTAGCTATTGAGGTGAAGTAAGATCCTACTTGCCAATGGCCAGACAATGGATCCTTCAAAATGGCTATATTTGCAAGAAAAAAAAAATTCTTATAGAGCTCTCAAAATAAGTGTAACAGCTAGCCTTAGGGATTCCCTTGATAAGATGAAAGAAAAGTAATTAGACTTAACACAGAAAGTAATGTCCGCACCTAATGTAAATTTCCTTTCTCACAATCTGGTGTCATTTGCCTGTTTCAACTTCCCTTTCTCTGCATGATTTACAGTGAGCACTCTGGCCCAATCTCTCGGTTCAAAGTATACAGGTTTCTTATATAAATGCTGAAAATGAGGAAATGACTTTAAAACAAGCTCCTGACACTGGAAGTAAGGCTGGCTTTGCTCCTCCTTTTCAGGGCTCTGCTCTGCGCTCTGTCAGGTTCAGGCATTCTGATGCAATGTCCTTTGCTGATGTATCCTAACCCCCCACCAAAATGAAATTCATGTCCCCCACATGGCAGCAGATCGTTTAAATCATAAAGCCCTTTACCTCCACTTTCAGAAGATCTTACTAAATTAGGAATTAGAAAAAGTAGTGGCCATTCTCAACATTCTCCTCACAGATAAAACAGGTGACAAATCTCTCCTCGGGCCTCCTATAAAAGACCAAAAGAAGGCCAATGTTTAGGCACTAATAGAAGCCAATGTTGAATTGTATATTCACAAACAAGGCTTTTGTTAAAATGCTTTATACAGATCTTACAAAGGCATAAGTCTTTTAATACCTATTTTAGTTAAAAATCTTTCTAATATAAAGTAGCAAGTTTGATTAAAAAGGTGGGTCAGGGGCACCTGGGTGGCTCAGTCAGCTGAGCGTCCAGCTTCAGCTCCTGTCATGATCTCACAATTCATGGGTTTGAGCCCTGCATCAGGCTCTCTGCTGACAGCTAGATCAGATCCTGAAGCCTGTCTTCAGATTCTGCGTCTCCCTCTCTCTCTGACCCTCCCCTGCTCAAGCTGTCTCTCTCTCTCTCTATCAAAAAGAAATAAAACATTAAAAAAGATAGCTTCCAAAATTTTTTGGTAACCTGGAACGATACAATTTTGCTAAGTTAGGTGATGACTTAATTTACATTCATTGAATATCTACATTATTTTTGGAAAAGATAAAATAGTGAAACAATTACTGCATATAGGTTTATCTACTTTTGTCTTCCAATGAAAAGAAAATAAAGAGAGGTGCCTGGATGGCTCAGTTGGCTAAGCGTCCAACTCTTGATTTTGGCTCAGGTCGTGATGTCACTATTGGTGAGTTCTAGCCCCGTGTCAGACATTGGGCTGACAGCACGGAACCTGCTTGGGTTTCTCTCTCTTCCTGAACGAACGAATGAACTCTCTCTCTCTCTGTCTCTGTCTCTCTCTTTCTGTCTCTGTCTCTCTCTCTCTGTCTCTGTCTCTCTCTCTCTCTCTGTATCTCAAAATAAGTAAAGAAACTTTAAAAAATAATAAAAATACATTATTGGTTTGTGAATATACATGTTTTATGTCTATTTGAAAGATGGTACTATGAAGCACATAGTTCTAGAATAAAATGTATTCATAAATTTGCCAATCTAAAAAAAAAAACAGGTATAACAATTTGTAACTCGTTACTACTTGGATCTCACCAGAAATTAGTTTCTAAGGGTTAAGAATTCTAAATAATATATGTTAGTGCTCACTTTGGCAGCACATATACTAATTAATATATGTGGTTAAAGCTATTAGAAATAAGAAAGGAAACATCTCCTTATTAAAAAAAAAAAAGGAGGATATATGCTTTTGGTTAAAAGAAGGCATGAGGAATGGAAATACACTTTTGCTGAGAGGGAAACAAAGTCATTTTGTCCAAACAGAGGCTGAAAAAAAGCAACAACGTAAGACAAAATCTTAGTGTAAAAAAGAAAGTTGTAAATGGTTTATGGAAAAAGAATCTTTGAAAAAGAAATTTATATCTGGTTAATACTGGCAAAGATGAGAGTAAATTTAAGTAAATGAGTTTTAATATCAAAAGTACACTGAGGCAAAATTAAAACTGGATTTTCTCTTTGTTAAAACACAAAGTTTTCTTGGGGTGCCGGGGTGGTTAAGCATCTGACTCAGTTCAAGATCTCATGGTTCGTGGGTTTGAGCCCCCAATGTGGGGCTCAAATACATATATCTGAGTGTGTGTGTGTGTGTATGTATCTGAGTATATCTGATATATATGTCAGCTGTGCTGACAGCTCAGAGCCTGAAGCCTGCTTCAACTTCTGTAGTCTCTCTGTCCCTCCTCCACTCATTCTCTGTCTCTGTCTTTCTCTCAAAAATAAACATTAAAAAAAAATATATATATATATATAATAATAATTACTTCTGTATCCCTTGGGTAAATTCTGGGGAGTTCAATTAATTTTTCGAGGAACCTCCACACTGTTTTCCAGAGCGGCTACACCAGTTTACATTCCCACCAACCGTGCAGGAGGGTGCCCGTTTCTCCACACCCTCGCCAGCATCTAGAGTCTCTTGATTTGTTCATTTTAGCCACTCTGACTGGCATGAGGTGGTATCTCAGTGTGGCTTTGATTTGTATTTCCCTGATGATGAGTGACACTGAGCATTGTTTCATGTGCCTGTTGGCCATCTAGATGTCCTCTTTGGAGAAGTGTCTGCTCATGTTTTCTGCCCATTTCTTCACTGGATTATTCGTTTTTTGGGTGTGGAGTTTGGTGAGTTCCTTGTAGATTTTGAATACTAGCCCTTTATCCGATATGTCATTTGCAAAAAACTCTTACCCATTCTGCCGGCTGCCTATTAGTTTTGTTGATTGTTTGCTTTGCAGTGCAGACGCTTTTTATCTTGATGAGGTCCCAATAGTTCATTTTTGCTCTTGATTCCCTTGCCTTTGGGGATGTGTCAAATAGAAAATTTGCTGTGGTTGAGGTCAAGGAGGCTGCTTCCTACTTTCTCCTCTAGGGTTTTGATAGTTTCCTGTCTCACCCTCAGGTCCTTTATCCATTTTGAGTTTATTTTTGTGTATGGTATAAGAGAGTGGTCTAGTTTCATTCTTCTGCATATTGCTGTCCAGTTCTCCAAGCACCACTTGCTAAAGAGGATGTCTTTTTTCCATTGGATTCTCTTTCCTACTTTGTCAAAGATAGATAGGCCATACATTTGTGGGTCCAGTTCTGGGCTCTCTATTCTATTCCATTGATCTATGTGTCTGTTTTTGAGCCAATACCATCCTGTCTTGATGCCTACAGCTTTGTAGGAGAGGCTAAAGTCTGGGATTGTGATGCCTCCCATTTTGGTTTTCTTCTTTAATATTACTTTGGCTATTCGGGGTTTTTTGTGGTTCCATACGAATTTTAGAATAGTTTGTTCTAGCTTTGAGATGAATGCTGGTGCAATTTTGATTGGAATTGCATTGAATGTGTAGATTGCTTTGTGTAATAATGACATTTTTTAAAATTTATAATAGTTTATTGTCAAATTGGTTTCCATATAACACCCAGTGCTTCTCCCCACAAGTGCCCCCCCTCCATGACCATCACACACCTCCCCTCTCCCCTTCCCCCTTAAGTCCTCAGTTTGTTTTTAGTATTCAATAGTCTCTCATGATTTGTGTCCCTCTCTCTCCCCAAATCTCTTTCCCCCTTCCCCTCCCTGTGGTCCTCTGGTAGGTTTCTCCTGTTAGACCTATGAGTGCAAACATATGGTATCTGTCTTTCTCCACCTAAATTATTTTGCTTAGCATGACACCCTGGAGGTCCATCTATCTTGCTACAAATGGCCATATCTCATTATTTCTCATTGCCATGTAATATTCTGTTGTATGTATGTATGTATATATATATATACACCACATCTTCTTTTTTTTTAGTTTATTGTCAAATTGGTTTCCATACAACAACTTATGCTCTTCCCCATAAGTGCCCTCCTCCATCACCACCACCTCTTTTCCCTCCTCCCCCTTCCCCTTCAACCCTCAGTTCATTTTCAGTATTCAATAGTCTCTCAAGTTTTGCATCCCTCTCTCTCCCCAACTCTCTTTCTTTCTTCCCCTCCCCCTGGTCCTCCATTAGGTTTCTCCTGTTCTCCTGTTAGACCTATGAGTGCAAACATATGGTGTCTGTCCTTCTCTGCCTGACTTATTTCGCTTAGCATGACACCCTCAAGGTCCATCCACTTTCCTACAAATGGCCAGATTTCATTCTTTCTCATTGCCATGTAGTACTCCATTGTGTATATATACCACATCTTCTTGATCCACTCATCAGGTGATGGACATTTAGGCTCTTTCCATGTTTTGGCTATTGTTGACATTGCT
>NC_043702.1:133226822-133476599 GCF_006229205.1 Suricata suricatta | reverse complement strand
ATTTCGCTTAGCATGACACCCTCAAGGTCCATCCACTTTCCTACAAATGGCCAGATTTCATTCTTTCTCATTGCCATGTAGTACTCCATTGTGTATATATACCACATCTTCTTGATCCACTCATCAGGTGATGGACATTTAGGCTCTTTCCATGTTTTGGCTATTGTTGACATTGCTGCTATGAACATTGGGGTACATGACACCACATCTTAATCCACTCATCAGGTGATGGACATTTAGGCTCTTTCCATGATTTGGCTATGGTAGAAAGTGCTGCTATGAACATTGGGTACATGTGCACCTATGCATCAGCACTTTTGTATCCTTTAGGTAAATCCCCAGCAGTGCTATTGCTGGGTCATAGAGTTATATCATTAATTTTTTGAGGAACCTCCATACTGTTTTCCAGAGTCGCTGCACCAGTTTACATTCCCACCAACAGTGTAGGAGGGTGTCCATCTCTCCACATCCTCGCCAGCATCTATAGTCTCTTGATTTGTTCATTTTAGCCACTCTGACTGGTGTGAGGTGGTATATCAGCATGGCTTTGATTTGTGTTTCTCTGATGATGAGTGACACTGAGCATCATTTCATGTGGATATCCTCTTTGGAGAAGTGTCTGTTCAGGACTTCTGCCCATTTCTTCACTGGATAATTCATTTTTCGGGCAAGGAGTTTAGTGAGTTCCTTGTAAATTTTGAATACTAGCCCTTTATCTGATATGCCATTTGCCACTATCTTTTCCCATACTGTCAGTTGCCTATTAGTTTTTTTTATTGTTTCCTTTGCAGTGCAGAAGCTTTTTATCTTGATGAGGTCCCACTAGTTCGTTTTTGCTCTTGATTCCCTTGCCTTTGGGGATGGGTTGAGTAGGAAATTGCTGCAATTGAGGTTGAGGAGGCTATTTCGTGCTATCTCCTCTAGGGTTTTGATAGTTTCCTGTCTCACATTCAGGTCCTTTATCCATTTTGAGTTTATTTTTGTGAATGGTGTCAGAAAGTGGTCTAATTTCATTCTTCTACTTGTTGCTGTCCAGCTCTCCCAACACCACCTGTTGAAGAGGGTGTCTTTTTTCCATCGGATACTCTTTACTGTTTTGTCAAAGATAGATAGGCCATACACTTTTGGGTCCAGTTCTGGGCTCTCTATTCTATTCCATTGGTCTATGTGTCTGTTTTTGTGCCAATACCATACTGTCTTGATGATAACAGCTTTGTAGTAGAAGCTAAAGTCTGGGATTGTCATGCCTCGCATATTGGTTTTCTTCTTCAGTATTGCTTTGGCTATTTGGGGTTTTTTGTGGTTCCATAGAAAGATGGTTTGTTCTAGCTTTGAGAAGAATGCTGGTGCAACTTTGATGGGGATTGCATTGAATATGTAAATTGCTTTGGGTAATAATGCCATTTTTACAATGTTTATTCTTCCGATCCATGAGCATGGAATGTTTTTCCATTTCTTTGTGTATTCTTAAATTTCCTTCAAAAGTCTTCTATAGTTTTCATCATATAGGTCTTTTACATCTTTGGTTAGGTTTATTCCTAGGTATTTTATGGTTTTGCATGCAATTGTGAATGGGATCAGTTTCTTGATTTCTCTTTCCACTGCTTCATTATTAGTATATAGGAATGCAACCAATTTCTGTACATTGACTTTGTACCCTGCAACTTTACTGAATTCATTGATCAGTTCTAGTAGGCTTCTGGTGGAGTCGATCGGGTTTTCCATGTAGAGTATCATGTCATCTGTGAAAAGTGAAAGTTTGATTTCTTTTTTGCCTATTCTGATGCCTTTTATTTCCTTTTGTTGTCTTATTGCTGATGCCAGGACTTCAACACTATGTTAAACAACAGTGGTGAGAGTGGACATCCCTGTCGTGTCCCTGATTTCAGGGGGCAAGCTCTCAGTTTTTCCCCATTGAGGATAACATTAGCTGTGGGCTTTTCATAAATGGCTTTTATAATGTTTAAGAAGTTCCTTCTCGAGGGTTTTTATTAAGAAGGGATGTTGTATTTTGTCAAAGCTTTTTCTGCATCTGTCGACAGGATCATATGGGTGTTTTCTTTCCTTTTGTTAATGTGATGTATCACATTAATGGATTTGCGAATATTGAACCAGACTAGTAGCCCAGGAGTAAATCCCACTTGATCATAATGGATAAGTCTTTTTATTGCTGTTGAATTCGATTTGCTAGTATCTTGTTGAGTATTGTCCATCCGTATTCATTAAGGATGTTGGCCTGTAGTTCTCTTTTTTTGTTGGGTCTCTGCCTGGCTTAGGAATCAAAGTGATATTTGCTTTGTAGAATGAGTCTGGAAGTCTTCCTTCAATTTCCATTTTTTGGAATAACTTGAGAAGGATCGGTGTTAACTCTGCTTTAAATATCTGGTAGAATTCCCCTGGGAATCCATCGGCCCTGGGCTTTTATTTATTGGGAGGTTTTTGATAACTGATTCAATTTCTTCACTCGTTATGGGCCTGTTTTCTATCTCTTCCCATTTGAATTTTGGTAGTGCTTGGGCATTTAGGAATTTTTCCATTTCTTCTAGATTGTCCAGTTTGTTGGCATATAATTTTTCATAGTAATCTCTGATGATTGCTTGTATTTACGAGGGCTCTGTTGTAATAGATCCATTTTCATTTGTGATTTTGTCTATTTGAGTGTTCTCTCTTTTCTTTCTGAGGAGCCTAGCTAGAAGTTTATCAGTTTTGTTTATTTTTTCAAAAAACCAGCTCTTGGATTCATTGATCTGTTCTATTGTTTTTGTGGATTCTATCTTGTTTAATTCTGCCCTGATCTTTATTATTTCTCTTCTTTTGTTGGATATAGGTGCTCTTGCTGTTCCCTGTCTAGTTTCCTTAGGTGCTATGTTAGGTTTTGAGTTTGTGCTTTTTCTAGTTTCTTGAAATAGGCCTTGATTGCAATGAACTTTCCTCTTAGGTCTGCCTTTTCTGTGTCCCATAGAGTTTGGATAGTTGTATTTTCGTTTTCATTTGTTTCCATGTATTTTTAAATTTCTTCTCTAATTGCCTGGTTCGCCCAATCATTCTTCAGTAGGGTGGTTTTTTTCCTCCAGACTTCTTCCTGTGTTTGATTTCAAGTTTCATAGCATCGTAATCTGAAAGTGTGCATGGTATGATCTCAATTCATTTATATTTATGGAGGGTTGCTTTGTGACCCAGTATGTGATGTATCTTGGAGAATGTGCCATGTGCATTCGAGAAGAAAGTGAATTCCCTAGCTTCAGAATGTAGAGTTCTAAATATATATATCAATTCCATCTGTTCCAATGTGTTGTTCGGGACCATTGTTTCTTTGGTGATTTTCTGTCTGGTTGATCTATTCATTGCTGTAAGTGGAGTATTAAAATCGCCTGCAATTAGCACATTCTCATCAATAAGATTGCTTCTGTTTGTGATTAATTGTTTTATGTATTTTATATATTTTGGGTTCTTACAAATTCAGTGGATAGATGTTTATAAGTGTTAGCTCTTTCTGATCAAGAGACCCTATAATTATTATAAAGTGTCCTTCTTCATCTTTTGTTACTGCCTTTATTTTAAAGTTCAGTTTGTCTGATATAAGTATAGCTACTCTGGCTTTCTTTTAACTACTAGTCACATGATAAATATTTCTCCATCCCTTTACTTTCAATCTGAAGGTGTCTTCAGGTCTAAGAGGAGTCTCTTGTAGACAGCCAATAGATGGATTTTGTTTTTTTTTTTTTATCCATTCTGCTACACTATGTCATTTGATTGGAGCATTCAGTCCATTTACATTCAGTGTTATTATTGAAAAATGTGGGGTTAGATTCACTGTTTTCTCTGTAGGGTTCATGCTTGTTGTGGTATCTCTGGTACCTTGTATTCTTTGCAACATTTCCTTCATAGAGTCCCTCTTAAATTTTCTTGTAGGGCTGGTTTGGTGGTGATGAATTCCCTCAACTTTTGTTTATTGGAAAAACCTTTATCTCTCTATTTTGAATGACAGACTCGCTGGATAAAGGATTCTAGGCTGCATATTTTTCCTGTTCATCACATTGAAGATTTCCTGCCATTCCTTCCTTGCCTGCCAAATTTCAGTAGATAGGTCTGTAACTACTCTGATATGTTTCCCTTTGTATGTTAGGGCCCTTTTCTCCCTAGCTGCTTTCAGAATTCTCTCTTTATCTTTATATTTTGCCAGTTTCACTATGATATGTCATGCCAAAGGTCGATTCAAGTTACGTCTGAGGGGAGTTCTCTGTGCCTCTTGGATTTCAATGTCTATTTCCTTCCCCAAATTGGGGAAGTTCTTGGCTATAGTTTGGTCAAACACCCCCTCAGGACCTTTTTCTCTTTCTTCTTCTACAGAAACTCCTATAATACGGATATTGTTCCATTTGACTGTATCACTCAGGTCTCCAATTCTCCTTTTGTGCTCCTATATCAATTTCTCTCTCTTGGCTTCCTCTTTTGCTATAACTGTGTCTTCTAATTCACCTATTCTCCTCTCTGTCTCTTCAATCCATGTAGTGGCCACCTCCATTTTATTATATACCTCATTTATAGCCTTTTAAAACTTGTCGCATCTATTTTGAAGGTCCCTAGTCTTTGTATCAGTAGCTTCTCTGATGCTTTTTTCAAGCCCAGTGATTAATTTTATGATAATTGTTCTAAATTCTTGTTCAGTTGTGTTGTTTATATCTATTTTGAGCAGTTCTGTGGCTGTGATTTCTTCCTGGAATTTCTTTAGAGGAAGTTCTTTCATTTCGTCATTTTGGGTAGCTTTCTGTCTCTTGTCACTTTTAAATGCTTGTTATGCACTGTGTACCTGTTAGTATTGCTCTATTAAAGGAGGCTCACTGACTGTCCAGGGCCTATCGTTTCAGGAAGTGTTCTTTTAATGGTGCCTCTCAGTTTCTCTTGTTGTGCCTTTGATTATTTTATTTCCCTACTCAGCGATATTTGGGCCTGTCCACCATGTGTACTTTGACTTGTTTCTTGAGGCAGTCCTTAAAAGGAAGCAGACAGACAAACACACAGGTAACAAAAGCATGCAAACTCACAGACAAATCAAACAAACAAGCAAACCAAATTTGAAAGAAAAAGAAAAGAAATGAAAGAAAAGAAAAAAGGGGAAACAGAACAAAAGATAATGGACAGTCTAAAAGCAGAAAACCAGTCGATGGGAGAGATAAGAATGAGATAACAGAAAATATATCTGGATGGCAAGAAAAAAAAATGCAGCTGTCCCTCATGGATGGTGCTTTGGTGTAGGTAGGTTTCAGGAGCTGTTCTCAGAGGCCACGCCTTGGTGGTTTCGAGGAGAATGGCGGTGCCCCAAGGCGTGCTCTAACCAAGCACTGCAATCTACTCTTTTGAGTCCAATCTCCCTATGCTGCAGGCGAGCCAAGTTGTATTTTCCAAGCCCCGCCTCATTTCCAAAACTTAGTCCATGCACTTTAATGTACCGCCAGAGATGAGATGTAGTCCTGCTGGCCGCTGGCTGGGATCGCATAGGAGGAGGGAGTTGTTTCTGCCTGGAAGCAGTGCTGGCGTGCTGAGCCCAAGGAAGAGTGCATCAGCTAGATGGAGTGGTTTTCTCTCCCTGTGCGCAGCAGTTATATATGGGATGACAATATCTCTCTCTGTCCTGGGCCGAGTTCTTTTATCTCTTCTCTGGAGAGAGTTCTATGAGTGTTTTCAGTCTCTCTTTCTCTTTCCCTTGTCTCTCTGGGGCTCCACACCCTCTCTCTGCATTGGGCTGGGGCTCCCTGCCCTCCGTACCTCTGGGCCAGCCCGTTTTATCTCCCCAGTTCACAGGCACTCAGGCACCGTTGAGGCTGTCTTCCTTCTGGACTCTGTGTGTTCTCCTCCCACTCTTGCAGATCAGAGCATTGTGGCTTCAGTCCTTTTCAGTTTGATAGTTGTGGGCGGGTGAAAATTACAGAGCTCTCTACTTCTTTGCCATCTTGCCCCTCCCTCTGCATAAATTCATTTTTGAATCTTTATTTATTTTAGAGAGAGGGTGGGGGTAGAGCCGAGAGGGGGGGAACAAAGGATCCCAGGAAGGCTCTGTACCAACAGCATAGAGACTGATGTGGGGCTTGAATTCACAAGCACTGAGATCATGACCTGAGCTGAAGTTAGATGTTTACTTAACCAACTGAGCCACCCAGGCGCCCCATAAATTCTTTATATATTTTGGCTATTAATCCCTTACTGGCAAATATCTTCTCCCATTTGATAAGTTGCCTCTAGTTTTTTTGTTGTTTTCCTTTGCTGTGCACATATTTTATTTTGGTGTAGTTCCAACAATTTATTTTTGCTTTGTTTGCATTGTCTGAGGAGACATATCTAGAAAAATGTTGCTAAGGCTGATGTCTAAGAAATTACTGCCTATGTTTTCTTTTTGGAGTTTTATGGTTTCAGCTCTCACATTTAAGTCTTTAATCCATTTTGAGTTTATTTTTCTATATGGTGTAAGAAAGTGGCTTCATTCTTTTGCATGTAGCTGTCCAATTTTCAAAATACCATTTATTAAACTATATTTTCCCCATTTTGTATTCTTGCCTCCATTTTCATGGACTAATCATATAAGCATGGGTTTGTTTTTCAGCTCTCATTCTTGTTCCATTAATGTATCTATTTTTGTGCCAGCACATACTGTTTTGTTTCCTGTAGCTTTGTATTATATCTTGAAATCTAGGATTTTGAGAACTTCAATTTGATTCTTTCTGAAGATTGCTTTGGCTATTAGGTATATTTTGTGGCTCTATACAAATTTTAGGATTATCTGTAAAAAATACTATTGGTATTTTGATTGGCGTTGTATTGAATCTGTAGATTGCTTTGGGTAAAACCTTTTAACAAAATTAATTTTTCCAATCTGTGAACACAGTGTTCTGTTTCCATTTGTTTGTGTCTTCTTCAATTTTTTTATCAGTGTTTTATAATTTTAGACTATAAGTTTTTCACCTTTTTGGTTAAATTTATCCCTAAGTTTTTTATCCTTTTTGGTACAATTGTAAAAATATTATTAGTTTCGATTTCTTCTACTTTGCTAACAGTGCATAGAAATATCTGATTGGTGTAGCAGGACTCCCAGCACTATGCTGAATTAAAGTGGAGAAAATGGACATTCTTGTCTTTTTCCTGAGCTTAATGGGAAAATATTTAGCTTTTCATCATTAAGTATGATGTTAGTTAAAAAAAAAAAAAAAAGTAACTGCCAGGGGCACCTGGGTGGCTCATGTAGTTAAGTGTCTGACTCTTGGTCTCAGCTCAGGTCTTGATCTAAGAGTTGTGAGTTCAAACCCCATGCTGGGCTCCATGCTGGGCATGGAGTCTACTTTAAAAAAAAAAGTGACTGACATTGTTCCTCCAATGAATTAATTTCTGGCATGTTAAAAATTGGGCATAATCAAATATGGATAAAACTTAACAAAATTTGAGGAACTGTATTTGACTTAAAACTTCTGCATATTGGGGCTTCTAGTGGCTCAGTCAATTGAGCATCTGACTTTGGCTCAGATAATGATCTCACAGTTCATACGTTCAAGTCCCGCATTGGGCTCTGTGATGACTCTCTAGCTCAGAACCTGGAGCCTGCTTCATATTTTGTGTCTTTCTCTCTATGTCCCTCCCCTGTTCATGCTCTGTCTCTGTCTCTCAAAAGTAAATGTAAAAAGAAATTTTCTTAAGTTCTGCATACTAAATATTAAAGCATAGCCTACTATTGTAGGTTCCAATATACCACAATAGGTCTTACTAACCTAGGCTCCTGTGTTCTTGGGGCAGAAACCTGTAGTGTGAGAAACCTGATGTATACCATGTAGGATAATGATACGTGTTATATGCTAAGTTTCCTGTGTTGCTATACACCTGACAACTTGTCCCTATTCTTATAAAGTCTAACCTTGGTAATGGATTGATTTATTTTCTAATAGGCAAATATGGATTAAACAGTGTGAATTGAGTATAGTAGCTGATCAGTTTCTGACTTATTAATATTTTAAAGTACAATTGCCCATTCTGCATATTCAGCATTTGCTCTTTTATAAAATACTAGCACACAAATTATCTCAGAAATTAAATGGAGGTTTTCACATCTGTCATATGTCCAATGCTATACTCAATTCAGTAAGGTATGATAAGGAAAGTAGAAAGGCTTGTCTTAGTATATAAGCTGGGTTATAACAGGGGCCAGTTAGTACATCCTTCAAGTCAGTGTCTGGTAGGGGATATTGTTTAAGAGATTCTTTGGACCCTTCCACTCCTTCATCAGATTCCCCAGTATTTGACTTTTCCATTGATTAAAGGTTTCTCAGTGAGTAGATGGTGCTGATACTGAAGGGTGAGATGGAGAGGTTGAACTTGGAGGTATGGGTGATGCTGGTGATGTTGTTGAGTCCTTAATTATAATAAGGTGACCCAAGATGGTGATCTATAAAGGAAATAGAGGATGTCATAGACAGTGGAGTTGTATATGGACCAGTAGGTGCGTTTCACTTTGGAATGGTGGCAACCATTGCTGAATCTGCTGGAAGAGTGTCCATACATATAGTATGATATCCAGTAGTAAGAAATAGGTAAAAGAGTATGGCCAGCAAGCAGCATGCTGCACTCATCTACTTGATAATTGTTAGAGTTGAAGATGCATAGAGATTTTATGCCTACAAAATAAAAGTACTGTCCTCAAAATTTTTAATACCTTATTGATTTTGCCATTCAAGGATATCTACAGTCATTATAGCCATTATTACCAATATTTCCCCAGGCATAATCACTCTGTATCATGCTAGTTATATATACTATGCTAAATATTAGACCTCTAGGATTGATATCATAAAAGGTGGTGTACATTTATCATGAATTTATTATAGAAGCATTGTATTATTTTCCTTAATTTGTTGTAATGTTCCTTTTTATTAGGTCACCCAATAGGTTTTATTAGTGGCAGGTGCTTCCTTTCCCCAGTGTTATATATTCATTCAATAGGAATTTTTCCATGCTTTCTACATCTATGCTTTAGAGATCCTGCTACTGCCCAGATTGTTTTAGTCCACACTTTCATATCTAGATTGTTAGGAAGCAACCTAAGCTTTAGTTAGAGCAAATTATTATACCTTTCAGTTGAGCCAGAGATAGTACAGTTGTAGGGTAAATGGAAATTGCACATTATGCCTTGTTTCTTTGCCCAGTCTTATATCACTTTCCTGAAAATTCAGTGCTCTGATCTGATTTTGTAATGACTGAGCTACCATAGCAAGCTTCCAGATTTCTAATGCTCCGATGGCAGATTTTTAATTAATTTTCGTGCAGGAACAGGGTAATCCTGTTCCTGACCATGTGTCTACAATGGTGCATGCATATAGTTTATTCTCTGATACAGGCATGGGTCCTATATAATCATTTGTATAATTTGGAAGGCCTGTCAGCTTTGATATTATCTGAAGTATTCAGTAATGACCCCCATGCTTTAAACTTACAGCAATTCCCACATTTCTTAATTTGAAATTGGGGGTATTTGGTAGGTACATACGTGTTTCCTACCTCTAATCATGTTCTAGTGCCGTGTGTGCCAGCAGATCGTTTTGAGGTTTTACCCACAGTATGATTCTGTTATTCAGCATATCTGTGTGTTCAGGTTGTAAGCCCATTGTCCTTTTTGTTTATGTATAGTTATGCTTTGAATCAGTTTCCTCATTAGCCATAAATTATTGGGTTATTTAATTTAAACTTTAGGTATCTCCATCTCTTTAGTTTACCTACTGAGTTTGTCTATCTGGTTATTATATTTGGCTACTTTGGACTTCTTCTGATGTGCAGAGACATCAGTGATAAATATGGAGATGCCAGCCAGTGCTATTTTCTGCCATATGCCCTTACTGCATTATGTTCTTATTTGGTACTTCTCCGTAGTTCTTCTGCCTTGTTCATGTCCAAAGTTTCTATTCCATCAGCTACTGTCCATAAGTCTGAGGAAAGATATACCTCATTCTCACTTCCCATATTACTCACCAATTTATGGCTATTTGTGAAGCAAATTGTGTTCTCCTGAACCTGATTCTGTCAAGGTAAGACCATCACTAGTCCTCAAGGCCAGAATGCTCTTGATGGTGACATGGAAGCTGATCCATCTATAAACCGAGCATTGCTGAGTGCCATGGAGCAGAGTGGTCCCCATTGCCCAACTGCTCAAGCTTAAATAAGTTCACCCCTCAAAAATTCTGTGAAATCTACTTCTGGAATGGTGGAGAATTTCTCAATTCATGCAGAGGGCTGACCCTCAATCCATTGGTCCTGCATGGAAATATACATTTTCCATGTTAGAACTTTATGGTCAGGAGTAATTCCCCTCTGTCAGGGGTCTGCTTTACTCCATAATAGGCTTTTAGAGTTTAAATATAATTGGCTTATGTAGTTTTTAGGGCCTCATAGAGTGCCCAGGTGAGTCTTTCAGTTGGTTGGTATCTGTTTTGGGACTGTGGGAAAATACCCATTAGTAGTATGTGCTGTTTCTAATATCCAAACAGTCCTTCAGTTTCTGAGCTGCTTCTTTTGTGGTAGGAGCTGGGATGCAATCTATCTTGTTTATGACTGGCTCTGTTATTTTTCTGCCTTCAGAGGATCAAATTGTGCCTAGAAATTTTACTGTACTGTGGGGTCCCGAGACATTACTTGAGTCAATTATCTATGCTCTGAGTGTAAGGAATTCAATTAGCTCTATTACAACCCTAGTCTGTTGTTCCGAGTTAGCACCATAAATGAGCATGTCATCAATACAAGAAATGTTGGGTTGTGTGTGTGTTGTATTTTCCCAAAAGGCCTGGATGTCTTGTGTTAGAAGGTTGTGAACTATTCCTGGCTGTTAAGTCATCCTGTTGGTAACCTAGTAATAAACTGATATCATCTGCCTTCCTTTGTGAATGCAGTCATGGGTTGGCTCTCCTTATCAATTGGAATAGCAAAGAACATGTTAGATAAGTCTATCCTCATGTAATCAGTTCCTGACCCAGTGGTAATGTTGTTTATGATAATGTCTTTATTTGGGAATACTCCCTCAATTTGGGGAGATTATTTCCTTAAATTCCTAAAATCTGTAACTCTATATGACCTTTCTAACTTTTTGACAGTCCAGATTGAGTTATTTATATGATGAAATAGGAGATACAATCATTTGCTCCTTCAGAAGTTCCTGAATGTTTTCCTTATTACTGTGTGTCCTATTATATCCAGTCTAAGATTGTTTTCTAAATTGGGACTTATAAGGCATTTAGTTTTAAAGTCTGTCCTAGTTCTTAGGAATCTATATATCCATGTGCATGGGGTTAATTTTCCTTCTAATCCTTCAATCAGTCCCTTTAAGTTTTCTAAATTAGTAGGATACCCCAGTGTCACTGTCATTGGGACCCAGTATCTAACAACATAGTGGTACACATAGTGTGTTTTTATTTGCAGAAGAGGTTTCTGTTTGTACGAGTGATTGTCTCTGGCTTGAGCCAAGAGGAAGAGACTGAATCCCTATGAGGAGCTCATGGGATTAGCTCTTCTTGGCTAGCAATGATTTGTCTATTAATGAGATTAGATTTTATAAAAGGGTAGTATTTACAGTAAATGGACTAGCAGGTATATGTGGGTTTATTTTCTGTAGGTTTATTTACTATGAATGTTAGTAGTTTTGGTTTCTCTACCTCTCCTATATATTTCAGGGGTATCTATTTTAGTTTCTACTTTTATCATTTGTTTTCAAGGGTGGTGGTCTAAATGTTCTAGGTGGCCAAGAAGGCCTTGTAGATTTGGGTCTAGATGGTCTATTTTGATTGGGCCAATTTTTATTAGGTATAGCCTCTTCTCTACGAGCTGCAGACTTTATCTTTTTAAGTTTTTTTTGTCTCTTTTGGTTTGTTTAGTAATCTCTACACCCAAAGTGGGGTTCGAACATCACACACTTTTCTAACTGAGCCAGCTAGGCACCCCTTATAGCCTTTCTCTTATAGTCTCTATCTTGACTGACTTCCTCAGCTGTTCTTACCAATCAGGTCCCCTGTGTTTCTGGTACCTGCAATTACTGTAAATAATGCTGTTCTGTCCCATTGGGATGCAGCTTAAAAGCTGACCTCTTAATTTGTTCTGTTGTCTTCACATGTTGCAGTGTAGGAGTCTGTCCCTTTTCATAAATCATAGTTAATAGTAATAGTTTAGTTATTATATTATCTTCCCCTGCTGTTTTCCATGGAGATGTTGTAAGGGATAATATATTAGGTATAGGCCATCTTAATCTCTAGGTTGCTGCTACCCAGTCAAAAAAAGATCTTTATAAATTAATATTATTTTCTCCAGATGCTCTAAGATACTGATTCAATTTAGTGTCAGTGGTAATGAGTTTGAGGAACCCAACCCCTACTCCTGTCAACCATAAATCTAATAGCCACTGGGTTTCTGTGTCCAAATCAGTTTGTTGGGATTCCATTTTATTTATTTTCTATTATTTTAATTTTTAAAGTTTATTTATTTTGAAAGAGACAGAGACAGCCTGAGAAGGGGAGGGGCAGAGAAGGGGAGGGGAGAGGGAGAGAGAAAATCCCAAGTCGTCTCTGCATGGCCAGCATGGAGCCCAACATGGGACCTGAACCCACAAAACTGCAAGATCATGACCCGAGCCAAAACCGAGAGTTGGCCACTCAACCAACTGAGCCACCCAGGCTCTCCTGTTGGGATTCCATTTTAATTTTTATCATCTCTTATCTGGTATAAGCTCTCATCAGGACTGATTGGCTGCATATTATCACATTTGTCATTTTGTCTATTACCATGGGCTTAGCTTCTAGTTAGTTAATGTTACTGGAGTCAAAAGAGTTAAAATAAGTATAGTCTTCAGGATATGAATTAGTGCCCTCAGAGAAAAAAGGTTCTGGATTTCTTCCTCTCCTGGAGATACATTTTTGTGCTAGTGATGACAGCAGGTTGGATCCCAGGACCCAGAGAGGGTCCTGCAGGATAAGCCAAGAGGATTCCTGGCTGCATACAAGATAGAAATGAAATGTGAATCAACAGGAAGTGAAATCAGGGTTTACTGAAGGTGTAGAGAGAGTATAGATACAGAGTATCTGGGAGACTCCGAAAGGAAAGGAGAGTGAGTCTCAACTTTACTTGGACCTGGGTTTTTTTTTTTTTTTATTATTGAGGATTGTGGTTTATTGTGTGTGTCCTCTCAGGCATCAAGGAACTGGTTAGAACAAAGACAGGGGCCCAGGTGTATTCCTTGGAGCCAGGGGGTCTTGGCATTGAGGTGTCCAGTGCCAGTGGTCTGGAATGCACATATCATGGCTTAATCTGATCATTCTCACCTGGTCCTTCCTTAGATGTGATCTATTCTAAAGAAGTCATTAGCTCCTTGACCCTTACAAGAAGGACATACAGTTTCTAATTTGAGGCATGTGTAAAGTGCAGGTACCAATTCTAGCAAGAATAGAAGCAGGAAAAGGATAGAAACAGATTTTTTAATTTAAATATTTTTTTTTAAATTTAAGTTTATTTTGAGAGAGACAGAGCAAGTGGGGAAGGGGCAGAGAGACAGAGGGAGAGAGAAAGAATCTCAAGCAGGTTCCATGCTATCTGCACAGAGCCCAATGTGGGCCTTGAACCCCCAAGTTGTGAGATCATGACGTGAGCCAAAACTAAGACTTGGACGCCTAACTGACTGAGGCACTCAGGTGCCCCCAAAAACAGATTTTTATGGAGTCCTTCAGTTTCCTTGTCTCACCAGTGCTCTTCCTTTCTGCCTATAAACATCTATGTAACTTAATGCTCCTAAAAAAGTATGGTAATGTCTTCCTTAGTTGTTCTTTTTAATATAGGATACAACTGACTGGGTTGGATGATCAGGCCAACATCTGGAGTTTCCTTAATTTTCAGTTTTGCCCAGACTAAGTCTTCAATAGGTCTCTAGGGATCTTCAGAAGTTAATACACAACACATTCTACCTGTACACCACTTCTTGACTAATTTTGGTAGTGTTTGTGAGCAAGGCATATTTACTATTTCCTCCTGCCAATCAAAACCATCTATGATATTTTATCATCAAGATGCTTAGTAGAGCATTCCAAATGGTTCATAATATGGTTAATCAGTATTAATATAACTATTGTGGGCAACATTATTACCCAATTATAAGACTTCTATATTTAACACAGTTCAATGTGGAATTTTATAAGCCAGTAGGATATACAATGTCTTTTAATAAGCCAATAAAGAAATAGCATACTCCAAATCAATGACAGATTAATCACACTATTGTTCCAGGCAAAGGGCAATGAAAGGAACAAAGTCTAAATTTAGTAGAGATGAACATTTGTTAAAAAACTAAATTCAACCTAATAAATCAGAATATCAAATTGGCTTTATTAAGCAATTCATGAATAAGGCATCATCCCATCTCGCAAGAAAAGAGTCAGCTCTAAGGAGTTGTACTAAATGGAAGGCTTTTATAGGAAGGAGGGTGGGGCAAGGACATTATTAGCAAAAGAAAAGAAAGAATTGTTTCAGGCCAGGATGGCTTCTTTTAAGCTGGGAGGGACCAGCAAGGTTTGTGATCTTGTCACCTCATGGTGCTGATCAGGAAATTTCAGACTGACTTTCAAAAGACCACATTCCTGGGATGGGGTGAAACTCTCATTAAGGTCTTGGTTTGCTGTGGTTGAAGGCAAAGGACTCCATTTTGGACTACTTGTGTCTTTTTTCAATGCTTTATGTGAGTTGATATTGGGGTGGGACAGGTTAGCCAACTGAGAGGTGACCAAGATGATGATCTTAGCAAGGCCTCTGCATGGCTTTTTGCCACTATCAGTAAAGGAGTCACCTTTAATCATGGCAAGAACTAATTGCTCCAATGTCTTCAGAGAGCTATATTAGATCAACAAATTGGAGCCTCGTGCAGTCCAATCACTTTCAGATCAACCCACAGACTCTCAGTATTCAAAGTCTAATGTCCCCTTGCCATACTTAGTTCTCCATGAGCTTTTGTTGACAAGCCCCCAGTGGGGCCCTTTAGCTGCTGAGCTACTAGTTCTTATCACTGAGAACAGATGAGATTATGACTTCCTGACACAGTTGACTTTCTTCTTCTATCAAAACAACTTCAGCTCTGAAAATACGGTTTGTCTTTGTCATAAACAAATGAATTTGAAATCCTATCAAACCAATACAAAACAAAGGCAAAGCTGGAGGAATCTGGACTCTTTTTCTAGGGATGAGGCCAGACTAGCTGGCTATCCCGGGGAGCATTCACTAAAAAACACCTGGGATGGGGTGCCTGGGTCGCTCAGTTGGTTAAGCGTCTGCCTTTTGATTTTGGCTCAGGTCCTGATTGCATGGTCATAGGATCCCATGGTCCCAACCCCTCATATGACTCAATGCTGAGCGTGGAGCCTGCTTGAGATTCTGTATCTCTCATCCTCTGTCCCTCCTCTGCTCCTGTTCTCGCTTTCTCTTTCTATAAAAATAAATAAATAAAAACACCTGAAAGCCATAATCAGTGGCAAACCCAAAACTTCATTAGGCAACCAATAGATTGGCTGCCATCTTGAAAATATTTATGAGCAGTGGGCTCCCTATGCCCTGGAGGCTACACCAGTGGTTAGGCACTCGCTCCACAAGCCTAGGGGGGCCTCTGCTTCTGAAGGCTGGCTAATAGGCTGTGTACTTGAGCTTTCAGTGCAGCTCCCTGGAATAGAACAAAGGTCTTGAGAGGCCAGGCCACTGAAGAGGGCTTTGGGGGTACAAGGCACCGCCTGATTCCAAGCTATAAACTACACAAATGTGAAGAATGCTCCTGAAGGCAGAACTGATGAAAACTGGACTCCCTTGCCAGGGTGGGGCTGAGCAGACTGGACCAGGTATCCTCCAATAAAAGACACCTGAGAGTCTTGATTGTTGGAGAAGCCTGGGACCCTATGAAGCAACCAGTCCAAAAGTATACTGATTGTAGCTATTTTGTTTTTTATTATACTTTATTGTCAAGTTGGTTTCCATGTAACACCCAGTGCTCTTCCCCACAAGTGCTCTCCTCCATGACCATTACCTCTCCCCCTTTCCCCCTCCCCATCAGCCCTCAGTTTGTTTTCAGTATTCAAGAGTCTCTCAGGATTTGCCTCCCTCCCTCTCTTACTCCTCCCCCACTTCCCCTCTCCATGGTCCTGTTAAGTTTCTCCTGTTAGAACTATGAGTGCAAACATATGGTATCTGTCCTTCTCTGCCTGACTTATTTCGCTTAGCATAACATTCTTGAGGTCCATCCACGTTGCTACGAATGGCCAGGTTTCATTCTTTCTCATTGCCATGTAGTATTTAATTGTATATATAAACCACATCTTTTTCTTTTTTTTTAATTTTTAATGTTTTTATTTATTGAGAGACAGAGACAGACCATGAACAGGGGAGGGGCAGAGAGAGGGAGACAGAATCTGAAGCTGGCTCCAGGTTCTGAGCTGTCAGCACAGAGCCCAGTGTGGGGCTCAAATTCACAAGCTGTGAGATCATGACTTGAGCCAAAGTCAGACACTTAACCAACTGAGCCACCCAGGTGCCCCAAAACCACATCTTCTTGATCCATATATCAGTTGATGGACATTTAGGCTCTGTCCATGACTGGGCGATTGTTGAAAGTGCTGCTGTGAACATTGGGGTACATGTGCCCCTATGCATCAACACTTCTGTATCCCTTGGGTAAATCCTGGGGAGTTCGATTAATATTTTGAGGAACCTCCACACTGTTTTCCAGAATGGGTGCACAATTTACATTCCCACCAACAGTGTAGGAGGGTCCCCATTTCTCCACATCCTCGCCAGCATCTATAGTCTCTTGATTTGTTCATTTTAGCCACTCTGACCAATGTGAGGTGGTATCTCAGTATGGTTTTGATTTGTATTTCCCTGATGATGAGTGACACTGAGCATTGTTTCATGTGCCTGTTGGCCATCTGGATGTCCTCTTTGGAGAAGTGTCTATTTCTGTCTTCTGCCCATTTCTTCACTGGATTATTCACTTTTCAGGTGTGGAGTTTGGTGAGTTCCTTGTAGATTTTGAATATGTTTTTTCATTTTATTTTATTTATTTATTTATTTATTTATTTATTTATTTATTTATTTATTTACTTTTGCCATGCAGAAGCATTTTATTTTGATGAAGTCCCAATAGTTCATTTTTGCTCTTGATTCCCTTGCCTTTGGGGATGTGTCGAGTAGGAAATTGCTGCAGTTTGAGGTCAAGGAGGCTGCTTCCTGCTTTCTTCTCTAGGGTTTTGATGGTTTCCTGTCTCACATTCAGGTCCTTCATCCATTGAATTTATTTTTGTGCATGGTGTAAGAGAGTGATCTAGTTCCATTCTTGTGCATATTGCTGTCCAGTTCTCCCAGCAGCACCTGTTAAAGAGGCAGTCTTTTTTCCATTGGATACTCTTTCCTGTTTTGTCAAAGATATTAAAGCTGCCACCTCAGAAAGATTTCCTGGGAGTGGGTTCTTTTGCTCTGGAAGCTACGTAAGTGGTTGGATACGAGCCCCAGCTCCCCATGCAAAGGGCCTGGCTGGCTGACAGGGCACCTATGGCAGATGTGCCAGCCACACAGGTCAGGGAAGACAGGGACCCAGAACTAGGCAACTCTCGGGAGAGTCCAGGTGTCAAAAGTAAGGTCTTGGAGGTCCCTGGCATCTACCTAACTCCAAGTTTTAATCTAAACAAATACTCATATTTCTCCTAAAGGCATCCCTGGAGGAAAGTGAATGGCCTTGCCAGAATGAGACCAGTTATCAAGGCTCCTAGGTGTCTCTAATTCGAGGATATTCCATCCATCTTGCCAGACTACACCCTGGCACAGTGGTCCAGTTTCCTGCAGCTTGCTGTTGAGGAAATATGCACATTTGTGTAGGTCAGACTTTGGAATTAGGAAGATACTTTATTACCCCTAATAGCTCACTCCTGTGACTGGCATTGCTTGACACTTGACCTTTAAGAGGTCCCTAGCTACCCTGACCTATGCAGTCTGTGTGTGCAGAGTATCTGTCTTATCAGCTGGCCGGGGGCAGCCTAGGACCTCTGGGCTGTGTAGCTGTAGCCTTCCCAAACCACCTGCATAGTCTCCAGGGCAGAGAAAATCCACACCAAGAAAATCTTTCTGGGAAGGTGGCTTTAAACTGGGGACAGTCTTCATTTGATCTGCTGCCTGGTGGGGGACACAGGTTTACCAGTATAGCTTTCTAAGGCAGCCCGCCCTAAAATGCTCAACAATGGCATATTAATCATTCTGAGTTAAAGTTACGAAGAAACAGCCAGTATAGGAAGAACAGTCTGACTCTTTGTCTCCAGAAACCAATGAATAAATGTCTCCCATGAGGACCCTCCCTGCATCAGGAGGTGGGGAGACATCCTTCTCATCAGAGACAGGGAATCCAGGGCCAAAGTAGCCTATATAAACAAACCTTGTTTGTTACCTTTACTGATTTACTACCACGACTCAAATATGTTTAGAATTTCTTACTAATTGAACCTCTTAAACCTAGGTTTTGTTTTGTCACTTCCTCACAGATTTAGGTTTCTTTTACTAAAACTTACAAAAGCTGCATGACTTGATTATTTCTTGGGGTATCAGTTTTAATATGGGGCTCAGTGTACATGTAATAAACTTTGGGGTGGTTTTTTTTTATTCTATTAACATGTTTTCATATAAACTTAATTTTTAGGCCACCTAGAAGAGCCTTGAGGGCTAGATTAAAAGTTTTCCTTCCCAGCATTTGGCATAAACTTTCCTCACTGGACACTGTTTGGTTTTTGTTTTTGTTTTTGTTTTTTTATTATTTGCTAAGGGACTGATGTATTGTAAACAGTACCACTAAAACGTCACCTGGACTTTCCATGAGAATTGTGAAGATAATTTTTATCCTTAACAGAATGTTTAATCTTAAAATAGAAAACAATGAACAAACAAACAAATATAAAAAATGGTGGGGAGTTCTGGGATGGACACTTTGTTTTGAGGCTCTTGCAGCTGAGACATCCTGCAGCCTCTGAAAAACTGCCAGCAGAAGGCAAGACTCCTTGGCAGGGTTCTTGAATCATTACCACAGCAGCCTCCTGATCTCTGCCTGTGGAAGTGACATTGATGAGCATTTATCTTCTCCTTCTAAATTTAGACCAGCAAAAGAAAATATTTGTGAAGCTGGTTTCTTGGGCTTGGTAACTCTGGTAAAATTCGGTAGGGTACTACTCCTCATGTGACGGATCCATTGCCTCATAGAGATGGCCATAGTTTTTCTTTGTCTCTTCTGAGTCATTTGTTATAAAAAGAAATTACCAGAGAGAAAGAACATGGGTCTTAGGTCCTTTTAAGACTGCTGTTCAAGCCAGACTCAAAGAATGGTGTGTTCATTGTTCTCATAAGATAGGCGTCTGTTTAGACAAAATCTGCTGTGAGTCCTCTACACAAAAACGAAGTTTTTCCTTTGTCATTTTTGATGTCTGAAGAGTTTGGCCTTATGACCGGTAAGAAGATTATTCTCTCTGGTCTCCATAATCCAGGGGGGAGAGTGGAGGAAACTGCTTTACTTCTAACCCCACCCCACACACCAAGAATTTCCTGCACTGTGAGTCCCACAGACTGTGATGCCTTTGTTTTTTGTTTTTTGTTTTTTAATGTTTGGTTATTTTTGAGGGAGTGGCAGAGAGAGACACAAGAACCCAAGCAAGCTCCAGGCGCCGAGCTGTCAGCACAGAGCCCAAGGCAGGGGTAGAACCCACAGACTGTGAGATCATGACCTAAACTAAGAAGCTCAACTGACTTAGCCAACCAGGTTCTCCATTTTTTTCTTTTTTAAATTGTGGATGTGGCTTTATTTACCAAAGGTGCCAGCCCAGGGCTGGTTCTGCCAGTCAGGCCTTCAGGTGGCTGGAGAGGGTGGGGGGTGGGGTCCTAGTTCAGCTCAGTCCTGGTAGCAAGGCCCAATTTGGGTTTACCTTGGTGGCCAGTTGAATAAACTGGGATTTTGAGAGGAAAAAATTACAAACAGCACTTTGTTGGGCTGTGTCAGCTCTCAGGAGAATTTGTCATAAGAGGTCCCAGCCCATAAAGGACATTTGTCATCTTAATCTTTGTTGTTTGTTAGTACTGGAAAGTCCCATTCCACTAGTGCTTGTCCAGGGTCATGGATTAGTGGGTCTGTGACGGGAGGAGTCTTTTTCAGAAAACTTTTCACTGGGACACAGTCTTTACTACACCATTCTTACTGACTGTGCAAAAAAATTTTTTTTTCACTTTTTTTAAAGTTTACTTATTCTGAAAGAGAAAGAGGATCCCAAGCAGTCTCCACACTGTCAGTACAGGGCCTGATGTGGGGCTTGAACTCACAAACCCTGAGATCATGCCCTGAACAGAAACCAGGAGTCAGACACTTAACCGACTGAGCCATGCAGGTGCCCCATTTCCGTTTTTTAAAACTATTTTGGGGAGTAAACTTTTGAACCATTTAAGCCCTCTCTCGGGATACCTGTTGTGTCCCTGGTCTAAGCCTGGAAAGCTGCTTCCATGTTTATTCCATAAAAAGCTGTATTGGTCTGAGTAGGTTTTGAGGATTAGTAAGATCCTACTGATCAATGGCCAGATGATGAGTTCTTTTAAGTTGGCTATATTTGCAAGAGGAGAAAATTCTCTATAGAGATCTCTGTTGTCTTACTGGTTTAGTGGCTAGCCTTAGGGATTCCCTTGACAAGATGAAAAAATAGAAATCCTATATCTAATGTAAATTCTCCTGCTCACACTCTGGCCCCATCCACCTATTTTAACTTGCCTTTCCCTATATGATTTACAGAGAGTGTTCTGACCTAATCTCTAGGTTCAAAATATATGGATTACTCATGTACGTGCTGAAAGTTGCATAACGAATTAACACAAGCTCCAGAGACTAGCAGTAAGGCTCCCTGTGCTCCATTTCCCAGGGCTCTGTAATCAGGCTCTGCCAGCCTCAGGCATTCCTATCAGTGTCCTTTGCAGATACATCCTAGACACCTCCCCACCCCTACCCTGGGTCAAAAGGAAACTCATTTCCCCTGCAAAACAGATCTTTTCAATCATAGAACCTTTTTACTTCCATCCTCCTCCTTCCCAAATTTAGAGAATTAGAAAGATTAATGGCCATTCACAGCACCATCCCTCCAACACACAGAAAACACGTGACCAAAACCTCCTAGGCCCTCCTACAAACCATCAGCAGAAGACCAGTATTTAGGGTCTGATAGAAGCCAAGGTTGAATTACATACTAAGAAGGCTTTTGTTAAAATGCTTTATACAGATCTTACAAAGTCATAAGTCTTTTGATTCCCATTTTAGGTAAAATCTCCCTAATATAAGTAGCTAGTTTAATTTAAAAAGGTGAGTCAGTTCCTTAGTATTCAGACTGTAATCCAGTTCTTTGGAGGGAATTAAAAACAACTGCCTTTGCCTTGCAAATCTCTATTAAACCAGAAATGCAACTCTAGAAACAAGTCAAAACCTGCTTACCAATCCTCAAACTTGGTCTATTTCTCTCAAAATGCTTGCAGATGTGGCAAAAAATCAGAAGAGTAGGACAAAATTGCCCTGTGCTTCAAAAAGGTTAATAACAATGAACACTGAATCCCTTAAAAAATAAAAAAAACAACTTGCATTCTTTCTGTCCCTTAAAGTCATACATATGTTCTTGCAATGTAAGCACAACCCCCAGTCACCTTAGAATGAAGGGAAGAAAAGAGGTCTTTTTAATTTTTTTTTTAATGTTTACATTTATTGTTGAGACAGAGAGACAGAGCTGTCAGCACAGAGCCCAGCGAGGCTTAAACTCATCAACCGTGAGATCACGACCTGAGCCAAAGTCAGATTTCCAACAGACTGAACCACCCAGGTGAGAAGAGGCCTTTTTAAAAACAAACCGCTAAAAGGACTCTTGGGCCCAAACTCTAGAACAGCCTCTTTAAGATTACTTCCAGAGACAAATACAAATCTTAAAAAGTCTTTTCCACAAATAGTAAAATACTTTAGCCATCTGAGGAAGTGAACTTAACTGCAATAGTTTATAAACTGGTGAGTTTTATATTGTTTTAAAACAGAAGCTCTGGCTTTTTGTGTATGTATGTGCATTATAGATACGGTGTTTTTCTACCTCTTGATGTTATATCCAAAATTCATTTGTAAACAGCTCCATTTAATTGGCTTAAAAATTAAATGCTTCTAGAAATTTAGTATGATAAAAATTCTCAAAATAGAAATAGTCCAAATGAATTTCAGGTTCACATGATGTGGGAAAATATTAAAATTGAAAATTAATTTAAGGTTGTTAATTCAATAAGATATCGTATCGAATACATATATTCAATATATACTTATAAAATATATATGAAGATATTTTACATACCTTTATAGTTATCAGCTTTAAAACTAAAACTTTTATTCTGCTTGTGTTTACTGAAAGTCAAATAAGTTCATGTTATTTAGATTACAAAATTTGCCAACAAGAACAGAATAGTTTGGAAGACTGGCTTTCTATGATATCTCATAAGTGTTTGTGGGTGATTTAACCACAATTGTTAAAAATAAGTAAATCTTAAAGGTAAAAATAAGATTAACAGTTTTTAGCAGGCAGCTGGGAGGCTGCGTCGGTTGAGTGCTGACCTTGATTTTGGCTCAGGTCATGACTTCACAGTTTGTGGGTCAAGCCCTATGTCAGGCTCCATGCTGACAGCACAGAGCCTGCTTGGGATTCTCGGTCTATTCCTCTCTCTCACTCTTTCAAAATGAATACATACACACACACACACACAGATTAAAAGTGTTTAGGAAAACTTCAGAATAGTTTCCAAAAATGTTTTGGTAAGCTGAAACCTTAAAACTTTTAAGTAATGAGTTAAATTAATTCCATTAAATCCTAGATCAAACACTTATTGCTTGACATAATAAATTTGGTCTGTTAGTAAACATTTTTTGTGCTTTACTGAAAGATTGTACTATGAAAAAGCAGGTTTCTAGGAATTATGAAATATATTCATGAATTTACCCATCCAAAGAATTCTGGTATTAACAATCCATAATTTCTCACCACTTAGTTTTCAGTAGATAATAAGGCTTAGTTTCTAAGTATTAAAAATTCTAACATGTGGCTAAAGCGACTAAACTTAAAGGAATATCTCCACACGCAAGAGAAGTAGGATATATGCTATTGGTAAAACAAGGTGTAAGAACAGGGGCACCTGCCTGGCTCAGTCGGTAGAGCGTGCGACTTCTGATCTCAGGATTGTGAGTCTGAGTCCCACATTGGGGACAGAGTTTACTTAATAAAAAAGGGGAAGCGATGAGGAATAAAAATAATGTTTTGTTGAGAAAAAAACCTAATTTGTCCTAAAGTGAGGCTTAGTATTTAAAGAGGAAAAATTTGGGACAAAATCTGAATTAAAAAAAAAAAAGTTGTAAAACATTTGTGAAAAATGAATCTTTTTTTCTGAGTTTAATTTACATGTATATGTGTACATATGTGTGTGTGTGTGTGTATATATATATGTATATAAATTTTAATTTACATCCAACTTAGCATTTAGTGCAATAATTTCAGGAGTAGATTCCAGAGATTCATTCCCTGTGTATAACGTCCAGTGCTTATCCCAACAAGTGTTCTCCTTAATGCCCCTTACCCATTTAGCCCATTCTCCCACCCACACGCCTCCAGCAACCCTCAGTATTTAAGAGTCTCATATTTTGTCTTCCTCCTTGTTTTTACATAATTTTTGCTTCCCTTCCCTTATATTCACCTGTTTTGTATCTTAAATTCCTCTTAAGAGTAAAGTCATATGATACTTGTTTTTCTCTAATTTTGCTTAGCATAATACCGTCTAGTTCCATCCATGTAGTTGCAAATGGCAAGATTTCATTCTTTTTGATTGCTGAATAATACTTCATTGTGTATATATACACCACATCATCTTTATCCAAATGGACATTTGGGTTTTTTCCATACTTTGGCTATTGTTAATAGTGCTGCTATAAACATTGGGGTGCATGTCCCCTTCAAAACAGCACACCTGTATCCCTTGGATAAACACCTAGTAGTGCAATTGGTGGGTTGTAGGGTAGTTCTATTTTTAATTTTTTGAGAAACCTCCATACTGTTTTTCAGAGTGGATGCACCAGTTTGCTTTCCCACCAGCAGTGCAAGAGAGATCCTCTCTCTCCGCATCCTCGCCAACCTCTGCTGTTCCCTGAGTTGTTCTTTTAGCCACTCTGACAGGTGTGAGGTGGTATCTCAGTGTGGTTTTAATTTGTACTTTCCTGATGATGAGTGATGTTGAGCATTTTTTCATGTATCTGTCTGTTAGCCATCTGGATGTCTCCTTTGGAAAAGTGTCTGTCTATTCATGTCTTTTGCCCATTTTTTCACTGGATAATTTGTTTTTGGGTGTTGAATTTGATAAGTTCTTTATAGATTTTAGATACTAACCCTTTATCTGATATGTCATTTGCATATATCTTCTCCCATTCCCTTGGTTACCTTTTAGTTTTGCTGATTGTTTCCTTCACTGTGCAGAAAAAAGCATTTTATCTTGATGTGGTCCCAGTAGTTCATCTTTGCTTTGGTTTCCCTTGCCTCTGGAGACATGTTGAGTGAGAAGTTCCTGCAGCTGAGGTCACAGAGGTTTTTGCCTGCTTTCTCCTCGAGGATTTTGATGGCTTACTGTCCCTATGTTTAGGTCTTTCATCCATTTTGAGTTTATTTTTGTGTATGGTATAAGAAAGTGGTCCAGTTTTCCCAGTGTCATTTGCTGAAGAGACTGTCTTTATTCCATTGGATATGCTTTCCTGCTTTGTCATAGTTAGCCATATGTTTGCAGGTCCATTTCTGGGTTCTCTGCTCTGTTCCATTGATCGCAGTGTCCATTTTTGTGCCAGTACCATACTGTCTTAATGATTTGTAATATAGCTTAAAGTCTGGGATTGTGATCCCTATAGCTTTGGTTTTCTTTTTCAGGATTGCTTTGGCTATTTGAGTTTTTTTTTTTTCTGGTTCCATACAAATTTTAGGATTGTTTGTTCTAGCTCCTTGAAGAATGCTCGTGTTATTTTGATACTGATTGCATTGAATATGTAGATTGCTTTGGGTAGTATTGACATTTTAACAATATTTGTTCTTCCAATCCAAGAGCATGGAATATTTTTCCATTTTTTGTGTGTTTCTCCAATTTTTCATAAGCTTTCTATAGTTTTCAGTGTATAGATTTTATACCTCTGAAAAAGGAGTCTTTAAAGATATTTTAATGTGTGGTCAGTTGGGTAAGATTAAAAAGATTTTATTTACGGGTGCCTAGGTGACTCAGTTGGTTAGGTGTCCACCTCTTGATTTCAGCTTAGGACATGATCTCACAGTCATGAGATCGAGCCCCTAATCAGGCTCTGTGCTGAGCATGAAGCCTGCTTGGGATTCCCTCTCCCTCTCACTGCCCCTCCTCAGCTCACTCTTGCACTCTCTGCCTCTGAAAAATAAAATGAATTTAGTTAAAACACAAGTTTTAAGGGACACCTGGGTGGCTCAATTGGTTAAGTGTCAGACTTTGGCTCAGGTCATGATTTCACAGTTTGAGAGTTCTAGCCCTACATTGGACTCTGTGCTGTCAGCACAGCACAGCTTGGGAGCTCTCCCACTTCTCTCTCTGCCCCTCCCCCATTCATGCTCACTCTTTCTCTTAAAAATAAACATTTTTTAAAAATAAGTTTTAATATCAAAAGCAAGCTGGTACAAAACTAAAATTTGGTTTTTCTCTGTTAAAAGGATAAACATTTTTTAGACTCTTGGTCTTCTTTTAATAAGAAATTGTAAGTAATGTTTTGCTTTACCTTTAATGTAGCCTACCTAGGGAAAAAAATTCTGGGTGTTGTCTTTATCGGGTGTTTGTTATGTTTTTGCTGTTTAACTATCTGTGTTTCCTTTGAAGTCTTTAACTGACACTTTGGCTACATTGATAACTGAATATGGTTGCATGATGATCCTATTTAATCAAATGTCCAAAGTTTTTGATATTTGACAAACCTCCAAAAATCAAATTTTAAAATGAATTCCTTTTTTTATTTTTTATTTTTTATTTAATTTTTTAAAATATTTTATTTATTTTTGATAGACAGAGTATGAGGGGGGAGGGGCAGAGAGAGAAGGTGACACAGAACCGGAAGCAGGCTCCAGGCTCTGAGCTAGCTGTCAGCACAGAGCCTGACGCGGGGCTCGAACCCACAAATGTGAGATCTGACCTGAGCCGAAGTTGGAGGCTTAACCGACTGAGCCACCCAGGCGCCCCTAAAATGAATTCTTGACCACCAACTAACTTTGAGATATTCTAAAAGATTCCTAGAACATTTGAAGGATTTTTTTTCTCCCTGTAAGAGAGCCAATTGTCTTACTTGGTATGTTAAATCACATGGGAAGCAATGTCAAATAAACAATGCTAAACTTTCTTAGATTATATTTGTGTAAATATGTTAAGATTAGTGCTCTAGAAATTGTATGAAACTCTTAGAAATCTGATATGTCCTGATAAGTTATCGCTTGCAATTCTAGTCCTAATCTTTAAGTGCTGTGTGTGGTAGAAATGACCAAATTACCTTGCAGTTACATTATAATGACCTCTAATCGGATCCTTAACCACTGCAATTTTAAGGCTTTTGTCATTTATAGGCATTTACTCTGATGCTTTTGCAAAAATCCTTCAGCTTCAAGGAGAGTCAAGGAAAGGATTCTGCCAAGTACTCTAGAATACAGGTCTCTAATAACTTTAAAATCATGCCATTGAACTGGGTAAGAATTTATAGAACTATAAGAGAAACTGAAGGCTTCTTAAAACTACTAACAAAAACCAACAAAAAATCACCTGGGAATGAATAAACTGAGAATGATTATAGTTTTTATGGCTTTTTGTTTGAAATACTGCTTGTTATTTCATCTTTCTGTTCCAGATATAAGAAACCCTTTCCTCTTAAGCTAAATATGATGCATAGCAATTTGGTAAATTGTACCTTTGTAAACAGAATTAAAACATCTATCTTTCTCCCCCAGCTGATCTCTCCAGAATTTGGAATCTCTCAGTGAGTATTCTTATAGTTTCATAGAAATATTTGCCTAAGATCAAGAAGAATCTATTCTCTTTGTGACAAGACACAAATTGGAAATGTTGGTTATATTACCAAGGCTTTGAGTGAAATGTCATATTTGAGGGAAACATGCATAGACTGAGATTTATGAGTCTATGCTTTATGGAACAAAGGAAGACTTCATGGAGCCAATAAATCCCCCTAGGAATATCAGCCTGCCATCCTGCTTACAAGGATCTCAGCAGCCTTACCAGGTGAGTAAAGATTACTTCCTGGCAGATGCAGAAATCCCAGGATATTTGGGGGATCTTAAGAGAGAAAGTAATTTAATTCTATCGACATTACAAGCAAAATCTGATGGCAAGTAATCTGATGGCAAGCTTCTTAGCTACAGGAGGCTGTTAAAAAGTTCAGTCTGGAGATTCCTTATGCAAAGTTCCATCAACGCAGGTTTAAGAGCATGTACGACAGAGTGCTATTCTGGCTGCACTGCTGTAAGTAATCAGGTTTATTGAAACTAGACTTAATTTGCAAACAAACTAGTCTTCCAATCATTGATAGAAATGAAGGTAATTGTAGAGAGGAAAAAATGCTTCATTTGAAACTATAAAACGTACTTTTGGATATTAGCTTCTATTTCTGTTCATTGTTTTTGAGATTTTGTTTTCTACCTGTAAACTTGACAGATCCTGAAGTCTGGTTTCATCTAAACTCTGGCTCCAACTCTGCAAACTAACATTTATAATTTTCTCCCATTTTTCTGACTTGAAATCATTGAAAATGAAATCTGCCCTTTTTCCTGAGTCCTTCCAAACTGAATATGAATGACTTGATGTAAACTTCAGGGAAATCGTCACAACAGCACATGTTGGGATAATTTTTGTGCAGGTTGCTGCATGGGCACTCATAAAGATCACCAGAGACATACAAACTGCAAACCAAGAAAATCTAGAAGATTGCCACTGCCTTAAATCCATCCAAAGATGCTTTGACTCTGACGTCTACAACTCTTGTAAACTGGGTACCTTCAGAACTCTCAAACTGGTTTATAATTTGCTCCAATCCTTAACCATTGTTTTTCTCTTATTACCATAGAAATGCCTCTTATTTATACCTACCTGAACCATGAGCCTAACTTTGGGAATATACATGCATCACCACTTCCTGAAAGGAGTTTAGTAGAACTGACCTATTGTCAGCTCTAAGAGACTAGCTCAATGAGACAGAACAATCTACCAGCTCAGGTTTTAGTATGTGGCATTTCTAAGGGACTCTAGGGACCAGACCATGACACCCCAAAATGTGCCACTTTGTAATGTTATTTTGAATTACAGTTATTTAAGAACAAAAGAACATTCTGGCCCTATTTGTCTCCAGATAGCAGGAAATAAAACTCCAATGTGGAAGATATCCCTCCTGCATCAGGGGGTAGAAAGACATCCTTATCACTTGAAATAGGTATTCAGAGCCAAGACGACTGTCTAAATCAGCACCTCTTGTTACTTTTACTAGTTTACTACCTCAGCCCAAATTCTGTTTACAATTGTGTACTAATTAAAGCCAATGAACATAAGTTTTCTCTGTTTTGTCCATTCCTCACGGATTTATGGTTCTTTGCCTAAACATACAACAGCTGGGTGCTTTGGTCATTTGGGGAGTCTCAGTTTCATTATTGGGCATCTGTGTATACACAATAAAATTTTTTCTTGTATTAATCTGTCTTATTAATTCTCAGATTAGTTTGAAGGGTAGAAGAAAATTCTTTCTCCCCAAAACCAACTCACCCAGGTGCCTCTTAATGAAGGGCACCCCAGTCAGACCAGCTGGCCCCACACTGCTCCAACTTTGTTCTCAGAGGAAATACTTAGATTAGTGTAGGTTGAACTTGGATATAAGCAGATGCATGTAGACCCAAAAGCCTGCTCCTGACAACCTGAACTTTCCAGATACTTTTTATATTCCAGATCCCTGGCCATACTGACCTGCCTAGCCTGTGCATGAATCATAAATACCTATCAACCAGCCTTGGGTAGCAATGGCCCTCCAGGTCTGTGAAGCTCTGGCTGGTCCCTGATCTTGACTTATCACTACCAGGGCAGGGAGAGACCAACCCCCAAAATATTCCTGAGGTGTCAGCTTTAAACTGGTGAAAGTCTACATATTTTCACTGGGTTTCTTGCTGATGGCTTCTGGGATTCTCTAATCAAGGCACCCAGGCGTCCCTTATTATAGGATACTCAGGCAAACTCTGCAAGGCAGTCTAGGTCCCTCTGCCTCTGCCTTCAGGGAGAATATGTACATCAGCACAGGTTAGGGCTTAGAATTGGGAAGGTGCCCTAAATCCCAAATAGCCCACTCCCATGACCAGTCACCTCCTGACAAGTTTTCTGAAGCAGGTCCCTAGATACTCTGAATTGCATGTCTCATACATGCACTATTTCCTCCCTATCAGCAGACTTCCAGAATAAAACCTATTTTGAACATAGTTCTGAATGGCAAGCGGAGATAGAAAATATACCTTGTTCACTAACCCCACCAAAATCACTCAAGAGGTGGTTTAGGGGTACAATAGATTATATATTAACTTTAGAGGATTCTGAGAGACCTATTGAAAATTTAGACTGCACAAAACTTGAGATTCCAGATGTTGGTCTGATCACCCAACCCAGTGAGTTATATCCTATATTAAAAAGAGCAACTAAAGACATTATAGCACTCTTATTAGGAGCATTCAGTTGCGCCGATGCCTATAGGTAGAAAGGAAAAGTGCCTGCACAAAAAAAGTTATCTCCAGGGTAGAATTCTCCTTCGAGTATCAGCCCACACCCTGAGCTAATGATTATTTTAACCCTTTTGACCCTGTTCATTTTAACTAACTAGAAGCTAGGCCTATGAAAATAGACAAAACTACAACAAATGATAATATGGAACCAATCAGAATCACTAAAGAGAAACCTTATATCAAAGAAGGACAAAATTAGATTTCCAACATACTGATTTTGACACATAAACTCAGTGGCTATTAGATTTATGGTCCAAAGGAGGATAAAACCTGATCCTTACAGGAGCAGAGATTGTACACTTCAAACCCATTGCCAATGATGCTGCATTGAATCAACACCTTAGAGCATCTGGAGAAAGTAGTACTAGTTTACAAAATCTTTGGGTAGCAGCAACCTGGAGATTAAGATGGCCTACTCCAAATATATCATTCCTCACAACACCTCCATAGAAAACATACGGGAAGCTACTCATAATGGAATTAGGACTATTAACTATGATTTACAATATGGGCAGAAACCAACACTGCTAAATGTGGAGGCAAGAGAACGAATTAAAAAGTCTAAAAGCTGCACCACCCCCACCCCCACACACAGAACAGCATTATTTATAGTATTTGCAGGCCCCAGAAACACACGAGAACTGATTGGCTTCATAAGGACAGCTGAGGAACTAAGTCAAGATAAAAGATAATTTTAACACTTCTATAGACAAAAGAAGTCTATGCCTAATAATAGATCCAATTAAAACACTCTAGACCCAAAACTACAATCCCTTTTGTCCACCTAGACCATTTAGATCACCACACTTGAAAACAAATTATAAAAATAGAAATTCAGGGGCACCTTGGTGGCTCAGTTGGTTAAGTGTCCAATTTCAGCACAGGTCATGATCTCATGGTTTGTGAATTTGAGCCCCACATTGGGTTCTGTGCTGACAGCTCAGAGCCTGGAGCCTCCTTCAGATTCTGTGTCTCCCCCTCTCTTTGCCCCTCCCATACCCATGCTGTCTCTCAATAAAAACGTTAAAAAAAAAATAGAAATTCAAATAGAAGCCCCAGAAACTACACAGGCAGAAAAACAAATAACCAAGCCTGTTCAGTAAATAGACGTATAAAAAATAAACACACATATACCCACTAGTTATATGTATATGTATAAACATATACCCAGGGTCTCAGTGGTGTTTTTATCTTGGCCCAGGCCAGACACAATTGCCCATATATTATACTGGCCATGTCAGTAGAAACTTCTTTTGAAAATAAAAATACTGAGAGAGGGGCAAGATGGTGGCAAAGTACGGAGCTCTGTAATCTTTGCCTGCCCATGTCTATCAAACTGAGAAGGACTGAAGCCACAATACTGTGATCCACAAGAGTTAGAGGAAAACACACAGAGTCCAGAAAGAAGACACCCTCAAAGGTGCCTGAGTGCGTGCAAACCTGGGAAATAAAAATGGGCCGGGCCCCAGAGGTGCAGAGAGGGAGCCCCAGCCCAACTCAGAGCTGGGGAAAGTGCATGGAGCCCCGGAGAGTCAAGGGGAAGAGAAAGAGACCGAAAACGCTCATAGAACTGTCTCTAGAGAAGAGAAAAAACTCGGCCA
Source organism: Suricata suricatta (assembly GCF_006229205.1). NCBI lineage: Eukaryota > Metazoa > Chordata > Mammalia > Carnivora > Herpestidae > Suricata > Suricata suricatta. The sequence continues at coordinate 133,445,089 of NC_043702.1, read as the reverse complement.
GAGCAAAGAGGGATATTATCATCCCATATATAACCGCTGGGTATGGGGAGAGAAATCTGTTCCATTTAGCTGGTGCATTCTATCTTGGGCTCGGCAGCGCCCAATTCCAGGCGGCGGCAGGAGAAACAGCTCCTTGACTCCCCTACTGATACAGGGTAGGAAGCCGGCCGCCGGCAGGAGTATATCTCATCTCTGGCGGTAGCATTAAAGTGCATGGACGAGGATTTGGCGGGGCTTGGAAAATATACAACGTGGCCAGTCCACAGCACAAGGAGATCAGACTCAAAAGAATGGCTGGCAACACCTGGTTTGAAAAGAGTTTGGGGTGCAGCCATTCTTCCCAAAACCACCAAAGCAGGGCCTCAGGGAGCAGCCAGCAGGACCTGACCTACCTACACCGAACCATCCCCATCCGTGCTGGAGAGCTGCCTTTTTTTTTCTTGTCATCCAGATATATTTTCTCTTATCTCATTCTTATCCCTCCCTTCAGCTGGTTTTTGGCTGCTAAGTCCATTGTCTTATGTTGTTCCCCCTCCCCCCCCCAATCCTCGGCCTTTTTTTTTCCTCCTCTTTTTCTTTTCTTTTCTTTCCCCTTTTGGTCTGCTTGTTTGTTTGATTTGTCTGTGCATCTGTGTGCTCTTGTTCCCTGTGTGTTTGTCTCTCTCTTTTCCTTTTCAGGGCTACCTCAAGAAACAAGCCAAAGTACACATGGTGGAGAGTCACAAATATCACTGAGTAGGGAAATAAAATAATCAAAGGCACAACAAAGGAAACTGAGAGACCCCATTAAAACAACACTTTCTGAACAGGCAAGACCTGGATAGTCAATGAGGCTCCTTTAATAGAGCAATACTAACAGGTGCACAGTGCATAACGAGGCTTTAAAACTGACAAGAGACAGAGAGCTAGCCAAAATGATGAAACAAAAGAACTCTCCTCTAAAGAAATTCCAGGAAGAAATCAGCCACAGAACTGCTCAAAACAGATATAAGCAACATAACTGAAAAAGAATTTAGAATAATTGTCATAAAATTAATCACTGGGCTTGAAAACAGCATCAGAGAAGCTACTGATACAAAGACTAGGGACCTTCAAAATAGTGGTGATGAGTTAAAAAAAAAAAGGCTATAAATTAGGTGAATAAAATGAAGGCAGCCACCACATGGATTAAAAGAGGCAGAGAGGAGACTGGGTGAATTAGAAAACACAGGTATAGCAAAAGAGGAAGCCAAGAAAAAGAAAGAAATTGATCCAGGAGCACGAAGGAGAACTTGAGACCTGAATGATACAATCAAATGGAACAATATCTGTTGTCATAGGAATTCTTGTAGAAGAAGAGAAAAAGGGGTGCTTGATCAAATCACAGCTGAGAACTTCCCCAATCTGGGGAAGGAAATAGCCATTGAAATCCAAGAGGCACAGAGAACTCCCCTCAGACATAACTTGAATTGACCTTCAGCACAACATATCAGAGTGAAACTGGCAAAATATAAAAAATTCTGAAAGCAACTAGAGATGAACGGGCCCTAACATACAAAGGGAAACCTATCAGAGTAGTTATAGACCTATCTACTGAAACTTGGCAGGCCAGAAAGGAATGGCAGGAAATCATCAATGTGATGAACAGGAAAAATATGCAGCCTAGAATCCTTTATCCAGTGGGCCTATCATTCAAAATAGGAGAGATAAAGGTTTCCCCAAATATACATAAATTGAGAGAATTCATCACCACCAAACCAGCCCAACAAGAAATCCTAAGAGGGACTCTATGAGGGAAATGTTGCAAGGAATACAAGGTACCAGAGAAACCATTACAAACATGAATGCTAGAGGGAACACAATGAATCTAAAGCCAATTTTTCAATAATAACACTGAATGTGAATGGACTGAATACTCCAATCAAATGACACAGGGTAGCAGAATGGATAAAAAAACAAAATCCATCTATTTGCTGTCTACAAGAGACTCATTTTAGACCTGAAGCACCTTCAGATTGAAAGTAAGGGGATAGAGAAATATCATGAGACTGGACGTTAAACAAAAGCCAGAGTAGCCATACTTATATCAGACGAACTGGACTTTAAAGTAAAGGCAGTAACAAAAGATGAAGGACATTATAACATAATTACAGGGTCTCTCCATCAGGAAGAGCTAACAATTATAAACATCTACACGCCAAATTCAGGAGCACCCAAATACATAACAGAAACAATCTTATTGATGAGAATGTGCTAATGGCAGGGGATTTTAATACTCCACTTACAGCAATGGATAGATCAACCAGACAGAAAATCACTAAAGAAACAATGGACATGAACAACACATTGGAACAGATGGAATTGATAGATATATGTAGAACTTGGCATCCTGAAGCTAAGAAATTTACCTTCTTGAGTGTGCATGGCACATTCTCCAAGATAGATCACATACTGGGTCATAAAACAGTCTTCCATAAGTACAAACGAATAGAGATCATACCATGCACACTTTCAGATCACAATGCTATGAAACTTGAAATCAATCACAGGAAAAAGTCTGGAAAACCTCCAAAAACATGAAGGTTAAAGAACACCATACTAAAAAATGAATGGGCTGATCAGGCAATTAGAGAGGAAATTAAAAATTATATGGAAACATATGAAAATGAAAATACAACAATCCAAACTGTTTGGGATGCAGCAAAGGCAGTCCTAAGAGGAAAGTACATTGCACTCCAGACCTGTTTCAAGAAACTAGAAAATGCACAAATCCAAAATCTAATAAAGCACCTAAGGGAAATAGAAGAGGAGAAGCAAGAACACCTCAAACCCAGCAGAAGAGAAATACTAAAGATCAGGGCAGAAATAAACAAGATAGGGAAAAAAAAAAAAACCCAGAAGTTGAACAGATCAGTGAAACCAAGAGTTGGTTTTTTGAAAACATAAATTTGATAAACCTCTAGCCGGGCTCCTCAAAAAAAAAAAAAAAAAAAAAGAGAGAACACCCAAATAGACAAAATCATGAATGAAAATGGGTCTATTACAACCATCCCTCAGAAATACAAGCAATCACCAGAGATTACTATGAAAAATTATATGCCAAAAACTGGACAATCTAGAAGAAATGGACAAATTCCCAAACACACATGCACTACCAAAATTCAAATGGGAAGAGTTAGAAAATTGGAACAGACCCATAAACAGTGAAAAAATTATATCAGTTATCAAAAATCTCCCAACAAATAAAAGCCCAGGGCCAGATGGTTTTCCAGGGAAATTCTACCAGAAATGTAAAGCAGAGTTAATACCCATCCTTCTCAAGCTATCCCAAAAGTAGAAATAGAAGGAAAACTTCTAAACTCATTCTATGAAGCCAGCATCACTTTGATTCCCAAACCAAACAGAGACCCAACAAAAAAAGAGAACTACAGGGCAATATCCTTAATGAATACAGATGCAAAAATACTCAACAAGATACAAATCGAATTCAACAGCATATAGAAAAAATTATCTGTCATGATCAAGTGAGATTCATTCCTGGGTTACAGGGCTGGTTCAATATTCACAAATCCATCAATGTGATACATTAACAAAAGATAAAACCCATATGATCCTGTCGATAGATGCAGAAAAAGCAGTTGACAAAATATAGCATCCTTTCTTAATAAAAACCCTTGAGAAAGTCAGAATAAAAGGAACATCATAAAAGCAATTTATGAAAAGCCCACAGCTAATATCATCCTCAATGGGGAAAAACTGAGAGCTTTCCCCCTAAGATCAGGAACACGACAGGGATGTCCACTCTTACTACTGTTGTTTAACATAGTGCTGGAGGTCCTAGCATCAGCAATCAGACAACAAAAGGAAATAAAAGGCATCAGAATTGGCAATGAGGAAGTCAAACTTTCACTTTTCACAGGCAACATGATACTGTACATGGAAAACTCGATCCACTCCACCAGAAGCCATCTAGAACTGATCTATGAATTCAGCAAAGTTGCAGGGTACAAAATCAATGTACAGAAATAGATTGCATTCTTATACACCAATAATGAAGCAACAGAAAGAGAAATCAAGAAACTGATCCCATTCACAATTGCACAAAAAACCATAAAATATCTAGGAATAAACCTAACCAAAGATGTAAAAGACCTATATGATGAAAATTGTGGAAAGCTTATGAAGGAAATTGAAAAAGACACAAAGAAATGGAAAAACATTCCATGCTGATGAATCGGAAAAATAAACATTGTTAAAAAATGTCATCATTACCCAGAGCAATCTACACATTCAGTGCAATCCCAATCAAATTTACATCAGCATTCTTCTCAAAGCTAGAACAAACTATCCTAAAATTCATATGGAACCACAAAAGACCCCAAATAGCCAAAGTAATATTGAAGAAGAAAACCAAAACAGGAGGCATGACAATCCCAGACTTTAGCCTCTACTACAAAGCTGTCATCAAGACAGTATTCAGTTCCCATGGCACAAAAACAGACACATAGACCAATGGAATAGAATAGAGAACTCAGAACTGGACCCACAAGTGTATGGGCAATCAATCTTTAACAAAGCAGGAAAGAGTATCCAATGGAAAAAAGATAGCCTCTTTAATAGGCAGTGCTGGGAGAACTGGACAGCAACATGCAGAAGAATGAAACTAGACCACTTTCTTATACCATTCACAAAAATAAACTCAAAATGGCTGAAGGACCTGACTGGGAGACAAGAAACCATCAAAACCCTAGAGGAGAAAGCAGGAAACAGCCTCCTTGACCTCAACCACAGCAATTTCCTACTTCACCCATCCCCAAAGGTAAGGGAATCAAGAGCAAAACTGAACTATTGGAACTTCATCAAAATAAAAAGCTTCTGCACTGCTAAGGAAAGAAGAAAACTAATAGGCAACCAACAGAATGCGAAAAGATAGTAGCAAATGGCATATCAGATAAAGGGCTAGTAGCCAAAATCTACAAGGAACTCACCAAACTCCACACCCAAAAAATGAAGAATCCAGTGAAGAAATGGGCATGAATAGACACTTCTCCAAAGAGGACATCCAGATGGCCAACAGATACATGAAACGATGCTCAGCATCACTCATCATCAGGGGAAAACAAATCAAAACCACACTAAGTTTCCACCTCATGCCAGTCAGAGTGGCTAAAATGAACAAATTAGGAGACTATAGATGCTGGCGAGGATGTGGAGAAATGGGCACCCTCCTACATTGTTGGTGAGAATGTAAACTGGTACAGCCATGAAGGGATACAGGAGTACTGATGCATAGGGGCGCATGTACCCCAATGTTCATAGCAGCACTTTCAACAATACCAAATCATGGAAAGAGCTGAATTGTCCCCCAACTGATGAATGGATCAAGAAGATGTGGTATATACATATATACATACATACACATATATACATATACAATGGAGTACTACATGGCAATGAGAAAGAATGAAATCTGTCTATTTCTAGTAACATGGATGGACCTCGAGGGTGTCATGTTAAGTGAAATAAGTCAGGCAGAGAAGGACAGGTACCATATGTTGTCACTCATAAGTCTAACAGGAGAAACCCAACAGAGGACCATGGGAAAGGGAAGTGGGGAAAAGAGTTAGGGAGAGGTAGGGAGGCAAATCATGAGAGACTCGAATACTGAAAACAGAGGGCTGAAGAGGGAGCGGAAAGGGGAAGTGGAGTGATGGTCATGGAAGAAGGCACTTGGGGGGAAGAGCACTGGGTGTTATATGGAAACCAACTTGACAATGAACAATAAGAAAAAGAAATAAACATAAAGTATATCTGAATTCATATTAAAATAATTCAGTGTTCAAAATCATATACATTTTTCTCCTTATAACAACAGCCAATAAAATATAATATGTTTGCCAAATAAAAAAAAAGAATTTTCTTTCCTTTCGCATTTACAAGATCCACTATCTGGCCAATAACCAGTCGGAGTTTATCAATCTCAACAGCTACTTAAACCAACACACCTTTTAACGAAAGTTGACCCAAAGTCAGGTTTCCAGGCTTAGACCATGGATATAAGGGGCATGCTTAGAGAGGGCATCACTGACACTACCCCCATGATCCCCCCAAATATTCGAAGAAACCAAAGGTGTTCATTGCACAGGCAGTTAAGAATGGTGCAGTGACTACAGTGTCTCTGTTCTCTCATGGAAATGTGAGACATCTCCAGTCCCAGACCTGCTAATCTGTGACACCAGGCAGGCACCACTGGAATGGGACTTTCCAGTATTAGCAAGCAATGAAGGTTGTGAGACATATATCCCTGATGGGCTGAGACCCTTCATGACAAATGCCACTGAGAGCCTGGACGAAGAGAGTGCCTTGGGAGTGTTTCAGAACTGCACTCTATCCCACTGGCCACCTTGTGCCCTCCGGTAAGTGCGTCCTTCAAATCACAGACACCAGAGAGATTCTCATTGGTCACAAATCCAAGTCTTAGGACACTGAACAAGATGAAAGGGAAAACTACATCTTGTTTTTACAGAGAGGACCCGCAACTAAGTTTGTCTAAACAGACACGGGTCTTATGAGAACCGTGAGCTCCCCCCTCTGTGAGGCTGGCTTGAACTGCAGACTTATAAGGGCTTAGACTGCTGTTCTTTCCCTGTGATAATTAAAATCTTTGTGTTGACAAATGACACAAAAGACAAAGAAAACAGTAACCACCTCTGGGAGGAAAGGGATCAGTCACACCAAGAATATTTTACCAAATTTTCCAGAGTCACGAAGCCCAAGAAACTAGTTCTACAAATGTTTTATCTAAGTAATCTAAACTTACAAAGCAACAGAAAATGGACTCTTCCCCTCCTTCTCCAGGGGATCTGTGAGCAGAGAGCCAGGGGCTGACACGTCAGGATTCCCATCTTCTGCCAGCTGCTGCTCAGATGTTCCAGGAACTCTCTGCTGCTGCAAACCATGGCCAGGCAGGGAAGTTTATCCTGCTGACTATGTCAGCTCTCGAGGAGGAAATATTTTCCTCTACCCTCAAAGCTCCTCTAGCTGGGTCTTCTCTTTGGTTCTCAATTAGGTTATATGCAGTGAGTTAAACTTTGTTTTCTTCTCCAGTGAATCTGCCTCCTGTCTGTTTAATTCTTAAGCTTTTCTACTTTTCTACTTTTTAGACAAGCAATGAACCTGTGAGAAACTGACAGAACAGAATAACAGAACATTAGCAAAAATTCTAGACAGAATTTGGGCTGAGATCATCCTTAGTAAAGTAACAAGGCTTGTTTACACAGCCTTCTCAACTCTGAACGCCCTCCTCTGGTGATGCGGACGTCTCTTAGATCTTGGTCCAGGGAGGGTACGTTTCACATGTGAGCTTTCTTTCCTGCCTTCTGGAGATGAAGAGGGGTCTTGGTGACCTTTTTGCACTGGCTGTTTCTTGAGTAATGTTAATTCAAAATAATATACCAAAGTGGCACATGTTAGGGTGGCCTATCCTTGGCCCGAATAGGTGCCCCTTTATAGGTGAGGGTTTAGAATTAGGCAGATGACATGACCTCCCAACAGACTGCTCTTGAGACCTGGATTCTTCAGGCACTGCCCAGTTACAGGTCTCTGATTTCCCAGATCTGTGTGGCCCACACCAGGAAAGCCAGACTTTGGTAGCCAGGACTCTCCAGGCCAATGTAGCTTGAGCCCGTTTGCAACTATTGACATAGTTTCCAAGGTAGAAGGAGCTCACCGCAAAATCTTTCCGAGGCATCAGCTTGGAACTATCAGTTCCCATTTGACTGACTGCCTGATGGGGTTCCAGACTTCAGCCATCAAGACGCCCAGGTGTCTCATATTGAAAGATAGCCCTGTCCACCTGCCCAGCTCTCCCCTAGCAAGGCATCCAGTTTCCTCCAGCCCTGCCTTTGGGGGAAATGTGTGCATTTGTAAAGGTTAGGGCTCGGAACTAGGCTGATACTTTTGGCCCACAAAAGCCCTCACCAAGGACATGGCCTCTCCAGACACTTGCCCTGTTCCCTGCCTGCACTGACCTGCATGGTTCACACAAGCACTGTGTGTACCCCATCATCTGGCCATGGGCAGCCGGGGCCCCCCAGCTCAACTGGGACCTAACCACCTGCATAGCCTCAGGGGCGGAGGGATCCCTTCCCTTTCCTGATGTGGCAGCTTTCCATAGACGAGAGTCAGGCCACCCCGCACGGGCTGCCTGCTGAGGTCCTGGGTTTCTCTAGCAATCAAGCCTCCCCAGTTGTCTCTTACAAGAGAATACCCTAGCCATTCCGGGAATCAGGCCTTTTAAACCCAAGGGCTCATTCTCATGAACAGCTTTTGCCCACATTATTCCTGTCATAGTCCCTGGTGACCCTGACTTGCATGGACTGCGCATGCACAGTACGGCGGCCTTAACCCAGCCCTGTGCAGACCCAGCCCCCACAGTTCATGGAGCTCCAGCCAGGCCCCGAGCACCTGCATAACCTCTGGGGTGGAGGGAGCTCACCTACCGAAAAAACTTGAGGCAGCAGCTGCCAGTGTGCAACAGTCAGTCATCTTGTGGATTTGCTGCCTGACGGGGTGCCAGCCTGAATGAGGAACCAGGATTCCCGGGTGTCTCCTCGTGGAGGGATACCCTGTCCTCACCACCCTGCCTCTCCTTAGCAGAGCAGTTGAAAAACCTTCAGCTCTGCCTGAATATTGCATAATGGGTAGGTAGGCTTTACAGCCTGCCCCAGGAACGTGGTCTTTCCTGACATTTGCCTTGTTCCAGGTCCCTGACTAACCTGACCTTACTGCCCACGCATGTTGCAGTAAGCACACCTTTGGCCACTTTGGCCGCCAGGGAGCTTCTGCCCTGTGGAGCTAGAGCCCATCCCCAATCACCTGAGTTGCCTCAAAGCTGGAGGCAGCCCACACTCCAAAAATCACTCTGAGTCAGCGGTGGAAATGACAGTCCCCATGTGGGCCTGCAGCCAGTGGCGTCCTGAGCTTCCCTAGGAACCAGGACTCCCAGGTGTCCCCAAATGGACCCCTGCCTGCCTGGCCTCTCACTGTCAAGGCAGTTGAACAACCTCTTGTCCTGCCTTAAGTGAGAGGATTTAACAACTGGTAGGTAAGCCTTATTCATTGGACTGTCTTGTTCCTCCAATAGCCCCCTACTGTGATCCAGCCCCATCCAACATTGCCCTGCCCCCGGTGCCCGGCCACCCTAACCTGCACAGTCCTCACACTGTCAGCTGGACCCGGGCCTCGGGCATTCTGGGCCTGTGTGAGGTCAGCCCGAACCCAACCACCTGAATGGCCTTAGGAAGGAGGGAGCCCACCGCCCAAAATCTTTCTGAGGCAGCAGGTTGAAACTGGCAACAGTCAGTCCCCATTTGGACCCAAAGCTGGAAGGGGTGGCAGCTTCTCCAACAGTCAAGTCCCCCAGGTGTCTCTTACTGAAGGCTACACCAGCTGGTGGCCCGGCCTGCAAGGCCAAAGTAGCTAAGATCTTCCAGCTCTGCCTTCAGCGAGAATATACACATCTGTTCAGGTTAAAGCTTAGAATCAGGCCGATGCCAGGTATTTCCTGGTACTGCCTTTGTCACTCAGGCTCTCCTAACACTTGCCCTGTTCCAGGTCCACACATATGTATTTTGGACCGCACAGGCAGTCCTCAGGAAGCCGAGGCCCTCCAGGCCCATGGAGCTAGGGCCCATCCCCAACCACCCGGATATTATCAGGAACAGAGGGAGCCCACACCCAATGCCCTGCGGTAACTGCTGAAAAGGGCAACCCTCAGCGCCCATAAGGACTTACTGTGTGCTGCGGTCTCAGCCTTCTCCAGCAGTCAAGGCCCCCAGGCATCTCTTGAGTAGGATACCAGGCCAGCCCACAATGATCCAGCCCTGGCAAGGCGGTCCAGATGACTCTGTCTTGGCCTTTAGCAGGTTTATGCGCACTTGGGTAGGTTAAGGCCTGTAGTCAGGGCTTGTAACCCCAAGAGCCCGCTCCAGTGACCAGCACCACCAGAGGCTTGTGCTCTTCAGCTCCTTAACTACCCTGACCTGCCCCACCCCAGCTTCAGGCCAGCCCAGCCCTTCAGGCCTTTGAATCTCTGGCATAGCCTTGGGCATGGAGGGACCCAACATTCTGAAAATTGCTCTGAGGTGGCAGCTCCAAAAGAGGGACAGACCCCATGTGGACTTGTTATCTGACGGGGTCCCGGTCTCCTCTAGGAGCCAGGACTCCCAGGTGTCTCCCAATCGAGGCGGTCCTTTCCTGCTCACCTGCTCCCTGCCTCACAAGGCAGTTGAAAAATTGCCAGTTTTGCCATCAAAGTGAGTATTTCACATTGTTTAGTGAAGCTTGAGATTTGGTCCACGTGTTAGGCCCCCAAACAGCTCTCTGCTGTGACCTAGCCTCTCCTGACACTTGCCCCTTTCCAGGTCCCTGGCAAGTCTGACCTAAGCCTCCCACTCAGGTGCAGGTCCCTCCAGGACTCCAAAACTATGGCTGATCCCCAACCATGTGCATTCCCTTAAGGGTGAAGGAAAACCTACCCACCCACTCCCCAAATTGCTCTGAGGTAGCTGTTGAAATAGGCAATGATCAAGCCCCTTGTGGACCGGCTACCTGATAGGGCCCCAGCTTCTGCGGCCATCAATTAATTCTCTTATTGGAGGATACCCCAGCCAGCCTGCCAGATCTAGTCCAGGTAAGGCAGTCTCTCCTTCAGGGGACTACCCATGTTTGGGTAGGTGAAGGCTTAGAATTTGGCACATGCCATGTACTCCCAAGAGGCCCCTCCTGTGACCTTGCCTCTCCAACACTGCCCTAATCCAGGTGCCTGGTTATTTCCCATCCTGCATGGCTCACACAGATGCAGTTCACTGTCTGTCAGTCCGTTTTGGCCTGCAGGGGGCACTCCAGGCCTGTGAAGCTCCAGACTGATCCCAATCACTTGATTGGCCTCAGGGTAGAGAGAGCCCTTCCCAGGAAAATCTAAGGTGTCAACTTTTAGCTGGTGAGTTAATACCCACCCCCTCCCAATTGGGCTGCTCACTGGATGGGGCATCAGGCTTCTCAGCAATCAGGGCTTCCAGGTCTCTCTTACTGGTGGGTGCCCCAGCAACCAGCCCTGGCCTGCCTTGGCCAGGAAGTCCAGACTCCTCCAGCTCTACCTTTCAGGGGAAATTCGCACATTTTTGTGGATTAAGGCTTGAAATTAGGCAGATGTAAGATATTTCCTAATGTGCTTTTCTTGATTTCCTTCATGATATGGAAGAAGTTTTTTGCTTAATGTGAACAAATACATTTGATAATTTCAGATAGTGATTAGTCCTATAATGTCTTCAAAAATAATGATGGTTGTGAACACCTTTGGGCAAAGAAATCCCATCAAAGGACAGCAGCTGAGGCCTAGTAGATGAAAAGGAACCATCATGCTAAGATCAGCAGGATAAAACCCCAGGCAGAAGGGACCACAAAATCCAAGGCCTCTGAGGAAATGATGGTCTCAGCATTCTTGAGGAACAGAGATAAAGCCAGTGCAAGAGAGGAGAGTGAAAGCAATTAGCACAATGTTCTAGGGCTCTGTATGTGATGGTGACAATTTGGGTTTTATCTTAACTACAATGAAAAGTTATTGGAGGACTTTAAGCAGGGAAGTGACATGATCTGGTTTCCAATTTTTTTCTTCAAGATCATTTTGTGGAGGAGGCATTGTTAGGGGACAAGTAAGATAGACAGTTATAAGACTCATGTTTTAGTTCCAATGAAAAATCATGGTGGTTTGACCCACACAATGGAAACAAAAGGTTGTGAGCAGATTTGGGATTTATTTCAGAAGGAGAACCAACTGGACTTTTAATAGATTGGATGTTGGGGGGTGGATAAAAGAATCCCACAAGACTAGTAATATGGGGACAATTAGGTGGAAGATGGTAACATGCATCAGTAGAACCTGAATTGCAAAACATAGATATCTTCTGCCTATTTATGATGATGATATTAGTCATGGTATTTGAAGAGATCATCTAAGGAGAGAGGAAAAAAAGTTAACTGAGGCTTAAGGCAGGAACACTCCATGTTTAGAGGGTGAGCAGAGAAGGAGCTGGCAAAGAACACTGTAGAGGAGCAACCACTGGGAGGAGAAAAAGTAGGGGAGTGTGGTGCTGAGGATGCTAATGGGGGCAGGTGAAAAAGCAAAAGAGTGGTCAGCCGTTAGACTGATGAATACAGAAGCATGTCATTGGATTTGGTGATATGAAGATCATGGGTAAGCCCCACTGTGATCATCCAACCTGCCCAAACTCACCCTCTTTGGCTCTCTGGGGAGGCCACAGCCGATGGACTTGCAGACCTGGGTTTGTATCCCAGCTCTTCCAGTTACCACCTTTGTGAACTTGGGCAACATATCAATCCTTTCTGCACATTAGTTGCCTCTTCTGTAAAATGGGAATGTTTGCATCTCATAGCATTGTCCTGGGTGTTGATGGATGTCATGTATAAGAGCATTAGGCACTGGAAACCAGTAGGTAATCAAGAAGTGATAACTGTTATATTTACTGTACTTGTCTCTCCTGTATTGCTTGTCCAGTCCATTCCAGGTGAGCAACCTTCCCTCTTCTCTATGTAACTGGCACTTCTGTATGACAAGCCCAGGGACAGGATCACCTTGCCTAACAGAGCAACTAACATATAAGCTACAAACTCAGTGGAATGTTTGTGATAATGACGACCAAATGAGAAATATTTGCAGAGCATCTACAGAAGCCCTCAGAGAATGAAAGCAGAGGGTAAACTGATCAGTTCTTTCCTTCTTTCTCTACAGACACCCAGGCTTCAAATTGTTCTAGAACTACTGAAGAGCTGAAAACAGGCTCCTTTCCCCATTATTAAAGAGGAGGATGCCCTTTCTTAAAACTTACCCAGGAATTACTGAGCATTTTCTATTGTACTTATCACTACTCTTTATAGTGGAAATATCACTTAGAGAAATACAGACTTAATAAGCTCATTCCAAGTTTTATTGAATATGTTTTACAAAGGGGCATTTTGATTGACATAACCAGATACTTTCTACAAATTAGAAAACTAAAACTTAATTTTAAAACCTAAGGCAATCTTGCTGCTCCTAAAATCTTACAGAACAGCCTTAAATTTTTTTTCAGTACTTCTTTTTTCTTTTTTTAAGGAAGGACAGAATGACCCAGGAGAGAGGAATGGAAGACACCAGTGTCAATTATGTTTTGTTTGACTTCCAACCTTCTTAACTTCATTTAGTGTCATCATCTCTTCAGAAAGAACCCAGTATACTGTTTTCTTTTTCTCAACTCTTCCCATTACAAGGCTCCACCTTGACCATCAGAATGAGGATAAATGGAAAATTCATCAGACTTAATGCCATAAAATACGTTCAAATCAAGACAATGATACTTCCCAGCTATATATTAGAGTAAATCAACATGTCTCTACCCTCATCTGCAAAATGGAGATAACAACACCTACTTTACAGGATTATTTGAAAACTAAAAGGGAAAATATGTGGGTGTAATTTATAAATTATAAAGCAGCATTAAAATGTAAGGTAACATTATTATTCATTTATGAAGATGGTTCATTCACTTTTCACTGACTATTAAACGTTACCATGTGACAGACATTTTACTAGGTACAAATGATACAAATAAAAAATATACATTGGAGTGCCTAGGTGGCTCAGTTAAGTGTCCAACACCTGATTTCAGCTCTGGTCATGATCTCATGATTGTGGGATCGAGCTCCACATCAGCCTCCATGCTGAGCATGAAGCTTGCTTGGGATTCTTCTTCCCTCTCTCCCTGCCCCTGACTTACTCACACTTACTCTCTCTCTCTCAAAATAAATAAGTAAACATTATATGTATATCAATGGTCCTTGAAAGCTTATATTCCAGTGGGCAAGAAGCAAGATCAAGGTGGAGAGAAGCATCCTCTGGGTATGGGTGCTAGGGCCCAGATAGAGCATTCAGATTGGGGTGTGGAGATTGGGGGTGTTCAGGGGACTTCCTAGGGGACACTGGAATTGTTTCACTACAAATCCAAAAGCAAGAAAACAAATCCAAGTCACTGCTCTGTGAGGTGGTCCTGGTCCCCAAACCAGTTCGAAAATGTCCCAATCTCTTAAGGCAGAGTTTCTCAGTCTTGGTACCACTGATATTTTAGTCTGGATAATTCTATGTTGTGGGCTATCCTGTGCATCATAGAACATTTGGCATCATCCCTAACCTCCATCTATCAGATGCCAATAACACACCCTATCTCCCAGATTTAAAACCAAAAACATCCCTAGACAATGCCAAAAAGCCCCTGAGGGGCAAAACTGCCCCAGTTGAGAACTACTGTCTTGAGGTCATGGAAAACCATTGTAGGTGGTTCTAGAAGGAATGGAATTCATACAATTAGTGCCTAGGCTTATACTACAGGTTCAACAAATATTGAATGAATGAATAAGTGAAGTAAGTGAGTGAAGGAGCTTCCTGGAGTCCCTTTTACATATTCCTTTGCGGATCCATCCAGAAGATCCCCGGGCTAGTGATTAAGTCTAAATACCCAAGTAAGTGATAACAATAACACAACATGCATTTATACAGTACTCTATGCAAGTTGTATGATCTTGGGCAAGTAATTCAAACTCTCTGAGTCTCAGGTCTGCCAGTTCTTAAGTGGAGATGATAAATCCTGTCTTGCAAGGTCATTGGCAGAATTAAATGAGGCCGTCAACATAAAACATACAAGCATTAGAAGTGTGGGCACTCATTCCTGGAGCGCAACAGACAAGAGAAATCTTAGCAGGATGCCTTCCCAGCCCTTGCTACTAAACTTTACCTGTAAAAAAAGACAAGGAAGGCAGTTTGAGTTCATACATTATTTTGTTATAAACACATGGGGAAGACCAGGCGGTGTGTCAGAGCCTAACACTATCGCTATCTAACTCATCCTCACAAACAACCAGGTGAGTTAAGAGACTCAGAGAGTTGTGACTTGCCCAGGATCACACAGCTAAATAAGTACCTCCCTGAACTCTACAAGCTCAGCCACCACTCAGGGATGACCTCCATCACACTAAGACTTGTTTGGATTGTGGGTTTTGGGAAAATGCTTTCTGTATTCTGTGTTCTGTAGTTTCGTGTAGACATAGATGACCAGATCAGGAAATTCCTTTTGCAAGTATTGGAAAGGTTCTCCAATTCTCGACCTCATCCTGAAATGAAACATAAATATATTGGCATGGTTGCCCCTGAACTGTCTTCCCCCATTATAGCATCTGTGCCCAAAGATCTCTTTGCTCCCTTGATTTCTAGAGCAGAGTGAGTAAGGACTTCAAAATCTGACAGAACAAGATTCATCTAATTCTTCAACTAATTGGCAACTTAAGTTTTATGAACCTGTTTTATCCTCCATAACATGGAGATGATACAGTTCCACAATCCCTTATCTACAATTCCAAAATCCAAAATCCCTGAAAACTGCAAGCTTACTGTGAGTTTGCAGCTAACATTTTGGGCAGCAAAAGCTGATTTCACTAACATGAGACTTTTACAGCACTACATTCACTTTAGCCAGCTGCCCAGGCCCCTGCATTTCTTCCCAAAAGGGAGTCACTACCATTCTATTCAAAAGATCTCAGCAATAGCTAAAAAGGAGGAAAAGAGCCTGCTGGGCACATGTCATTCACGGGAAGACCCTTGTGTTGGCCTTTTCCAGGGGGAGGAATTACTTTTCTTTGATCAAAATAAATTTCCTTCCTTCTAACAAATAGCAGATATAAATTTAGAGTTGGATTTTTAAAGTTTTTTAGTGTTTGTTTATTTTTGAGAGGGATAGAGAGAGAAAATGTGTGGGAGAAGGGCAGAAAGAGACACAGAATCTGAAACAGGCTCCAGGCTCTGAGCTGTCAGCACAGAGCCCAGTGTGGGGCTCAAACTCATGTACGGCAAGATCATGACCTGAGCTGAAGTCAGACACTCAACACTGAACCACCCAGGTGCCCTACAATTGGATTTTTAAGTCATCCTCATTTCATAGATGACTTACAGGAACAGAAATAGTACTTACGTTTTGTTTTTTTCTTCATTAATATGTTCTCCCAAATTCCGGATAAACCTTAGCAGATCACTCACAGTGTCCTTATAGCGTTTGCATTTTTTATAATAATAGCTATTCATTTCTTGCATAACATAGCCATCAATCTAAAAAACAAAATATTATGCAAAAATGTAGTAGCAACACAAAACAAACCCTGATGTGCTATTAATACAAAAACGCAAAATGCGAATTTGAACATATGCCCAAATTACCACTAATTAATAAAGCAAATTAATAGAAAGAAAAAGAATGGAAGTAAATACTATACACCAAAATGCTAACAGCAGTTGTGTCTGGATGTGGAATTATAAGTAACTACACATTCTGGTCTCTATTTTCTAAGTGAATTGTTTTCATAAGAAGTTAAATATATTGAAACATGGTTTAGAAATTCTTTGGCTACTATCCTAGGAAATCTGCTCAGTAGGCTATACAATATTTTTATCCTGGTGGCCACCTGTCCAAGTTGTTAACTGATTACATTTCCCCCTTGAATAGGGTTGTTGAGACTAAAATCGGACCTGGTAGCCATTGCCAAAGTGAGTGTGGTGGTTTTTGTTTTATTTTGTTTTGAATTCTATTTCCAAAGCTTCCATGTTCCTCCTTGCCTCTAAGTATCCCAGAGCAGCACCTCCCATGTCCATGCCTTTCTCTGTGTGTTTGCACCCTTGTAGGTGGCTCTCCATTTTACAAAGTGTTAGGGTAAGAGAACAGCACCCAACAATTGTGAAGCCAGACAGTCCCTCAAGAAGAGTCATGGGTGACTAGACCACCCCAATGAAGATATGCTGAGACAGTCCCCATGTGCCACGTGCAGAGCACCTGGGAGAAGGGCTGAGCAACTGCATGCCAGGGCAGGGCACACTGGGGAGAGGAGGCCGGAGTACACACTGGAAAACCTGGCTCCTTGGTACTGACACAAAGATGAATGTAGAAGACCCTGAAAATAAGCAAGTCATGAAAATCAACAGGAAGTCGAAGTCTCAAATGGGAATTAAAAGATAAGACTGGAAAAGTGAGCGATGGGCATTGAGAAGGGCACTAGTTGGGATGAGCACTGGGTGTTGTAAGAAAACTAATTTGATGAGAAACTATATTATTAAAAAAAAATAAAGATCTAGGTTAATAAAAAAAAGAAAGGATAAGACTTGAGGGATACAGGGGTGACTCAGTCAGTTAAGCATCCAACTTTGATTCAGGTCATGATCCTGTGGTTCATGGGTACAAGCCCCCACATCAGGCTCTGTGCTGACAGCTCAGAGCCTGGAGCCTGCTTCGGATTCTGTGTCTTCCTCTCTCTCTCTCTCTCTCTCTCTCTCTCTGCCCCTGTTCCCCTTGTGCTCTCCCTCTCAAAAATAAACAAACATTGAAAAAATAAATAAATAAAAAGATAAGACTTGAAGTCAGTCAAAATGCAGCATAAGTCCATGAAGTTTCAGGTGAAGAACTGATGAACTGGGAAACAAAAGAACAGGTGAAAACCTGTTCCCAGCAATGCCAATCTCTGCCTTTCCAGGTCTGGCTATTTCAGGTTATACCTCTGCATCTCAATTTCCTCAGCAATTAAATGAGCTGGTGAACTTCATGACATCATAGCTTTGTGCAGTGAGTGGATTTAGCACACAGCCTCTGCAGCCAGACTGCCCAGCTTTAGATTCTGTTGCTGGCTCTGTGCCTTTGGAAAAAGTATTTGCCTGTGCCTCAGTGTGCCCACCCGCAATATGGAGGAGATCACCTCAGAGGTGGTTATAAGGATTAACTGTGGGAACTCTCACAAAGCCCTGGGAACTGTAACCACCATATAGTCAGTTCTCCAGAACTGTCATCTGTTATTACCACTTGCTCTTGCTTCAAACTTCTCTGTTTTTATAAGTATAAATTTTAGCTGAGGTTTCATAGACATTCACTTTGCAAAGAGTTGCAGCACATCTGCTCCACGCCAGGAATTCAGTAACGGACACAACGGACAGTCTATGCCCCCCTGGAATTTACAGGGCAGCAGGCAAAATAGACACTAAGGCAGCAATTATGAGTGTAATGTGTCATCTAGAGGCGAGCAAGGGAAGGAAACCACAATAAGACCCAGAAACAAAGAAGTGTGGGAGAAGCAGTCCTAGATCAGGACTCTGATTGGGAAGCTATTGGTTTGGGTCAAAGACCTGAGGATTATGGATTCTCCCATAGTGCTTTGCACTGTCTCCAGGGTGCCCAGCATGTATCACGCAGCCAGTGTTTCTGTGGGTCTCTTGGCGCCCCCGTGGACTGTGCTGTACTCTGCTATACATGCCCATGGCCTCACATGGGTCTAGCATGTAAATGGCACTCGATAATAATGAAAGTTTTGATAGCAATGACTAGATCGAGATGATGATTGACTTTTTATGTTTTACTATATTTATTTCAAGTTAGGTGGACCCTCTCCTGAAGAGAAGGAATTTGAAAGATCATCTTTTCTTCATGGTGTGTTTCCTCAGGCAGAATGTAGATGTGTATGTGGGTCCTCAGAGCTGGGCTGGACAGTCAGCAGAGGCAGCCAATCTCTCCCTGGACTGAGAAGCCTCAGGGTGCAGGACCTCCTTGGGGTTAAACTCCATTTAATCAGCTGTTCTTGTCACAATAGTAATAGGATTATTAGCCAGGCATCTCTTAGAACCAGGGCTGGAAGGAAAGAGCCACAAGAAAGGAAACAGCTCCTGGGCTGGGAAAGGCTGTCCTGAAGAACAGTCTAGATGACAGCCTCTCTGTCCAGAGGGCCTGGCCTCTGAAAGATGGGGCGGAGACTCAACAGGACAGAGGGGACTGGGATGGGGAGGAAGTCAGGGAAGTCACGTCTTCCACCCCTTGGCTGAATCAGGCCAACAGTATAATAAAAGTTTAAAAAAAAAAAACTAACATAATACATTACACAGATCCTTACTTCTAGAATAATTTCCAGACCATAGAAACTGTTCATACCTTAGAAGTCCACTGGGCAAAACTTCTGGAATATTCAGATGTTCCAAGTTGTAGTAGTTGGACAATCTTGCTATTACGTTTTTGCACTTTAACGTCCGATTCATTTCCCACATCCCTAAGCATCCTATAGCGGCTGAGGATGACAGAATTATCATGGTCATTCCACTCTGCCTTCTCTTTTCAGAAAGAAAACAATGTTACATTTTGGTTTTTGATAAAAGTAGTAAAAGCATGTCTCCAAAAATTCTGTGTGATGGAAGAGGCAGGCATCTTTCTCTCTCTCTCTCTCTCTCTCTCTCTCTCTCTCTCTGTCTCTCTGTCTGTCCTTTCTGTTCTTTAGAAAACAAAATCAGAATCCAGAGAGATTAAGTCACTACTCCAAAGATACTCAGTCAGGAAATGTCAAACTGAGAGGAGAACTGGGGTCTGCTGATCCCCAGCCTGACTCCTTCCCACAGCAACGTAC
Organism: Suricata suricatta; assembly: GCF_006229205.1. Lineage (NCBI taxonomy): Eukaryota > Metazoa > Chordata > Mammalia > Carnivora > Herpestidae > Suricata > Suricata suricatta. Next base: position 133,425,583 of record NC_043702.1, on the reverse strand, counting down.
CATGATGGTTAATTTTACGTGTTAACTTGTCTGGCCATGAGGGGCCCAGATTAAATATTATTCTAGATATATCTGTGAGGTGTTTCCAGATGAGATTAGCATTTGAATTGGTGAACTCTGTAAAGCAAATCACCTTCCCTTGTGAATGGATGTCATCTAATTTACTGAGGGCCTTGAATAGAACAAAAGCTAGAATTCACCCCTTCTTGTCTGACAGCTTCATCTGGAACATCAACTTTCTCTTGTTCTCACCCTTCCTAACTCTCTGGCCTTCAGACCCCTACTAGAATCGCCATCATCATTGCCCCTGACTCTCAGGCCTTTGGATTTGGACTCAACTACACTATTAGGTTTCCTGAATCTCCAGCTTGCAGAGGCTGATCATGAGAATTCTCAGCCTCAGTACTGCATGAGCCATTTCCTTATGAAAAATAAATATATACTTATGTTTATCATTTGATATGTAAAGTCTCCTGATACACTCACTGTCTCCCTTCTGGAGGCCTGTAATTTGCAATCACGCTTTACTTACTTCTGCCAACTCCAAAAGAAGGGATGACCCAGCAGGCCACTCAGATGCTCCTTCATATTTTCTCCAGGGTTAAACAGGTGACGAATGAGGTCCCGAGTTTCCTCATCTGGAGAAAATTCAATCACCTCTTCAATACTTTTAGTCTTCAGGGTCTCAAAAGGGAGATCTCCCTTTTTTACCACATATAGGACCAGCAGTCCAAGGGCCTGCATGAAACCCATAAATCAAGCTAATGTTTATTAATTATCACTCTGTATGCAGTTGTGATATAGGTTATGACCACATAGAAAGTGGGAGCAATCTCAAGGAGTCCATAGGCTTGTTAGGGAGAGAAGACACAGGTAGTGCATGGAGAACACTTCAAGGCAGTATATGGTCCCCAAACTGAGGTTTATAAGGAGCAAAAGATAATCTTGGGCCAGAGTTGTCAGGGCAGACTGATTAAAGGAAGAGGAATTATCTGGATCTTAAAGTATGAATAGCATATAAATAAACAGGGAAGAGGAAAAATGTTTTAAACAAGGGAAATGGCAGGAATCTGGCTGGGAACTTGGACTTTGGGTTGGGACTATGTCAAGCAGCAGAAAAATGAGCCAGTCCAGGTCCAGTGGGACACGGTGATAGCCCCAGGAGTTGGACCATGGCAGGAGGAAAGGCCAAGAAGGAGGTCAGCATAGGAACTTCCTGCAGCAGGCAAGACACCAGTCAGGGAAGGAGTTAAAATCTAGAGCCTTTTTTTTTTATATATCGTTTATTGTCAAGTTAGTTTCCATATAACACCCAGTGCTCTTCCCCATAAGTGCCCTCCTCCATGACCATCAACCTTCTTCCCCTTTCCCCCTCCCCCTTCAGCCCTCAGTTTTTTTCAGTATTCAAGGGTCCCTCATGATTTGCCTCACTCCCTCTTCCTAACTTTTTCCCCCCTTCCTCTCCCCATAGTCCTCTGTTGGGTTTCTCCTGTTAGACGTATGAGTGAAAACATATGGTATCTGTCCTTCTCTGCCTGAGTTATGTCACTTAGCATAACACCATCAAGTTCCATCCATGTTGCCATGAATGGCCAGGTTTCATTCTTTGTCATTGCCATGTAGTACTCTGTTGTATCTTCTTGAGCCTTTTAACAGCGAAGGCCAGACATGGATGGAGAGCTCTTGCTCCTGGCATTGAAAGTTCAGCCCCTTGGAGAATTCCCCAGGACAAAGCTGCCCTGACAGGGTCAGAATCAATCTGTGAGCTGAAGCTTTGCTCTGCAGAGATCAGGCTCTGTTTCTGCCCTGTGTCCTCCCAGGAGAAACAGCTCTTTCAGGGTCTTAACCCTTTTGGCCAAGATGAATCTCTTTCAAGATGAAGATCAAACCCATCCCTCCCTTATGTTTCAGAGGGCTATAGTATTTGGCCTTCCCAGGAGTTTAATTTCCAAGTTTGAATGGAATGGAAAAAGAAATCTCATCTGTTCTGTCTTTAGACAGAAAATACCTCCTGCAAGAATTCTGGTAATTTGGAGATTCTTCCTGGAGGTAATTTTAGAAGAGATGTGGCATGTTCAATTTATTTACCATCTAGCTGGTGGAGGAAGAGAGAAGTCCAAAGAGATACAGAAAGGAGCCACAGCAACAACCAACTCCACACCAACCCAGAGAAATGCCACTGTCTGCATGGGACTGATGGCAGTGAGCTCTGGGAAAATGCCGTGAAGGTTAGTTAAAATAGAAATGATGACCTTTAATTGGCCATAGGAAATAAGGGAATGAACAAAACAAATAAGGAAGGTGAAAAGAAAGATGGAAAAGAAAACCAGTTGTAGAAATTACCTCTAGATCTGTCTTGATTTCCTTTGGCTCTCCAGTCCACTTGATGCTTTTATCAAAATCTGCCAGGCAAACAGCATTCTTGGAATCTAGGGGATAATTTGTAGAGATGCAATGAAAATCCTCTCTCTTCCTGTCCTAACTAACTTAAATAATTATGTACCACAATGCACTACGATTGCTAAAGAAAGCAATAATAAAGCTTATATCTGCATGGTTATTTATTCCTCAAAAGAGCCTTGTACACCATGTCATTTGACTTGTTAGGTATCTGCCAAGGGCAGGATTTAAATTTTATATTTTTTCCAGTCCTAGGGGTGAAGAAAGATGAGGATAAATTTAACTATCTCCTCATTCAGGCAATTCCTGTGGGCAAAGAGCACAGGTTTATAAAGGAACTGTTGGCAGTAGATATATTGACTTCCTAAGGCTACCTAACGGCTAACCAACAAGATTCCAAATCCAAGACCAGATTAGCACAGCACTCCACTATATCGAGCCCACCGACCACAGCCCACTATGACACTGCCCTCAGTTATCATGGATTAGCCATGTGCTTGTTATGAGTCACTGCCTCCTTCCTCTCTTCAGAATCCTTCTCCCTGGAAAGAAGCCAGTGAGTCCTCAGAAAGAGGGATGCATGGATGAGAGAGGTCCAGAACAATATGAGAGGAGAGCAAGTCAGTGATCTGTCTTTGAAGAAGTGGCTCCTGCTTCTGGCTTGAAGGAGTCAAAGAAAGAAAACTGGGAAACTCCAGATTAGATGAAGGTCAGCAGAATTGTGTGCCTCTCGAACCCCTTTTATTCCGAACTTAAATGTCAAAGTTGCATGGAAACCCACAGTCTAACAAAAATGAATCCATTAAATTATTCAACAAGGATCTAGTGAGGGGAAATATGACAGTGGAAGTGAACACACCACAGGCCCTACAGAGTTCAGATTCTCTGAACAAGGAGATACTGAGTGAATAATCGCACAAGTAAACATAGAGCTAATTACAACTTTAAAAGTGCTAGCCAAAAGTGCAGGATTCTCTGAAGATGTATAACAAAAGCCACATGACTGTATGTGGGAAAGAAGTCTTCCTTAAGGAAGGACACTTACAGCACCTGAGTGGCTCAGTTCGTTGAGCATCCGACTCTTGATTTCAGCTCTAGTCATGATCTCACGGTTAGTGAGTTTGAGCCCCACATCAAGCTCATGCTGTCAGCATGAGTGGGATTCTATCTCTCCCTCTCTTTCTGCCCCTCCCCTGCTTGCACACATTCTCCCTCTCTCTCAAAATAAATAAAATTAAGATGAAAAAAAGGAAGGACACTTAGGTGGAGAAGATTAGTAGAATTCAACTGGGTGAGTAGAGCAGGGAAGAGAGAATTCCAGATAGGAGTTCCCAAGGCAGAAGGGAACCTGAAGAATTCCACTCTGACAGAAAGCAGGCCAAGTTCCTGGAGAGGAAGGACACAGTTAGTTGGAATCTAGGTTGAAGGGGCAGATGGGGTGCAGATCATAACCAGGGACTGTTTTCAGCTAGTCGAACTAATAAATTCCCCTCACTGTTTAAGCCATTTGGAGTTGAGTTCTGCTACTTAAATTGGCAAGTGCCTGATGAACACTTCACATCTCTGCCTAACACTTGATTTTTTTAACAAGCCCCAGTTTTTTTATTTTTAGATTCAATAGACATTGTTAAAGTGCTATCAAAATTTTAAACTCTGACAGTTTCTGTACTTATATCATCACAGACTGTTAACAGTTGATGGGCAGAGTCAGGACAAAATCTGCCCACCCCGCCCTGCTGGCAATGAACGAATCAAGAACCTCTTCATCCTTCACTCCCACCACAGTGATATCATCTAAGATTAATATATTTTTAATTCTTAAAAAAACAACCAATGCATATCATTTACATAAACAATGAATTCTTTCTTTGTTTATTCTTTGCTTCTTGTAAGTTACTCTTTTCTCCCAGACTATATCTCCTTCCTTATGCATATCCTCTAGCAGATCCTTCCTGTAGAGCCTGTGGGTAGAAAGTTTTCCTGGATCCTTGAATGTGTAAAAAAATTTATTTCAACAAATAGTGTTAGGAAAACTGGACAGCTACATGCAAGAGAATTAAAATGGACCACTTTTTTACACCATACACAAAAATAAACTCAAAATGGATTAAAGACCTAAATGTGAGAGCTGATACCATTAAATTCTGGAGGGAAAAAAACATAGGCAGTAATTTCTTTGGCATTGGCCATAGAAATATTTTTCTAGATGTTCTCCTCAGGAAAGGAAAACAAAAGCAAAATAAACTATTGGGACTACACTGAACTAAAAGGCTTCTATGCAGTGAAGGAAACCATCAGCCAAACAACAAGGCAACCTACTCAATGGGAGAAGATATTTGCAGATGAGATATCTAATAAGGGGTTAATGCCAAAAATGTATAAAGAATGTATGTAACTCAACACCAAAAGAAATTTCAATTAAAAATGGGCAAAGGACCTGAATAGAAACTTTTTCCAAAGAAGACATACAAACGGCCAGCAGACACATAGAAAGATTCTCAACATCACTCTTTATCAGGGAAGTGCAAATCAAAACCGTAATGAGATATACCTTATACCTGTAAAAGTGGCTACAATCAAAAAGACAAAAAAATAGGTGTTGGTAAAAATGTGGAGAAAAAGTGTGCACTGTTGGTAAGAATGTAAATTAGTATAGCAGATGTGGAAAACAATATGGAGGTTCCTCAAAAAATTAAAAATAGATATGATATGATCCAGTAATTCCACTACTGAGAATTCACCAAAGAAAACAAAACATAGTTTGAAAAGTTATATGCACCCCTACATTTACTGCAGCCTTATTTCCAAGATATGGAAACAGCCCAAGTGTCAGCAATCAAAAAGAATGAAATCTTGCCATTTGTGACAGTATGGATGATCCAAGAGGCTACAATACTAAGTGAAATAAGTCACAGAAATCTGAACACCATAGGATTTCACTCATGTATGGAATTTAAGAAACAAAAGAACAAAGAAAAAAAAGGGATGAACAAAAAAACAGACTCAAATACAGAGAACAAACTGGTGGTTTCCAGAGGGGAAGTCGAAGGGGATGGGTGAAATACATTAAGGGGATTAAAGTGTGCTTATTGTGATGAGCAGTGGATAATGTATAGAATTGTTGAATCATATTATACATCTGAAACTAATAAAACACTGTGTGTTAATAATACTTCAATCAAAAATATGTATTTATTTTGAATCATGTGTGAACAATAATAATGTGACTGTTGTCTCAATCAGTCCTGGATGCTATGACAAATCACAATAGACTGGGTGGCTTAAACAACAGAAATCTATTTCTCACGTTTTTGAATATTAGAACCCTAAGATCAGGGTGTCAGCAGGATTGGGTTCATGGTGAGAACCTTCTTACTGGTTTATAGACACCCATCTTCTTGCTATATTCTCATGTGGTGGAAAGACAGCTAGCTAGCTCTATGACCTCTTGTTTTCTTATGTTTATTTATTGGTTTGTTTGTTTATTTGTTTATTTTGAGAGAGAGTGAGTGCAAGTGGGGGAGGGGCAGAGAAAGAGGGAGAGAGAGAATCTCAAGCAGACTCCATGCTGTCAGCGCAGAGCCTGACACAGGGCTTGATCTCACAAACCATGAGCTCATGACCTTAGTGGATATCAAGAGTCAGAGGCTCAACCAACTGAGCTATTGAGGTGTCCCTCTATGACCTCTTCTTATAAGAGCCTTAATGCATCCAAAGCAATTTTGAGAAAGAATAAATCTAGAGGCACCATACTTCCTGGTTTTAAACTATATTACAAAGCTCTAATAATCAAATCAATGTAGCACTGGTATAAAACCAGACACATAGATCAATGAAACAGAATCAAGAATCCCACAATACACCCACACATATGCAGTCAACTAACATTTGACAAGGGAGCCAAGAATGATGTTGGATAAACCAGATAGTTATATGCAAAAGAATGAAAGTGGACCCCTACCTTAAACCACTTAAAAAACTAATTTGAAATGGATTAATACTTAAATGTGTGACCTAAAACCATATAACTCCTAGAAGAAAACATAGAGAAAAAGCTCCTTGATATTGGTCCAGGCAGTGATATTTTAGATACGACACCAAAAGCACAGGCAACAAAAAGCAAAAATGAACATGGGGATTACATCAAACTAAAAGCTTCTGCAGAGTGAAAGAAACCATCAATAAAATGAAAAGGGAATGTATAGAATAAAAAAATATTTGCAAATTATATATCTGATTTGGAGTGAATATATATGAAATTCATGCAATTCAATAGCAAAAATCAAATGTTCTGATTAAAAAATGGACAAAAAACCTGAATAGACATTTTTTTCCAAACAAGACATTACAAGAGCCAACAGATACATGAAAAATTGCTCAATATCAGTAATTATCAGTGAAATACATACCAAACCTATAATGTAATACCATTCCACGCATCTGTTAGAATAATTATCAAAAAGACAGATAAGAAGTATTGGTGAGGATGTGGAGGAAAAGGAACACTTGTATGTTGTTGGTGGGAATGTAAATTGGTACAGCCTGTATAGAAAACATCATGAAGGTTTCTCAAAAAATCAAAAATGGATAAAATAGAAAAGTATATTTGAAGGAAGTATCTTGAAGAGATATTTGCATCTCCAGGTTCATGGCACCATTATTTATATTCGCCAACATAAAAACAGGATGTGTCTGTTGACAGATAAAGGGATAAATAAGTGGTGTACACACACACACACACACACACACACAGCAGAACATTATGCAGCCATTAAAAACACGGAGATCCTGCCAGTTATGACAACATGGATGAACTCTGAAGGCATTATGCTAAATTTAATAAGTCAGGCAAAGAAACACAAATGCTATATGATCTCACTTATATGTGGAATCTAAAAAAACCTGAGGGGCACCTGCATGGCTCAGTTGGTTAAGCATTTGACTTTGGTTCAGGTCCTAATCTCATGGTTTGTGAGTTCAGGGCCTGTGTTGGGCTCTGTGATGACAGCTCAGAGGTTGAAGTCTGCTTCAGATTCTGTGTCTCCCTCTCTCTCTGACCCTCCCCTGCTCAAGCTCTGTCTCTCTCTCTCTTTCTCTCTCTCTCTCTCTCTCTTACAAATAAACAAACATTAAAAAGAATTTTTTTAGATCATAAAAAACATGGAACTCATAGAAGCAGAGAGTAGATTTGTGGTTACCAGTCTGCTTCAGATTCTGTGTCTCCCTCTCTCTCTGCCCCTCCCCTGCCTGCGCTGTCTCTCTCTGTCTCCCAAAAATAAATAAAAAACATTAAAAAAAATTTAAAGGCAGTCAAAGTGTACAAACTCCCAGTTACAAGATGAATAAATTCTGGGGATGCCATGTCCAGCATGGTGACTACGGTTAACAATACTGTATTATATACTTGAAGTTGCTGAGAGTAGATGTTAAAACTTCTTACCACACATACACACAATGGTAACTCTGTGAGGTGATGTGTTAGCATCTTGCAATATATGTGTATTTTATATCATAACATTAGACTCACACGATGTTACATGTCAACTTTATCTTAATAAAGCTAGAAAATATAAAAAATTTTCTTCTAATCGTGGGGAAAAAAAAGACACTAATGTCATTCATGAAGGCTCCACCCTCATGATCCAATATTCTTCAGAAGGTGTCGCCTCCAAATGCTCTCACACGGAGATTAATGTTTCAACATATGAATTCTGGGGTAACACTAACATTTAGCCGTTAGATAGGCTCTTGCTCATCATGCTTTCCTTTGACATTCGGGTTGCTGATAAGAGGAGTCCCTTACCAATCCGATTTTGGTTTCTAAGTAGGAATTTTTTTCTCTTGGGAGGTTTTGAGATTTTTTCTTTTCCCTTGATGCTTTGAAATTCCTTTAAGATGTGGCTCAGTGGGGTTTTTTTTTTCTCCCCTTACTTATCCTCAGCTCTCAGTGAGTCTTTTCAATAAGAGAACTACATCTATTTTAGTACTGGGACATTCTCATATATATTTTTTTCAAATACTGTTTTAATCTCTCTCACTCTCTTCTTCCCTCTGGAATGCCTATTAGAACCTCTGGATCTAATTCCTGACTTCTTAAACATTCCCCCTTTCCATCCCTTTATGCTTTTCTATTATTTCCTAGGACAATTTCTTGGGCAAACCTTCTAGCTCACTCATTTAACCTTCAATACGGTCTTGAGTTTAAAATTTTTATTTTATTATGTTTTTATTTTTGAGACAGAGGGAGCATGAGTTGAAAAGGGGCAGAGAGAGAGGGAGACACAGAATCTGAAGCAGGCTCCACACTCTGAGCTGTTGGCACAGAGCCCGATGTGGGGCTCAAACTCATAGATAGTGAAATCAGGACCTGAGCCGAAATCAGACACACTCAACCGACTGAGCCACCCAGGTGCCCAGAGCTTTAACATTTTAAGCAATTATATATTTTTTTAAAATGTTAATGTTTTTATTCATTTTTGAGAGACAGAGAGAGACAGAACACTAGCATGGTAAGGGCAGAGAGAGAGGGAGACACAGAATCCAAAGTAGGCTCCAGGCTCCGAGCTGGCAGCACAGAGCCCAATGCAGGGTTCGAACCCATGAACTGCAAGATCATGACCTGAGCTGAAGTTGGACACTTAACCAACTGAGCCACCCAAGCACCCCAACAATTATACTTTCAAATTTCAAATTCTCTATTTGGTTCTTTTCACAATGGTTATTCTTGCTTCTTGGATGAAATGATCTATCTTTGTTCTCTGGTTTTATTAACTATACTTAAAATTGTACTATGGTTATTCAAAATGGTAAGCTAAGTAAATACCTATGTCCTAATCCATGGAATCTGTGAATATTATTTGTATAGTAAAAAAAAAAAAAAGGACTTTGCAGATGTAATTAAGAATCTTGAAATAGGAGGAATCACCCTGGGTGAGCAGGGTGAGTCCTAAGTATAATCACATATATCCTTATGTGGTGAGAATTTTTAATATCTATCCTCTGTGGAGGCGAAGGGAGATCTGACAACAGAAGAGAAAGCAATATTACTCCAGAGGCAGAGATTGGTGTGATGCCACAAGCCAAGGAAAATCAGCAGCCAAGAGGAAGAAGCAAGGAGAGAGTCTCCCTTACAGCCTACAGAGGGAATTTCGCCTTGCTGACACCTGATTTGGGGCCAGTGGAACTGACTTCTCACCTCCAGAACTGTGGGAGAATAGGTTTCTATTGTTTAAAAAATGTTTAATATTTATTTACTTTTCAGAGAAAGAGACAGAGCACAAGCAGGGGAGGGACAGAGAGAGATAGAGACCAACTCGGAAGCAGGCTCCAGGCTCTGAGCCCAGTGCAGGGCTTGAACTCACAAGCCTTGAGATCATGTGAGTCCAAGTCATATGCTTAACTGACTGAGTCATCGAGGCATTAAGACACCAAGTTTGTGGTCATTTGTTTCAGCAGTCATAGGAAACTAATACATTCAATTGGCTTTGTTTCTTTGAGTGTAAATTCTTCTATTTCATGCATCTCTTTTATGATCAGTACTTTATAAGTGCCTTAAGTGATTTTTTACTACACGCCTCCCTTTGCAGTTGAGAATCCCTGATGTCCTGTGAGTTGTTTCTGCTAATGCCATCCCAACATAGGGGAGTTGGAGGCAGTTGTCAGAACTGCTTTATATTCTATTCAGTGAAATGTAGGGGTAAAAAGGACATGTCACTTAGTAGGGTGCTTGCAGAAATTTTGTGGGTTTAATTGCTCTGTTTCTCTTGAGATCAACCACCCAGTGCCTCGAGCAGTAATTCTGTCTGCAGACAGGTGTGTCACGGATGCTTGGACTGTGGGGAAGAGAGGATGCACAGGGTTTGATTTTCCTATTTTCTATTCATGCAGCATCTGCCTGTTACTTGGTCCTTTGTCCTCTCGTGCCTCCAGCTTCCATTACTGTTGAGTGGTGATTCTTTGCCCTGTTCCCATTTCTATGAGTAATATCAGTTGTGGCTTCCTGCATTTATCCTGGCTCCTGTGTCCTTTTTTAATCCCATCCAACATGTTCAGTCTCTTAATGTTTCTTCAAAGATTTTGTCCTGTAAAACTTCTTCTGTTGTTGTGATCTCAGCTACGAATTCATTTAACAATCTTTCCCTATCATGTTAGGGATTTAATACAAAGAATAGTCTCTAGTATATGTTAGGTTCACCACCTTGAGGCAGGAGTATAGTCTGTTCTTTATGGTTCAAGCTTAAGAATAGAAGAGGTGGTGCCAGGTAGTTTTTCTTTAGAACGTGATATATGACCCTTTTGTATCAAGATAGACTTTTAGAAGTAGGAAGGACCCTGCCCTTGGCTGAATCTTGATGACTCTGCTTCACTTGGCAGAGCTGCACATATTTCTGGCCTCTGTAAGTCTGCCCAGCAAAGCTGCCTTACACCAGGAAGGAACGCCCCTAGTGGCCTCAAACTAAACACCAGATTCCAGTTGTGGTTTTAGGTATACTTACTTCTTTCCAGGTCTTGTTCAGGACCTTAAATACTGTTCTCTGCCTTTCATTTTAATTTTTAAATGTTTATTTATTTTTGAGAGAGAGAGAGAGAGAGAGAGAGAGAGAGAGAGAAGAGACAGCAGGAGAGGGGCAGAGAGAGAGGGAGACACAGAATCCGAAGCAGGCTCCAGGCTCTGAGCTGTCAGCACAGAGCCTGATGCGGGGCTCAAACTCACAAACTGTGAGATCATGACTGAGCCGAAGGCAGACATTTAATAGACTGAGCCACCCAGGCGCCCCTGTTGTCTGCCTTTTTGTCTTGCTCCCTGAACCCTCCTTTTGTCTTATTCTCCTACACACCTAGCTTAAATCTCAGTGCATGTCTGTAGATTAGGTATCTGTTTCTGCTTAGCCCTCTAGACAAGTACTTGGCCTTGGTTGAGCAGCTTTAACACAAGTACCATACTGCACTTAGACCTCATAACCACCTTATGAAAGTGGTATTATCAGTCTTAGATGAGGAAATTAAGGCTCACAGAATCAAGTGACTTTGACGTTGCAAAGCTACCAAGTGGCAAGGCTGGGCTGCAGCCTCCCTAAACCTGTCTCAAGCCAAGACTCTTTCTAGAGCACCACATTGTCTCCTGGGACTTTACACTCAGCTCCGCTTCTGTTATGTTATGTTATGTTATGTTATGTTATGTTATGTTATGTTATGTTACTTGGTTTGAGCCAGTGACGAACCAATGCCTCATTCTGCCTACTTGGAGTCTGTTTTCACTGTATTGCATCTTATCCTGGCATGCCCAATTTTGACCTCAGTTTTGCCATTCAGTTTTACAGTGACTACCATCTTGTCTGAAGGAATATGACTTTGGGATTCTCTGACTTGCAGGCTACTTGAGGAATTGAAATTTCTGGAGCTGACTCCATCCAAGACACATTTCATACTTGCATTTGCCGATGGAAATATAAGGTGAGCCTGGTATTCCATTGGCATCAGGGATGTGGTTACACCTCATAGCAGGAGAGACTGCACTGTAATTATAAAATCAGTTTCACTAATCCTCAAACAGAATAGTGCACATTTACTACTCTTTTCCTACCTGTAGTGAAAATCCTTTCTTTTGTAAATAAAGACCTCACAGTTTTTAAGAGAAGACTAGGGACTCACCTATTAAGATGTTTCCAGGGTGCAGATCCTGATGAGTGTATCCACACAGGAGATGCAGCTCTTCCACAGCCTTAAATACAGTGGAAAGGACTTTCCGGGCAAACTCGTCTTCCTCATTGTCCCCAGCCTCCCCTCTGTGCTTATCCAAGTGTTCCTCCAGGGTCTGCTCACAGAGGGCAAGGCACACATACAGACAGTCCTTGTGGCTCTCACTCCCGTAGAACGTCACCAAGTCACTGTTTGCTCTGCTGCTCTGCAGGCAGGAGACCTCCTTGTGTCCATGGGTGCTGCCTTCACAGAAGCGTTTCACAGCGACCTCTTGCCCTTCATAGAACCCCAGGTAGATGCCCCCTTCAGATGTGTCAGCAATTTTATATTCCTCGTCGATAAAGATCTTGAGTTTGCCAATCATAGGGCGGTATATTCTATGGAGATGTTCCAAGGCCTCCCTCCAACGTGAGCTTTGAGGCTTCCAGTCTTCAGCAGGAGAGTGAAAATCTTCTCTGGCCCCATGAAGGAGAAGAAACTTCGCAAGAGAACTGTCATAGTTGCGCCTCGCTATCATAACAAGATCTCCACAGTCTGTGCTGGCTCCCTTCTCGCATAACAGTTGAGCAATTCCTTTCAGTTTGAGTTGGACAGCCAACAGAAGTGCTGTACTGCCCTCACTGTCTGTGTCATTAATCTCTATATGTTCTTGTTCCAGAAGCATCTGCACCAAACCCAAGTGCTTCTTTTCCACTGCCAGGATCAGGGGTGTCTTCCCTTTTTCCCCCCTCACGTTGACCTCAGCCCCATGGTCCAGCAGAAGGCGAGTGATGACCTCCACGTTTCTATCATCAGAGTGCCTAAGTGCATAGATCAAAGCATTTCTGCCCATATTGTCCTGGGATTTGACATCTGCCCCCATCTCATCAAGGAGGATCTTCAGGGCATCTACATGTCCATTTTCAGCAGCATCCATTAGAGCTGTGGCCCCTCCTTTTCCAAGCTTCTTTTGATCCTCCTTGGTCCTTCGACTCAAATTCACCTTTGCACCATTCTTGTACAGGAATCTTAAGGCTTCGACCTTACCATTCACAGCAGCTTCCATGAATGCTGTGAAGCCATTAGCATCACACTCATTGACCTCTGCACCTTTAGAAAGTAAAAGTTCCAGCAGCTTCACATTGCCTTCGATCCCAGCGATGATGAAGGGAGTGGCCCCATTCTTCTTCCTCAGACAAGGATTAGCACCATAATGAAGCAGAAGATCCACGATGTCCTCCTGGCCATTTTGTACTGCGTTATGCAAAGGGGACCAGCCCCACTCCTTTTCCTGGAAATTGACATCAGCCCCTCCTTCCAGCAATTGCTGAACCAGCTTGATGTCTTCTTTTTTAACAGCTTTCATCAACTGATTGCCCTCCACCAATGCCCTCTCCTTGCTGGAGGGTGTGGGTCTCTCCTGAAGGCTGTTATGGCTCTCGGTCTCCATGATGGTAATTATCAATGGCTACAACTCTGTGCCTTTTCTTTGAGAAAATGAAAATTTCCCTTCTTGGTCGGTCCAAGAGACACGGAGCTCTTAGAACTCCTATCAGGGTAAATAGGGATTATCTGGCTATGGACCAGCAGTATGAGGAAAAATAATACTCCTGCAGTCTTCTGACATTCCACCTAATGATGAGAGAGCTATTTGTAATTTTAGAATAGTGAGAAAACATTTGAATTGGAAAAATTAATTTTACTAGTAACTTTTTAAAAATACATCTACTTATTTATATAGAACTATTTACTATAGAAAATTATTATGCTATAGTCCCACCACCCAGACATAGCCATTGTTAATATTTAGTATATTTCTATAAATGTTTAAAAAATAGTTGAGATCATGCTATGTAAGAATGTTATATAAGTATCCTGCTTTTTTTAAATTTAATACCATAGTTTCCTATGTTACTGCAAAGTCTTTGAAAATATTTTTAATGGTTGGGGCACCTGGATGGCTCAGTCAGTTAAGCATCCAACTTTTGATTTCAGCCCAGGTGATAATCTCACAGTTCAAGAGATCAAGCCCCTGCCTCAGACTGTGACCTGATAACATCAAGTCTGCTTAGGATTCTCTCTCTCTCTCTCTCTCTCTCTCTCTCTCTCAAAAATAAATAAATTTAAAAAATTAATGCCTTTGCAATATGCCACCAGACAGTTGCTTCATTTCTCTATTGCTGAGCAGTATTTGTTGATTTTTATATGATTATTTATTTTTGAGAGTGCAAGCAAGGGAGGGGCAGAGAGAAAGGGAGACAGAGGATTGCAAGCAGACTCTGCACTGACAACAGTGAGCCCAATGTGGGGCTCAAACTCACGAACCACGAGATCATGACCTGAGCTGAAGCCAGATGCTCAACTGACTGAGCAACCCAGGCACCACTACTGAGAAGTTTTTTAAAAAATTTTAAACAAGACTTTTAAAATTAGACTTTTTAAGCAATTCTAAATAATGGTGCAGTTAATTTGGCTTTTTCAACCATGTTTTCTTTCCTTTTTAATGTTTGTTTATTTTTGAGAGGTGAGGGAGAGAGTGCAAGTGAGGTAGGGGCAGAAGAAGAAAGGGAGACACAGAATCCGAAGCAGGGTCCAGGCTCTGAGCTGTCAACACAGAGCCCGACATGGGGCTCAAACCCACAAACTGTGAGATCATGACCTGAGCTGAAGTTGAACACCTAACTGACTGAGCCACCCAGGCACCCCCAAAGCTTGTTTTCTCATGAGAAATCTTATAATATATTTCTTATGATAGATTTCAAAGAACTGAATGCCTAGTCAAAGAGTATCAGCACACCGACAGGTCTTATGTGTTAATTTGCTTCAAGCCTATGCACTTACTGTTTGCTGACCTAAGTCCCCTGGTCTGTAGCAGAATTAATCTATTTTCCTTGAGATGTGTAGACCACTGACCTTGAAGAGTGAAAGACCAGACTTTCCTGGAAGATAAGGCCTAACTATATTAAGAAACAGCCGCTGTTGACGCCAACATGTCTGTTCAGGGTCCTACTGACCAATGACTAACTGCTTGGGCACCTGCTTCTCCTGCTGCAGCCCCCTCCTCCCTTGCCCAATGCCTTCCCCAGCTTCCCCTGGATGGGGAAGATGGTCTTTGAGACGTTAGCCGGCCATCTTCCCAAGTTGTCAGCTTCCTGAATAAAGCAACCTTTCCTTTCCCTTTCTTAGCACTTGTCACTCTAGTATTGATTTTTGAGCAGCTAGCAGCCAAACCTGAGTTTGGAACCAGTTCTCTGTCCCACAACAAAAGGATATGATTGTTTTAAAGACTCCCAAGCTATGTTAATAAATGTTTTCCAATGTCATATAAACATACTCTTACTAGAAGTAGATGTGCTCTTAAAATAAAAAAAAAAAAAAAGAACTCTCACTTATAGGAGGAAAAAAATCTGTGTTGTATCAATTTGCATTTCTTACACCATGGGAAGGCTGATCCCTCTCAGCGTGTTCACTAGCTCTAGGCATGTCTTCTTTGTGCTTCTATTCAAAGTAATATAGAAAAGTAGAAAGAGTTTAGGCTCCAACCTCACAAGACTGAAGTTTGACCCGCTGGTTGTATAACTTCAGACATCTACTTCCTAATTGTGTAACTGTAGATTATTCTCAATTTTCTGTTTCCTCTAAAGGCGGAAACAGTAAATACAGTCATGCATGTCGAGTATGGCAAATATTAGGCATTCAATAAATGAGAGAACTAATAATGTCCCATTATGAAAAAAAATAATTCAAGAATCCTGGTCTCCCCGCTTACATGCACACACACAACACATAAACCTGGGACCTGGTGGTGGTGACTTAGTCCAACTGCCTTCTGCCAGGTGTGAGCCACAGGACTGCAATTCAGGTATCAGCACCAAACGGTTCCTTGCATATTTGTAAACCTGTACCTGCTACGAACCCACAGAGCAACCCTTTTAGCGATCTGGCCACCCTGATGGCCTCAAAGCCCCCTCCCTCAGAGATCTAATCGATCGTGCTATGAAAGCACAGCCCCCTGGCAATGAAAACTTTGAGACAAATGTTCATACACAGGGTTCCCGTTACTACGGGTGTGAAATGGGCTGCTAGAAATAAACGAGCGGGGAGGTAAGGGAGTCAAAGAAACCCCAAATAAAATATCAGAGTAAAGAGGCACCGCAGCAAAAGTGCTGTCATAGACAACAGCCGGCTTTCGGTTTTGTTTTCTCCGACTCACCAGAGGTGCCCGTCAAGGAGAGAGAGCTCGAGTAAGTAACTTGTGGACTGTGGCCAAACCTTGGAGCCCAGGAGGACTCGGGACCCAAGGTTCCCCTGCCAGCAGGCTCCAAGCTCAATGTCCACACCCTCGGAGTCCCACACCCCCTTCCACCTCCAGACCCCGGAGCTCAAGGAATCCCTTAAGGGGAACAGCTCCTCCTCAAGCTTTCCCAGCTCTCCTCTTTCTGAGGTCTTACCTTCCAACCTCAGACGCCCCTCAGCTCTTCCTTTGAGAGAATATAATCTTCAAAGGCTGCAGGAAAGCACTTCTTGCCGGACCTCGCTGAGCCACAGGGCGGAGCTAAGAGAGGCAGCAAGAAAGGAGCCGGAGAATAAACCTCAGGGCCTGAGCAGACAGCCCTCTAGAGGACAGCGGGGGCTCCGCTCTAACTGCGGAGGGCCGAGGTGACCTCCAAAACAGCTGTTCATTCATCTTTTGGCCCTTTAGGCTTTCAGGCCATTGCTTCCAGCTCCATCTTTACCACATTATTCTAAATCCCTACCTTTCTGAAGGAAATGAGTGGTAAATGAATATTCATTGAGCACCAACTGTGTGCCAGGTGCCCTGCACTCCCCCTTCCTTCACAAGTGACAGGACCCCAATTAACCCCTAACAAACCTGTTGATGATGAGCCTGAGGCTCAAAGAAGCTAGATAAACCCAAAGTCCAAGCTCCTGCACCCATCTGGGCACGCTCAGCTCTCTCGCTGCCGGAGGCATGGAGGCCTCCTCAGAAGGGCACCAGGTTGACCCATGTGGAGACTCGTTCCTCAGCCATCGCTGTGGTTGTTCAGGGGAGTGACCTCAGGCGGTGGATGGTTTAACCACGTCGAGTCTCAGTTCCCTTGTGGAACATGGTTTTTACAATTCCTTTCTTAAAAGTTCGGTTCTTGCCACTCTTGCCACTCGCCACTCTCCTGGCACTGAGATGTGCACTGTGTCCTCAGTGCTGCAGTGGGAAATCTTCCTGTCCACAAGGACTATCCGGTTTTGCAGGGGAGACAACCTCCTGCCCATCCTGAACCAAGAGAATCAAAGAGGCGGTGGCCCAAGAGACATGTAAGCGTGACAGTGATCCTGGCAGGAGGAGACTTCAGTCTGCTCACAGAGACCAGACCCCAGTCACTAGGCTGGTGACATGCAGAGAAACATAGGCCAAGGCTACAGATCAGGATGTCCCCCTCCAACCCTTCAGCTTCCCCTTTCCACATACGACATGCAGGATTGGGACACAGGGTCCTTCCCCTTTCCTTCTTGTGACCAGAAAGAGCCCTAAGGCTGCAAGGATTCACCCTGAAGTGCGAATAAACTGCATGTTACTTACCAGAAGCTCTTCTTCTTGGATCTTGGCAAGAAGACAATGAGGTCAAGTTGAATCAAATACATGATTGATGTTCTCACAGCTACCTCACAATTTTGCTAATGAAATCGAGGTTTCCCTGCTTTCCTTTGACTGTAGTGATGATGCACCTCACCTATTCTGTGAACCTGTTAAGAACAAAATAAAAAGATGAGAAAGTAGAGGTGTGGTTAAAATCAGGAATTAAAATTTGCAAACAAAACAAACAAAAACAGGAATGCTCATGGCTCAGGTGATTGTAAAGCAGAGTTCTGAAGGAATGAACAGAGGAGTAGCAAGATGTGGGCAAAACGAAACAGCTAGCATAACTAGAAACTCCCTAGCACTTGCGGTTGAATGGAGACTGTTGCCAGGTTATTCTGTGCATAGGAGCAGGAAATGGCAAGACTCTTGCTAGCAGATGTTAAGGCTCCAAAATGCTTCAGAGCAAGGACTCTGAAACCAGACTCTACCACTATAATAGAATAATTGCAAGAAACAAGAGCCACATTTTTTTTCAATCATCCCTTTACCCATGCCCTTTACAGTTGAACTTCATACTTGAATTCTCATGAAGTGCTCTCATTACTCCCCTCTTTGAATCTGGGCCCAGTGATTTGGTTGGCCCAGTAGAATGTGGCAAAAGTAACAGTGCACCAGTTTCAAACCTAAGCATGTTTTCACTCCCTCAGGACCCTGCCACTATATGAAGAAGCCTGAACTAGCCTGCTGGGTGGTAAGAGAGACACAAGGCCAAGACAATACCATTGCCCAAGGAAACAACCAGCCAATTCTTAGATATATGACTAAGGCCATCCTATACCATCCAACTCTTGCCAGACCACCAGCGGATCACAGACGCAAGAACAATCCTAGCTGATATGAGCCGAGCCTGGCCCAGACAAACACAAGTGCCTAGCTGACCCACCAACTCCTGAGCAATAACACAAGCTTCTAATTTCAAGCCACAGAGTTTTGGAATGGTTTGTTATGCAGCAACATCTAACTGATATATAACTGGCCAACTCTTTGGATTTGGGAAATTTCCTTAAACCTTCTGGCCTTGGTTTCTACATCTGTAATATGGTGATAATAATAACAGTAGTGACCTCAAAGGAAGGTTGTGAGGATTACAGAAATGAATATATGTGAAGCACTTAGAATAGTGCCTATGGCATATATAAGTAGCTACGATTTGTTGAGCACTTACTCCCTGTGGGGCACTATGATGAGTATTTGTCATAAATTTTCTCATTCTGTCATTACAAAAGCCCTATGAAGCCAGTACTATTGTTACTCACAGGTTATAGGACAGAGTGAGGCTCTGAGAAATCCAGTAATAGGCTGAAGTTTACTCTGCTGATAAGTAGCAGATGTGGGACTGAATTTAGAGCCTGCTATCTAAAGCAGCCCCCGACATTGTCTGTGAAACTAATGATCAGAACCGGCAAGATGGGATAAGGTAAGGCACTTAGAGTCTCCAGCACAGAACTCTCTTAAGTGGGTCGCATTACAAATAAAAGAGTAACCCACACATTATTGCTTTTCTCAAAGTTTAAAGCAAACCCTTGTCTAAGTGAATGACTAAAGCTTGGAAATCACCACACTGCAAGGCAAAAGATATCTTTTCTTAATAATGGAGACTCAAACTCCATTATCTAGCAGCTAACTGCATTACATCCCTTACCCTTGGGATCTTTCTTCTGTTATTTAAGTTTCAAATTTCTTTTCTTCCCTAAAGCAATTTGAATAGCTAGACCAATTTAAAAGTTTCCGTGAAAGCGAATTACCTTGAGATCAGCCCTTAATATGCCCTGAACACCTTTCTCTCTCCACCTAAGAGCTTCGGTTTTTAAAGTTAATTTAGCCCTACTGACAAGTTGACTAAAGGAATCTTGTTCTAAACCCTGTACTCACCAAGTTGTTTTGACAGTTATGCTAATAATTCTTGTTCATATTAAAATTTAACATGTTTATTAAAAATAATTTATTAACAAAACTATAAAGTATACCTCTTGGATATCATTCCAAAGGAAAGAGCCAAACAAAATATGGCAGAAGTCAAGCAATGCCAAGGAAAAAGTTTGCGTTGCCTGATGTGGCCACAGGGAGGCAGCAGAGGGTGAAGGATGGGCCAGCAGGGGGTGGTGTCTTTCCACAGTCACGTGGAAGCAACAGCAATTTGGAAGTCACACTAGCTGCCAAACCCTCGATTTCCTCACTTGAAATTCCGTAATGCTCTGCATGTTACACGGTATACAATATTGGTACAACTGGACTATTCTTGAAAGAAAAGTAGACTTGGAATCCTGGTTCTTCTATTCTGTTCTTTAAAAAGTCAGTAAATAATTACCAACTGATGCCTACTGTATACAAGGCACTGTGCTAAGTACTAGGAATCAGGTAATAATAATAGTAACTAATATTCATGGGAAAATAAGTGCCAAATACTTATTTCATTCAATGTTCCCTACGAGGGGTGCACTTTTATTGTCTTCATTTTACTGATGAGGGAACTACCTTAATAATTTCCCAAGGTCATAAAGCAAATGAGCCAGGATTCCAACCCAAATATTTTGACTCCACAGCCAGGGCTGTGAACTACTTTGCTGCAATCTGTTCTGTCCCATCTTACCAAAAAATGTTTTAAAATCAGAGTATGTATAATGTATCCTATAAGGTAAAGGAAGTGGCTTTTGACCTGGAAGAGACCAGTGTAGGGGAAGGAAAATGGCATGAAGTGCACCATGCAGTATGTACCAGTATGTACAACAAAGTAAAATGAGCATGTCCTAGAATCACGGAAGTGGGAGAGATTAATTCTGTGCAGTAGACTGTTATAGGTTAACAAACCTGAGTAAAATGGAAAATCATTAACTGGCTATTTTGGCTTCTGCAAATTTCTGTGTGGATGCATGTCCTCATTCACTATCTGACCAACAGCGTGGTAACTGCTAGAACATTGAGATAAAAGCCTACATAGCTCCCTGTTAGGTATCAGAAGGTAGAACTTCCGCCTGCTTGCTAAGCGCAACCCCACCCCTTTTACTAAGACCTGGCAAAGACAGAGTTAACTGATGGGAAATCGTCCCCATCTCAAAGTATCTTAGATGTATAACTATGATTGATCATTTTAAAGGGACATAGAGCCTTGGAGTGGTGGGCTCCTGCCAAAGATGGCGTTTGCATATTACAATGTAATTGGCTACCATGAAAAGATATGAATTGTAATTGGCTAACTAAATGATGACATGTTCTGTCCATATAATCTCACTGCTGCCTTTGTTCGGGGCCATTCTCTGCTCCTTAACACCAGGGAGATCAGGTTTGGCCCTGCCGTAAATAAAATCATGCCTCGCTTCTATTCAGCTTTGGTGGTCTTTTCGTAACAACCCTGCAACATAGACATCTGGGAAGGCTTCACTGAGGAGGTGATGTTTCTTTTGGATTTAGAAGAAGACATTTCTTTCCTTACCCCCAAACCCCCATTTAAGAAAAAAGGAAGAAGGCATTCGTAGAACAGAGAAGAGCATGTGTTTAAAGGCCACCTGGGCAGGGGACAGGTCAGAATGAGCCTCAGATGTCATGCACTTTCTCTTGTAGTCAGAGGTGAGCCATGTTAATGCAGCCATGACATGCTCATGTCTGTGCATTATGAATGAAGATTGGCAGCGTTGGATATGAATGGGGAGGCCAAGGAGGGAGACCAGGTGGAAAGTTGTCTTTGTAGCTCAGACTGGAGAGGACAAAGGCTCCTCTAAGGAAGTCTCTGTGAGCCTGGGAAGGAGGAGCTGGTCGCAACCCATTTCCAAGTCTAGATGAGATGACATAGGGAAGAGACCGAGAACCCTGAAAAATGGGTGGCCAACCCCTGTGTATATCAGGGTTAGAGAAACAGAAGGCAGTGCATACCAGTGGGGGATGATGATGACCTTGGTTTTGAATGTGTTAGGTATGAAGAGCCTGTGGGACACCCAGGGACAGATCTGGAAGGAAGTTGGAAACTGTAATCTAAACTTTTCTCCTGTTGGATTTAAAACTAAGCATTAACTCAAGAGCCATTTCCTGAATGCTTATATACAAGGCCTTGGGGGAAAAAGACCTGTCTAATCCCAGGAGCTTGCCCTCAGGTAAAGAGCAGCAAAAAGCAGGGATCTAAGTGCTCTAATTCAGTTATCAAGCCCAGTGGTACATTGAAAGAGAGGCCTCCATAATCAGACCCAAAGGTTCAGGGAAGGCTTCTCAGAAAGATCCTTGAGTTGGTCTTTGAAAGATGCCACCTGGGTGCCTGGGTGGCTGTTGACTGACTGACTTCGGCTCAGGTCATGATCTTGGGCTCTTAGGAGTTCAAGTCCTGTGTTGGGCTCTGCACTGACCGTGCAGAGTCTGGAGCCTGCTTTGGATCCTGTGTCTCCCTCGCCCCTCTCTCTCTGCCCCTCCCCAACTTGTGTTCTGTCTCTCTCTCAAAAATAAACAAACATTTAAAAATAAAAGAAAGATGCCTCCCTAGCTGGTGGAAAGCAATGATGAGAGGAGGGGACACAGCAGGAAGATGGTCCAGGATGAGGAAGCAAGGAAACCGGAGCCGGTAACAGCGAATCTGGGAACTGTGACAGATTTGTTTTCAAGGGATAGCGGAGACAGGAGGCCTGGGAGGCCAGCATTTCCTACTTAGGAAATGCTTTGCCTACTAAGCCAAAGCCTAGAGTGCTCTGGGGAAGGGGCTAGTGATACCAGAGACACTTGCTTAGCAACGTGTTCTTCAAGAAATCACTTAAACTCTCAGGAAAGCATTATTGCGTGGGACTGCGTTAAGCCTGACACCTGGCTCAGCAAAGAGTTGTGATTTTTTGTTTTAGTTTATTTATTTTGAGAGAGACAGCATGCACGAGGGCAGAGGGAGAGGGAGACAGAATCCAAGCAAGCTCTGCACTGTCAGCATGGAGCCCAACGTGGGGCTTAAACTCAGGAACTGTGAGATCATGACCTGAGCCAAAACCAAGAGTCAGATGCCCAACTAACTGAATCACCCAGGCGCCCCCACAAAGAGCTGTTCTTATCTCTGTTGTGTACCTACCACCTTCAGCCACACCACGGAAGCCAAGAATACTTTTTATGTGAGAGGGAGGTTTAGCGGGGTAGGGACAAGCCTTGAGGATGGTCCCCCTGGATTGTGGGGCCTGCCAGCACACACTGTGGCCATTAGATATCTCCCAGCTCTGTCCATTTCTCTATCACTCACTAATTACACCTGCCTTTTCCTACTAGCCACCCATATTGCTTCAAAAACATGTGCCCATGTCTAACATTCAGAATTCCCACCTGCTATGAAATAAATGAAGCTAGAAAGTACAGTTACTGCTTTTGCTTTTCTGGTGGGCACCCAGGACGCACTCAGATGCATGAAAGGTGAAAGGGTAGAAGGAAATTAAGAAGAAGACAATGTGGATAGCTCCCCGCCTCCCTGGGTGCCCATCTTTCTGCTCATCCATCACACCCCTCCTCCCATCTCTCACACACTGGACATCCCCCATCTCATCTCTGCTGCTCTCTCGAGCCAGCTGTGGGCATGTTCCTTGCCCCCACAAGCCCAAGTTTCCTCACTGGTACTATAGGCCAATATACAAAGCTCACAGACCTGGCGTAAAGACCAAATGAGATCAGGGCCTGCCCCAGCATCCAGCCCACTCTTCTCTGGCCCTAAATTCTGAATCCCTCCTGGCGTTGCCCACAGAATCGCCCCTTAGATCTGGGTTTACAGTGTGAATCTACGGGGTTTTCTACCCAATATACCTGGAGTGTGGTCACTTACTCAGACTAATGTTAGGGAGAAAGTGCTTGGGCGACAGCACCTAGGGGAACCTGAGCTCACCCTGTCCCACATTTTCAACTAGGTATTATCCACATCCAAGTCAATAAACTGCAGAGTTCAAACAGATAATTCGACAGAGAAGAAATTTTTAAATAGCGGTAATGGGGTGGGGGAGAGAATGAGTAAACAAAGAGAACGAATAGGCTACCAGCAAAGGAAGAGCAGGTATGATCCTTGCAAACCTACCCCCAGAGTCTTGCAAGCCCAGCTCAACCCCACTACTCCCTCAGCCCCCGGAACGGACCAGCCTCACATACAGAGCGGCTTCCGTAGCTCATCCCAGAGACTTCTATGAAATCATTTTAAAAATATGAATTCCTTGGATATATATGAAATTCTAGTGCAAATTAAAAATGGGCAAAAGTGAAGATGCCCCAAAAGCCACCACATCAGTGAAAACATGGGCCACTTGACCAAGGAGACTGCCCCTTGTGTGGGTCTCCTAGAGGCAGAGTTGGGAATGGTTGGTGCTGTGTCAGCCAGGCAAAGGCCACCGGCTCGGAAATGACAGGCTGAACGGGTCCAATCAACACAACAGCCTGACACCAGTTGGGGCCATCGTCGGCTAAAGGAAGTTACCAAGCTTGGTGGCCACCCTTAGCACCTTGCCCTTTCCCGTCAATTCTGCCAGGCAGTAGACAAACATGGGTCTTTCCCTTGTGCCTCTGCAGGGACACGGGACACCAAAGCTCTCCCACGTGCCCCAAGGGAGTTCTGGAGGCCAGCCCCTCCCTCCACCAGGCTCTCCACGACACTTTTCACCTCCTCCTGACCACACAGCCCCTGCAGACGGAATCTCGTATCTGGGTTTTATGTTTATTTTACAAGAATATAACATGCTTAAAACAAGGAAACAGGGATTGAGTACACCGTTCTTATCTAGGAAACCAGCTCCATTGTCAACAATAAATAAATATTTAAACAGCGAGGCGTCCCTGACAGGCGCTAAGAGGTTCCCAGCACGTAGAGGTAGAGTCTGGTGGAGAGGGAGACAGTCAGGCTGCCAGCTCCTGCCGAGATTCCCCAGCAGAGGCCAACTGAGATTACAATAATAATAAATAACAACGGCAACAACACAACAGTAATAAAAATAATATGCTATGACAACTGTCACAAAACCAGCGTTACATTATACTTAAATAACTTCCTCCTGGAGGAGCTCGGAGGAGTGCAGAGAGAACAGTGTTGCTCTTCCTGGGGGAGGAGGGGCTGCCTGGTGCATTCAGCCTCCCTGGCCTGGGCTTGTGCAGAAGTCCCACCACAAGGTAGGTGTTTGGTGTGGCCCTGAGGTGACAAGCAGGGTCCGGCTTCCCCCAGTCAGGCTCTTCCAAGCAGCCTCTCTCCCCAGCAGCCCTTCCAGTGTCTAAGGTCTTCGGAGGGTCATTGTGGCTCCTGGCCCGACCCGCCCCCCACACTTGGGTAAGGGCACCTCACATCCACGGGGAAGAAACACAAGGCTCCTGTTCCCTTCTGGGCGGCTCTTTTTCCCTGTTCTCAAACCCACAGGGAAAAAAAAAAAAACTGGCTTGATTTCAACGGAACTGTCACAAACTGTCAAGAGAGTTTTCATGACCCTTTTCTCCCTAGCTCCACCCTGCTGGGCTAGCCGCTCACTGTGGATGTCCACACCTTCCTCTTCATGGGCCCGATGTTCAAGGGCAGCATGGACCCACGAGAGGGCACAGCCCAGCAAGAGGCCTCACAGGCCCTGCTCACAGGCGGACCTTGCCACAGGGTCAGGGACCACCTACAAAGGTCACCAAGAGCACCAAGATTAATTTCACAGGAGCAAGATGGCCCCTTTTCCAAGCTCTCCACTGGCTTGCAAAGGGGCTCAAAACGCCAGCTTTTGAGGTATTAATCTCTCGTTTGGGGCAAACATCAAATTGGTTCTCTGGCCTCAAGAAGACTGGGAGGCTGGACACAGGAATGTTAAAAAGTGCAAGCTAAGAGACCCTTGGGCAGCCCAGAGGCAGGTGAGGGGGGACAGAATGGGAAGACACCACATCCCTGGCCCCCTTCTGTACCCTGGACAGCCTGGGAACTAGGAAAACAGGATGCAATCAGAGTCAGCCATTCAACAGGCATGAGAGGTGATGTGGTGGTCTTCCCCTCTCTGGCTTTCGCATTCCCTTTATCCAGGCTTCCCAACACACCCTGGAATATTTCTTGCCCCATGGAGAACAAGAGCCGATGATCACTCCTACACCACCTTTCCTACCCTGGAGACCCTCACACAACCCTCCTCTTGAGCCCTTATACACTGGTCCTGAAAGCGGGGGTGGGGGGACCCACTCAGGCATGGAATTCAGTCCCATAGTATCTGGAGGAGAGGGCATTGCTTCCAAATCAGGCAGCCAGACTCCTTTACTGTCCTCTCAGGGCTGCTTTGCAGAACCTGCCTCAGGGATGGGCGACTCCACCTCTCTTCCCGGCTGGCTTCCTCACGGCCACGAGGCTCAAGTGTGCAAGGGCTCCGGGCCGCAGCTGGATGGAGAGGCCAAGGTGGCCGAGGCCTGGGCAGCCAGGTCCCGGTAAGCAGAGGACTTCAGGAAGCGTGGATACGAGTCCTTCTCCATCAGGGTGCGGGTCTTCCCCTGAGCCACGTCGAAGCACGTGGATGTGGCGGCCTGCACATTCGTCCTGGTCAGCTCCCTGGTCTCATGGTCTATGTTCACCTGTGGGAAGGAGGGCAAGCATGTGGGTGAGTGGAGTGTGGGCAAGGCGAGGGGTCCAGGGGGCCAAGGAGGGCCTGACGGGCAGGTGCAGCAGTGGAAGGAGGACCGGACTCTGAACCAGGAACCTGGGGGTCTCCTGAGCTGACCTTTAACTGCCTTTTCAACTGTGGGCCTGTCCCCACCTCCAGCTTCTGCCCTCCAATCTCTCACTGTTATTAAGGATGTATTAAGAGTGTATACTGACCCTTGATTTCAGCTCAGGTCATGATCTCATGGTCATGAGTATGGAGCTTGCTTGGGATTCTCTCCCCTTCTCTGTCTACCCTCTTCCCTACTCACATGCTCTCTCATGAACTCACTCGAATGAATGAAGGAATGAATGAATGAGTGAATGAATACAAATCCAATCCCATTTCATCCCTGCCTCTGTACAGTCCTGGTTCAGTTCCCCATCACCTCTCTCCTAGGTTAGCGTCGGAGCCTGCTAACTAGTCTCTCCCCTGCCCCCTCACTCCTGTGGTCTGTTCTCCAGCCAGCAGCTACACTGAGCCTTTTAAAACTCAAGGCAGTCTGTCAGCAGCAGTGCTGTCTTCCCTGGTCACTCAGAGGAAAAGCCAATGCGCGTGCTCGGCCCACACAGCCACCTAGACCCACATCTGGCCACGTGCCACCTGTCTGACCTCACCCCTACTCTCCCGCCCTCACTCTCCGTGCTCCACACGAGCTCACTGTCTGGTTGGTACTAACTAGGACACGTGTTCTCTGGCTTTTGCACTTGCCATTTCCTGTTAGAATCTTCTTCCCTCCCTTCTTTTATCTGTTCGCGTGTCACTATGGAACAGCCCACCTCTCACTTCCCTTTGTGAAAAACAAAAAGCCCTCACATGTCCACCCATCCAGTACTCCCATGCTCCCCTTCAAATCCTGCTTTGTTTGGATCAAAACATGCTCCATCACCTGACACATATTTATTTATTTCATCGGTTATTGTCATCTGTTCCTATTAGGGTAGAGACTTTTGTCTCTATGTCCCTAATGACCATGACAGTGCCTTGCATGTCACCGGTGCTCAATAAATCTTTATGGAATAATGTGGTAAAAATTAAAGTGCTCATAAAATAGAACACAGAATAGGATACAAAAGCAAGGCATTACTATTTTCTCTCCACAAGGTGGCCCCGTGCACTTTACCAAACACTAATGCCAGGCAGTGGAGACCTGAGGGAAGGTGGAAAAATTCACCAACCACAAACCAGCCAGCCTGAGGCAGCATCAACCAGGGGACTGAAGCAGGTCACACAGGTCCCTAGGGTGACCTGTCACCCCACTGGAATATTTTAACCTTCTAAAAAGGGCTTAGTCACAAAAGCGGGTATAGACAGAAGCCAAAACACCTCTAAGCCCCATCAGCAAGTCTGAGGGCAACAGCACCCACGAGTGGCACAGAGCCTGGTTTTCTTGGTCTCCGGCCACAGTAGCCCATTCATGCCTGTGCCAAATAAGATCACTCTCTACATTCAACCCTTGCCCGGCTGGACACTCCCCATCCCCAGTTCTCAATGGGG
Source organism: Suricata suricatta (assembly GCF_006229205.1). Lineage (NCBI taxonomy): Eukaryota > Metazoa > Chordata > Mammalia > Carnivora > Herpestidae > Suricata > Suricata suricatta. The sequence continues at coordinate 133,397,797 of NC_043702.1, read as the reverse complement.
AAGGAGCAGGCAGGGTCTGGAGGAGCCACGGGACACGTGGAGGCTCTGACCTCTTTCGGGGCTTCACTGCGGATGAATTCATCAAAGATCTTGTGAGCCCGGGAGGCCAGCTTGGTAGCTGACCGGAGCTTCTTGAACTCCTCACAGGCCAGCCAGAACTCCAGGTTCTCCTCGCTGAACTCCGTCTTCAGAAAAGCATGGAAGGCGGCCACTCCATCTGGGGTTGAGGGGAGAGAGGGAGAGACAGGTCAGACAGTGGGACAGCGGGAAATAAAAGAAGAAAGACAGCAATTGTAGTTAATGGCTCTATTTTTAGGATGTAATTTTCTTGAACAAGGACCTGCCTTTGTATTCTGAATAGAGGCTGGCACACTAGGGGATCATTATTATTATTACTACAACTATTATTTTGCCCACGCTTTCAGCATCCCTCAGGCTGGCTCCAGAGCACATGGGTACACATGTGCCATCCCCAGACAGATACAACAGGGTCCTACTCACTTCTACTGCTCAGCAGCGAGTCAAATGACTCTCTCCACCCCAGCACATCTTCTGAGAAGTTTCTGCTAAAACACAAAACAAAATAAAACACAAGATTTTAATTTAAAAACATCAACAGACTAATGCCTAGCATAAATCCTAGCCAGAATTCTGATGGAAGTGGTATAATTAACACACAAAGTGACTATTGGAGCTGACTCTCCAGCTCTTGGTTGGAGACTACAGGTATTTTTCTAGGGGACAATTAACTCGATAATGAGAAACCAAAGTCAGGGACCTTCTAGCCCTCAGTAGATACCTCTGTCTCTTCACTGTCCCAAATTGTTTCTATTCCTTTGACCCTGGCTTTGTTTTCTACATTTCCCCTCATGGAAATAAGGGCCTCAGGAATAGTGATTAAATCTACCCAGAGCCCCAGAGCCTAGGGCAGCCCTTAGCAGTGTTGTCAATATGAAAGGGCTTATAGGCAAAGTGCACACTAAGGGAAGTAGTCATTGACCAAAAGGCCTCAAGGGTTCTTAGAGCTTGTCCTAGCCCTGGTTGCACAGACAGTGACGTCTCCAGGTGGAAGAGACATTCTGATGCTGGGTCACATCTCTGTTGGTGGGCTGCGAGCCCTGGAGCCACCGGCCGGTCACCCATAGCAGACCAGCAAGAATCTTCACTAAAATCTCTAGGAAGGCGTCATCAACGTCCACCCTCACAAGTTCTAATGTCTGCTTGTATTTTCCTCTTTGTGGCTCCTTTTCTCCATCTGGATCCCTCCCCACCTAGGGCCCTGGGCTGGCCAGCAGGACTCACCTCTCTTTGTTGTGTTTGCTGTTCCACTCAAACTTGCCGACACTGCCGGTATCGGAGCCCAGCTCTGATTTGTGAAGAAAGATGCCCAGCCGTGTCTTGAACTCTTTGGCTCTGGAAGACAAAACAGGAACATGGGGGGATTCTCTATTTGCTCAGCCAGGGCAAAGGGGTTTATGGGGTCCCAGAAGAGTTCGGGCTAGGGCCACCCACATTTTAGCCTCAAGGGTTCCTGGGAACCTTAGGCTGTTCCCAGGGCCTAAACTTTGCTTCTCTCCTTAATATCACCAACACAGAAACAATGAAAGTAATGTTTCAGCAGTTCCTCAGTAGGACTTACACTTTCCCTGTTTAGAGCACAGCATACACCGCCTTTTTCCCACTTAAGTCACACTAATCTATCTTTGTGTCTGTTGATTAGCAGAAGGCAGCTCAGCACCCTCTAGCCTTGTCATAAATATTTCTGGAACTGTGTGGAAACTGATTCCTGCCTTCACCTTCAGAGCCACCAGCTCCAGCAAGGACTAGAGGTGATTGAGCAGCTCCCGAGCAAGTGGGCACATGCCTCACTGGTGGACCCAAAAAAAACACCTCCCTGCCTTCTAGGGGCCAGGGGACTCATGCTCCTTGATCTGGGCCAGAGAATGAAAACCAAGTGCTTAAGAAACTAGAAAGGCAGTTCTGCCTGCTGATGCCAACGTGCTCTTCATGTAGCCAGTCTTCGGCAGGTTACCTGAAGACTGCCATTTGTCAGAGTGGAGGCTATGACAGTAAGCAGTGGTCCCTCTACTCCCCCTTGTTTTTCCTTCCTTCTCTTGGCCCGTCGCTTCTCTAGGACTCTAAGGGAAGCATCTGAGAACGTGGAACCAAGGTGACCTCTCCTTCTCCACTGAAGTCACTAGAGGCCCATTCTCCAGCCTGCCCCGTCCCCAAGCTTGCCACTCCACTTCTTACGGATTGGTGGGACTTAGACTTACTCCTCCAGGCGACTGGCAAGCTCCACGGGACAAGCTCCTCTTACCTCTCCAGGCAGGTGGTGGGGAAGGCGGCCAGGGTCCGGCACATAGCTGCGGGCTCAGGACAGCGCGTCGTGGGGAAGATGGTGACGGGCTCCAGTGGTCGCCGCGCCCGCGAGGAGGCAGAGGGGCAAGGGACGCAACTGAAATCCTAGAGCAAAGCGGGCTTTATCAGGCTGCACGCAAGGAGGCGCAGCTACCGCAGCTTTTATTCCCTCCGAGGGAGTGGGGCGGGGCTGCGCGCCACCGACCAATCGGAGCGCGGGGAAGGTGGAGGCGGGGCCCGGGAGCTCGACGGGGCGGGGCGCCTGCAATGTGCACACAGCTGTGAGCGGCTGGGCGCACGCGGCGGCCCCTCCCCCGGGCGGACGCGGGCACGCGGAGGGAGAAGCGGCAGGGAAGTTACACGGGCCGAGATGCGCCCACTCAGTTTAGTAGGAAAAAACCCGTCGGCTTCTAGTCAAAACAGAAAACCAACTCTGCGGTAGCAGGCGGATTTGCGTGGGGAGTGGCACGTTGGGGAGGCACACACAGTGCCCATGGATCACAACCTGAGCCTGAATCTGCGCGGTCCGGAAAGACGAGAGCCAGGGGCGCCAGCGGGGCAGGACAGCGTCGTGATTATAGTGATAACTACCATTTTCTGTGCTCCTACGTGAAGAGCCATCCCGTCACCTCCGTTTCAGAGATGAAGAAACTGAGTCAGAAAGTGAAAGAGACTTACCCAAGATCAGAGGGTTGGAATTAGCAGACAAAAGGCCCGGGGTCAGGGGTGGGGGGCTCTTTATTGAGCATCTGTATGCCAGGCATTTTTACTAAGAGGTTAAATAAGTTGCTCAGGCTTATACAATGTTATGTCAGAATTCAAATATGAATTTTCCATTCTTTTTTCACTGCCCTCCCACCCAAAATTAGAATCCCAACACCTTTGTAAACTGGTGAATGATCCTGGGTTTAAGCAGCAGCTAGTTCAGTGTCCTTATCTCTGAGACCAAGGTAATAAGTATGCTCCCTCTCTCCTCACCTTCCCATGAAAGCCTTACAGCCACCCTCAACCCCAACACCCAGCCCCACCCCTGTTGCCCCCCAGTTCCCCTTAGAATTGCTACTGAAGAGGCTGCATGCAGGCTTAGAGTGTGGAATCCAGAGCTGGATTTCCAGGTTTCAAATCATGGCCCCACCACTTACTAATTCGAGACCTTGGGTAAGATTCTTAACCTTTCTGTGCCTCAGTTTCCTTATCTCTAAGATGAAAATATGATACACTTATTTCATAAAGTTGTGAGGATTACATGAGTTCTTAGAGTTCCCCAAAAGACAGGAAATGCAGTTCCCCTGAGGCACTGCCTTGCTGGGAAAAGTTCTCAGATCAGAGGGGGAGTGAGGGAAGCAGGATTGGGCAGAGGGAAGAGTTAAATGCCATGCTGCTGCAATAGAGACCACCAGTGGCCCAGGGGATGCCCCCATTAAAGCCAGGGGGCAGGCCTTTGTACCTCACATTGATCATTCCATGGATGTGGTGGCCCCAAGACGATTCTTAATCTCAAGGCAATCCCCTCTATCAAGGGCAACTCCCAGAGAGACTGCTTGTGAGCCTACAGCAGACAACGGGCTGGAGAATGAGGACCTAAGTCCCAAACAAAAGACCTTGGTGGTATGCCACAGCACCCCCACCAAGGTGCTTAGATCAGTACTAACACGCACTCGGCACTCAATGAATGTTAGCTCTCATGTTTACTTACTAGGAATACAGGAATTGCCAGACAATAAAGGAAAGTAGTAAGTTTTTCGTGCCTCTTGGAATTTAGGTTTTTATTTCATGAGGAGCACCTAGGAGTTGCTGTTCTTTAGCAAAGCCTGGGAGTAAAGGGTCAGTAGAGAGAGACAAGAGGAGAAGATGTCCTTATTTGAGAGAGTTGGGTGACACAGTCCAGAAAAGCTGGTCAGGGAAGGAAAGGTTAAAACCACAGAAAGGGAAGGGCCGGGGAGACCTGGAGATAGTTGAGGCATCGCTTGAGGAAAGGAGGCCCAAATCAGAGCAACACGTGGGGCCATTTGTCAAAGATTCTCTTGTTAAGCCAGGGCCTGCAGAAGATGACCCGATTAGTCCAAACAGAGTGCGCTCTGAAAGAGTAGAGTCAAATCCTTCCCTAGCCTCGCAGGGGGTCGGTGGACAGAGGCAAGTCAGAGCAGCTCACACGCTGGCAGCAGCATCTCAGGGGCCAGCAGTCCACCTTCACGCCATCTCTGGGTATTCCTTTCTCACAAGTGCAGGGCTGGTGGGTGTGGGGCAGGGGTTTGGAGGGGGGCAGTGGTGTGTAGCCATGCAATCGAAGGATGCCTCTTGAACATCTGCATAGCTCAGCACAATCCTCCATCCACAAGAGGAAGCGACCCGCCCGCCTCATCAGCAGCACATTCTGCTGGAGGAGGTGGTCAGCTGAGGTGAGGCCCAAGGCGGCACCCAGTGCCACTCAGCCTCCAGCTGGATTGTGCTATGCCACTACCAGGTGGGGATGTGGGTAGTGTCCGGGATAGCTTCTCTCCAAGTGACAAAAACGAGTTATGGACGGATTGAATTCCATCATGTTGGAATCAGCCCAGACGTAGCCACATAACAACAATAATAGTTATTGTGCACAGAACCTCCCTAAACCTTCCTGTTCTGTCTGCCCCTGTGAATAGGCCAGAAGAGCCTCTTAATTTCTATTTTGGGGACAACAAAACCTCCAGTGCCTCAGGTGCCCTTACTTAAGGGCCCTGGAACTGAAAACAGCTGCAATCCGGGCCCACTCTCCAGAGTCCTGAGCTAGTGCTTTCTCCCATTCAACAAAGAAGGCAAAAGATGCAAGAAAAACAAAGCGGTGCTCCCAACCTGGCAAATCCAATCTGAGAGCACAAAGCTCCGGGCTCAAGATGAAGAGCCCTCTCTGAGTTCAAACTGCCTCCCAGTTGCCATGGTTACCTCTTTGGTTTCCAGGCAGAAACTTTTTGAAGTTCACAATGTATCCCAAATTCTCTTCCCAGCAGGTACGCTGGTTCATGTCTGCAATTTCAGTAATGACTCCACAGTTGCTGTAAATCCAGCAAGCTGAGCCCACCTGTGAACCACACTGGCTTTGGCATGAACCTGACCTCATTTTTGCCCAGCGCTTGCAGCACAGCTGTGCTGTCTTTAATGGAGGGTGTGGGGACACAGCTCTGAAGCCTGGGTCATCTGGGATCAGGATTAAATATCCCACAACATCCCAGCCACACTGCCCTCCACCCTCCTCTGCCCCTTGGCGCCCCCACCCAGCACTGTCCTTTCCCCCAAGCCAAAGTCTACACAGGACCTTTGTCTGGTGAAAATGGTCAGGGGAAATGAAAACACTTTCTCAACTTCTGATTTGGCACAGGTGATCCTCTGGGGGTCTGGATGTTCCCAAATCCATCATCGATCTACCAATAAATATTTATTAAGAATTTATTATGTTCCCCGGCCAAGGAAATCACAGCTTTTAGGCTCTTCGCTGAGTTTCATGACCTTCTATTTCCTCCACGCTGAGGAAACAGAACTAACACTGCAGGGAAGGAGAGGTGAAAGAAAGTTATTGACAGGAGTTGCAGCAGAAGTCCAGGAAAGGGAGAGATCAGGGAGCGTCAACGATATTTTAAAAAAGAGTGAGTGGGGTTTGAGCATGATGGAATACAGCCAGACATGCTAGATATGCATGCTCCAAGTGGGAGAGTTGTACAAGCCGGTTGTAGTTTGGGAGCGTGGGAAGATTTAGGAATCCCTCATATACAGCAGAGACTCTCAGGACGCACAACTGCATATCGTGGTTTGATAGAGGCATAAAAATAACAAGAGCAGCACATACCATGAGGCAGCTTGGGGAGGAGGGAGAGATTCCTTCCTGAACACGTGAAATAGCCAGTCACTGGGGCCATCTTCCTATAAGGTCATGACAGCAACCATGGGTGCCTTCCCCCGTGGGCAAGGGGAGTTGAAAGAGTTCAGCCTGGATGCAGGAAATGATTTTTTTCCTGGTTACCCTTCAGAGCACTGGGTACAGCTCACTTTGATGGCTGCTTTATTCCTCTGCTTCTGCCCTTTCCTCTCCCTCCTGTCTGGGAGGAATTCTGAGGGTACGGAGGTTTGGGAGACCTGCTGTTGTCCTCCCCCACCAGGCTGATGGACCCCAGGCTTCCAAGGCAGGGCAGTCTCAGCCTCTTGGGAAGGAGGCTGAAACTCTTCAGCAGTACCCATGGCTTATACGACCATGTCTAGACTCCCCGTGTGGCCCCTAAGGCTCTGACCACCTGATCTCACATCCTTCACTTCACACCCTAAAGCCCAGCCAAACTCAGCAATTGGCAGGTTCCCATGTCTCTGTGCTGCCCTGCACGTACCAAGCCCCGAGCATGAGATTCTCTTGGCCTAAAAGTCTCTACCCTGTCTGTACTACTCAGTTTAAAAGAAATTTCCTTCATGTTCTTTCTAGCCAACCCCACCTACCCCCCACCCCCAATTAGACGCAACCACTATCCTTAGCCCTAGAACCATAAGATCAGTGTTGACTCTTCTTGACTTTATAACTGAATTTTGAGACCTAATTTTGATTTCCAGTCTGTTTGTTCATGAGCTCCTGGAGGGTAGGGACCATTGCCTTACTCACCTTTTTATCTTCAGCCCCTAGTGCCACGCCCTGTCCAGTGTATGTGTCTAAGTAAATGTTGGGGTGATGAATGGCATCTGTTTAACACAAATCATAACAGCTAGCATTTATTGAACACTTACTACGTGCCAAGCTCCGTTCTTTGTGTTTTCTTCTGAATTATCTTTTAGTTCCCACAAGTTCCCCCACAAGATGGGTACTTTCTTGTCCTCATTTTACATTTGAGGACACTGTGGCAGAGGCTGGTTAAGTAATGGGTCATGGGCCACACAGCTACTTAGTGGCTGAGCTGGGTTTTGAGCTCACATAGTCCAAGTTCAGAACCTGTGCTCCTAAGTGTACAGCATGCCGGCTGGAGGGATGGCACTCTCCAGAAGGCGGCATTTGCTCACTATGAGAAGATAAAGCCTGAGCATGGAAATCACGGCAGGATGCTACAACTCCTCTTTCTATCATAATTTCTCTTCTCGTTTCCTCTCCCCACATTCCTTTGGTCACTCCATCCTTCTCTCATTGTCACATCTTCTGCTCTGTATCTTTGCCTTTAGTATATGTCATCACTGCTTCCTCTGTTCTTGTGTGTGTGCAGTTCCCAAGAGTGGCTGCAGAGACCCCCAGCCCTTTTCTGCTGAAGTCCTTCCATTAATATCTAGTCTTTGACTTTTCTTGGCAGGAAAACTCGGAGGTCAGCTGCTCTGCCCTGCCACCCTTTCCAGCTGTTTCCCCATCCCTCTTTGCTCCTGCAGGACTCGGGTCCCATCTGGAAGGAGCCCCAGGGCAGCTTCCGAGGGAGGCAGAGCTTTACTTCCAGAAGTCTTTGGGATGTTTTGGACCCCGGGGACCTTTGCGTGTCCTCAGCCTCCTGGGAGCCTTGCTGCTGATACGTGTCACTTTTGGTGTTCATGCTTTTCCCTAAAGGCTGGCTGTGGCCCTTCGCAGGCTTCTCGCTCCATGTTTTGAGGTCTGACCTTCACGCACAGGCTTCCCCTCCGGGCTGTGACAGTCTGCCCTACTCCACACCCTAACCACCATCCACCTGCCTCAGACTCCTGAGTGCTCGCTGACAGCGGTGCCCCGTGTCCTCGGCACAGCATGCCTGTCCTCAGCCTGTCCCCATATTTGCCTCTTGTCACCTCCACTCTCACCTACCAGTGCTCCTGCCATCAAATTGATGCGTTCTTTAAAGTACCAACTAAATTAATAGCTGTAAATGACCCCCATCTCACCTAAGACTTCCAATTCCAAAATAGGAGAAACTTCTCAAGAACCCTGGGTTTCTAAATGTCTTCCTCTTTCTCACCCTCCCTCCTCATCCCTTTGTTCACTTTTGTCACAAATGTCATATTTCTGAGAGCATTTCGCTTCCACCTCCTGAGACATAGAAATGAGTTCCTCAAAATGTGGGTTTTCCTCCTTTGAGAATTTTCCAAGGCTCCAGGAACCACTTAGGATGAAAGATGAGATAGGAAAATGGGAGGTCTGGGATTTGTATACGACTGAAAGATGATGTTTACAATTCCAACTCCCTGCTTATTCCCAGGCTGAGGATGAGCACTTTTGGATTCCAGAACTGGAAAGTCAGCCAGGTGCTACAGGCTGGATTGTGCCCCAGGATGGGGGTGGGGGCAATGGAGGGAGTCTAACATGGCACCCCCTAGTTGGGGACTAGAAGGGGGGATTCTGACCAACTCACTCTCTCTGCCATATTCCTCAACTAGGGCAACCGTCAGCGCTTGATCTGGGCAAGGAGAAGGCACACTGCTCCCCAGGAAGACTGTGTACACAGCCTAACTGATGCTTTAAGTGAGGACAGGAATACAAAATAGGTGACGAGGAAGCATTGTTTTATTCTCAAACTGTGTGTGTATTTGTGAGTGTGTGTGTGTGTGTGTTTGCGTGTGTGTAGGGCAGGAAAACCTCTACTGTAGCCGATTAAGCCCCAGCCAACCACCCTCATTTCTCGGGAAGCCTCAGCACATCAGACTATCCCTGATGTCAGAGACACGCAGTGTTGGGAAGTTGGCTTTGAGAAGCGGGTGCTCCCTTGGGCGGAGCTAAAATGGCCTCAGGGAGGCCTGGCCCCCTGAACTTTGGTGCCCAGCACAGTGTCTGGCACAGCATGGGAACTCATTAAATCGTCAGTGAGGAGTGACGGGAACGCATCCCACTCTAGATGAGGTGAATGACTTCAGAGGGATTGTCACCCCAGCTCCATCTTTGGGACCACAGACATTCCTGGTTGAACGTCACAACCAGACAGCTCTCTGGAAATGGGTCACAGACAGGCTGGATTCCGCAGTGAAACATGACCACGCATCTCCCAAACGCGCCTCCCACAGAGACTTGTGAAGTCCCCCGGTGCAGGCAAACTGGCACTAAGTCAGGGAAGGGTCTGGCAGAGCTGAGCAGCTCCAGGGCACAGCTCAAGTTGGAAACAGGGCACCAAACACACACGGAATCTGTCCTACCTCGTCGTGCGTCTCTGAAGGTCTTGAGTGAGGAGACTCCCAGCACACCTTGTCCCCTTTTCTCCCTCTCCTCTAAGTATTTCAGAAAGGCATGTGCTGCAAAGAAGCTGTAGGCAGCACCAAGCTGTGTTTGGGAGCAAGGACAGACTTCAGCCGGTTGGCCGACACCTGGCCCCGCTCTACACCCTGTCAAGGAGGAAGGGAAACTGCCCTGTGTAGGCGTCGCCATGATCTAGCCCTGAGCTCAGTCCTTATAGACACCACCACAGATGGGGAACTGGACAGCCATGGGGAAACCATCTAGCCGAAGTGACATACCCAGTAAATGGAGGTGCCAGGACTGGAACCCAGTTCTGTGTGGCAGGTCCCAACCCAGGGCTACTCACTGCCTGTCCTCTGGCTTCTGAGCAGCTGTCTCACAGGCCCCTGGCTGCTGCTTCAGGCCATGTCTCCACACTGGCCTAGTTAGGGATTTCTAGGTGCTGGCATAGGCCACTGATGAGACATCAGGACTGCCCGAACAGCGACCCCAGCACGTGAACATCACACACACATGTAGAGACATTGGGTCAGAGCTGCAGGAGGGCCTCTGCCATCGCCTGGGAGTTAGGGACCTGCCTCCATGTAGCTCTCTCCCCCTCCTTTGAGTCACCTTCCATGAATCCCCATGTCAATAGAGAGAGTGAGGGTGAGGGTGGGGAGGGCCGATGCAGGGGCACAGAGGGAAAGCAGTTTTCTGGGAAGCAAGGGAGACTCGAGAAGCAGCAACACTAGCTGTGAGTGCCGGACAAGTTGAAGGAAACGTGCCTCTGACAATGTGCCCATAACACCTGAGCAGAGGGAGAAACGTGGTTTGATCCGTGAGTGGTTGGAGGCTGGGGTGGGAGGGAAGGGGCAGGCAGAGCGATAGGAACAGGTGGTCCTTTCACAAGCTCCCAGGCCATCAGCCCCTGACATAGCAGCTGTCCTAGAAATAGGCCCAGGTGGACGGAGGCAAGAGCACAGCAGGGGGGGTGCGTGATGTTTTGCAAAGAAAGAAATGAGCCCTCCCTCATGGGCCCCACACATCTGAGCACGGGGAGACACGCGGCGAGCTGTGTGACTGTGCTCGGCTGAGCCCCTCTCTTTCCACCAGCCCGCTGGCTGTGCTGCTCTGAGTATGGCCCCAGAGGAACCTGCTGGAGCCAAATCCCCAGACTTCCCAAACCCCCACAACTCCCCAGGGCTGCAGTAATACCCATGATAATCACTAATATTTAGTGAGCGGTTTTTGTGCTCTATACTTATGGTTCTTCTAGTCTTCATCTCACTTATCTCTTACACTAACGTCTGGAGGAGGTACTCTTACTGTTGTTGTTCTACTGATGGGGAAACTGAGGTAGGGAGAGGCTAACAGAGGAAGGGACAGAAGGCAGAGCCTGGTACCTGGCCATCTGACTCCTGTGCCTGCGCTGTTAGCCACTCACTCCACACCCTGCCCCCACCTCCTCCAGAGCTGCAGAAAGCTCTTTCCTGGCCTGGATTTCAAAATGCTCATTTCTCCAACTCCAAGAAGATGGGAGACATGAGGCTTTATCTTCTCTTTTAGTTCAATCTGGTCTTCACTCCTTGGGAAGGGGCAGAGGGAGCGCAGGAAAAGAACTTTCTGTTTCCAAGACACAGTTTATAGAAGGCCAGCCCTGGGACCCCCAGCAGCTTTTGATCCCGGAGCTCTGCCACTCATCTAGAACATCCCTCCACTCTAGAAATGGTATTTCACTTATCCAGCAACTACCAAGTCTTCTTCTGGAGTTTTGAATTCCATGCATATGAGCTCATTTGATTCTCACTGTGAACCTGCTCGGTGGGCTGGCCGCACTCTGGCTTGTGTCCCGCCTCAGTGGCTGCTCCTCTAGTCTTCTGTCTGTTCATCTGATACGGATGCTACCAGGGCTGTGGCCTTGACCCACCTCTCTTCCAGTGTGATAGCCTCTTCCAGAATAAGCTGTTATTGCTTCTGCCACATCTGTCTGCTGATGACCCTCAAACCTGTCTCCTTGGCCCCTGCTAGAGTTCAAGACTTCATTTCCACCTGCAAATTAGGTGCCATTATACTTAACTTGTCCAAAATGAATTCAGTATTACATACACTGCCACATTTGACTAGATTAGTGACATTATTTAATGGCAGTAAAGCATCTATTCAATTGCTTCTGAAAGAAATCTTACTCACTACCAGTGATCCCTTTCTTCCATCCTTTCTACTCCAGTCAGCCTCCAAATCCTATCTACTCTGACCTGATCTCTGGAATTTTCTCCCTCCATCTCCTCCTTTGTCCCCACCCTCTCACATACTGACCAGTCTTCTCCACCCTATCATCCCACCCACTCTGGTGCCAGATAAAAATAAATCAGAGTGGGGCACCTGGATGGCTCAGTCGGTTAAGCATCCAACTCAGTTCAGGTCATAATCTCATAGTTCGTTAGTTCAAACCCCACATTAAGTTTTGTGCTGACAGCTCAGAGACTGGGGCCTACTTTGGATTCTGTGTCTCCCTCTCACTCTGCTCCCATTTGCTTTTCCTTGCATTGTCATTGCAGCCTGGAAGGACATTCCTCTTTTGTCTGATAAACACTTATCTGGAAAGACCCAACTCAAAATCCACCTCTTCGAACATCTTTATTCTTAGAAGATGCATGCTGAAATGTTTCAGAATGGATGTCATAATACCTCTCACTTACTTTCAGCCTCAGTTGTACCATGAGAAGGTAAGGTAATATGGCAAACCATGCGTGAATCTAGGTGGTGGTTGTCATCATCTTTCAATTCTTCCATATGCTTGAAAATTTCACAGTTGAAAGGTGGAGGGAAAAAAATGACCTCATCTTTGATAGTTTCCTCATTGCCTCTGACAAAATGAATGACTCCTTTCTCTATACTCCCATAACACTGCACTGGCAGCAATGTAGCACTTCACTACATTTCACTGTAATTTTGTGTTTGGCAACTTTCTCTTCCATAAACTGTGAACCTGCAAAATCATAGTAGCTGCACACAGTCGGCACTCAATAACTATTTATTTCTTGTTTATGCCCCCCCCCCCGCAAAGCTGAACTGGAGGGAGTAACAAACCATAGAATAGGAAGTTCCCATACTCCAGCCCCCTCATGCTTCATTCTCCATCACAAGGATGCTCACGAGCATAAGCAAGGCTCCTTGGGGGGAAGATACTAAATGGCTATTTATTGGATGACAGAACATCATTTAATACTCAGGAGATCTAGCCTCTGTGACTGGCTCTATGACTAGCTGTGTGGCCATGGGCAACCACCAGCTTCTCTGTGTCTCAGTTTTCTCACTTGTCAACAGAGAGTAATAATGTCTGTCTTACCCATCAAATGAAAGGAAATTGTGTGAATGAGCTCTGAGAAGTCTAAGAGATGTACAAAGAATGTGGTACTATCCTGATTTTTGTGATTAAAATGAGCAAGACCTTGTCCTGACCATGACTGGTGAAGAATTGTGAGTCATTGGGTTTTGGGGTGGGGGAAGTGCTTTGCTTCCGTGAAGAATGGGAATTTCCACCCAGTTGGAAGTAATGAGCGGCTGTGGCTTGGGCCTCATTTTCCCCTCCCCGCTTTCCCTTTTCTCTGACCAAGTGACAATTGCTGGGAAACAGACAGAACCAGAGATCTTAAAATAGAGCAGCAAATGTCTGGAATCTCTGCCCCAGGCTTGGTTGCACCATCAGTCAACTCACACTACAAACACACACACACACACACACACACACACACACACACACAAACGATTGGGTCACATGGTGTCAACCCCTCAGAGCCGGAAGACCAAGGCCATGGAAAAAGTAACACATTGATTCCAGAGAAAAGCAGTCATCCAGGAATGCAGTGTTGTGGTTAGCTGCCCAGCCCCAGCTCTGTCGGGATGAGATGCCTTCCCTGATGCACTTGTATCCTCCAAGGCCTGGGGCTCCCCCAAGGACCAGCTCTTCCTGGAAGTAATGGCAGCCGCACTGGCCCCAGCAAGCTGGGGAAAGACAATGAGAGGCCTCTGGGGGAGGCTCGATGACTCACTAGTTTCAGAAAAGCTTGACTTCCCAGGCTATGAGCGCTTTAGTTGGGGATGCTTATGTAACAAAACATGGGCAGCATAAAGTGCTCTGAAGTGGAGAGTCACCTCCAAGATTGGACCCTTCATGTGTGACCCCACAGACCCAAAATACTCATCTGGTAAACTTTCATCCTGATCCTAAGAAGGGATCCTTTCAGAGTGTGAAGGTTGAGGTGATAAGACAAAGATCATAATCCTGAAAAGCAACTGTTATTCTCATTTGAAATTCTAAGTTTATTCTATTCATAAACAGTAGGTGCCGGACAGCTTATTCCATGTATGCACTAATTTAATTCTCACTGTCTACAGGAGCTGTCATTCCCCCAGCTTTACTGATGGGGAAGCTGAGACACACAGAGGTCCAAAATCTCACAATGGCAGCATGGTGATTTGAACTCAAGCAGTCTGGCCCCAGTGTCTGTGAGTATAACCACTACACTACGCCAAGCAGCTGCTGGGAACCTGGCGATGGAGGGGCGCTTGTGAGGATGGGGAAGCTGTCTGTCAGGCAGCTTACTTTCAGGGAAGGAAAATAGATAATGAATGAATATCAAACTGGTTATAATAATTGCCAACAGTGATTAATCCAGTAAAGAAAATAGAAAGTCAGAGTGGGTAGGAGAACTAGTTTAAGTAAGGTGGTTTGGGAAGGTGTTCTAGTCAAGTTCCTGTTGCTAAGGACAGAAATGAACTTTCTCTGACTTAAAGAGAGAACAATTTTTGGAAGGGAGCTTGGGGTAACCCACAGAATTTTCAGGCAGTCTCAGAATAAAGATAAGAACAAAGGAAGGCTCAGCAGCCAAAAATCCCTCCACAAAACCGCTCTGATGAAGACCCAACAGGTACCAGGGCTGAAGGCTAGACGCCTCAGCCCTCTCCACAACCACAGCTGGAACTCCCCAGATACCGCTGCTGGCTCTGCTGCCATGGAAACCGGATACTGCCGCCACCACTAACCCCAAAGTGGATTCTCCACCACCCCATTTCTTTGCACCATCAGATCCTGACTCAAAGTCCCAGATGGGTGTACCTAACTGGTGCCCTGCTGCTTTTCTGCTACAAAAGTCCCAAGCTGTGCTGGGCAGGCATTGGCAGCTCCTGGCACTGTCCCCACCCTGTGCTGCTGACTATGCAGGCCTGTGTTTAAGGGACTGTTGGAGGGGGGCAGTGGCAAGATGGATGTTGACTATCCATCCACTCTTTTTTGTTTTTAATATTTTATTTATTTGTGAGAGAGAGAGAGAGAGTGTGTGTGTGTGTCGGCAGGGGAGGGGCAGAGAGAGACGAGGATGGACCATCCAATCCATCTGAATTAGGCTCCCCACTTACAGCTCCACCATGTGGAGCTCAAACTCACCAACCCCAAGATCATGATCCAAGTCGGCTGCTCAACTGACTGAGCCACCCAGGTGTCTCTATCCACCCACTCTCTGTTAAAGTCCACTCCCAACCCAGTTTGGTTGATGCAGCCTTTCTCTTCCCAACTGCCCCCCTGCGCCACCCCCACACTGGCAATGGGATTGCAGCCTCCCTTCCAATAAAAATAATAGCTACTAATTTTGAGTGCCTATTAAATGCAAATCCTTCACAGACATCATGTCTAAGGCTTACTACCTCTTTGCAAGGTAATTAATTACGCTCTCCATTTTCCGATGCAGAATATGTGAATACAGGTCTGTTATGCTCTCAGGAGCACAGGCTACTTCCCAAGGGGATTAAAATTCAGGCAAATTTCCAGCACTGATGTGATCCCCTACTTCTAAAACCAGGACATCATGCATGGGGGTTGGGAACAATAAACTCCATCTGGATTTAGGACCAAAGGTTCTACAGCCCTTTACCAGCCAATCACCTATGGTCCTCCTGATACCCCAGGACTGCAGCTGTCCCGGCCTTTCAGGTGGCCAAGCTCTGTAAGGCCATTTGCAGGAGTCTCTGGTACCTTCTTTGTCAGGGAGGACCCTTCCACCTCACTGAGCTTTCCCCCATCAAGCCTCCTAAAGTCCCTCTGGAGTTCTACACTTCTGGGTTTATACTTCTGTAGGCAAGGCTCACTTTCATAAGATGCATATGGCCTCTAAAACTACATCTGAGTTGCATTTTTGTGAATCAGTTCTAGATATTCGTGGGCTTACATCATCACTTCAGAAATCATTGTTAATCTCCAACTACTCTTCACTGCTCATTGACAACCAGGTACTTCAGCTTAAAATATCATCCCCCAGCAGGGTGCTCGGGTGGCTCAGTTGGTTAAACATCCAACTTTTGATCTCAGCTCAGGTCTTGATCTCAGTGTCATGAGTTTGGGCCCCACATTCAGTGGAGGCTACTTTAAAAAAAATCATCCCCTTCTGCCTTCCCTACTTTTCTGTAAAAAAAATTCATAAGCCAACATTTAAATGTACCAGGCAAGCTTACCATTAATGCATTTCCAAGGGGAATCATCGTAAAGTGGAAAAATTTCTCCTTGAAAAGGAAAATCCTCCCTTAAGACATTCATATTATGCATTGGATGTTTCCTTTTTCTTGGTTTTAATGCATCATCTTCCATGTATATGCCTAGTGGCCTAGTAATAAACCAGTACTGCAAAATGCGTAGTTTGCTCAAAGAGAATAAAGACAAAAAGAGAGAGGTAATGAGAATGAATATAGATTTCTGGGTCTTTTTGTTACAGGCTAATCATGGGTCACCCAGTCAGTCATTCAGGACTCAGTTTCTCTCTTTGACACACAGAGCATAGATCTTTTGAATATTTCATGAGGCTGTCATGAGATTTTAATGAGGCTCTCTGGGTAAGGTCCTTTGAGATAAGCACAAAGTATTATTAGAATGCAATCAGTATGCATCTATTAAGAGAGCAGCTTCTCACCTCCAAGGATGATGAAGTTACTGCCACTGCTTGCTAAGTGCCCCCCTGCCCTGGCCAGGTTTCTATTTTCCCAAAGTGCTGGTGCCTGCATCATTCCTAATAAGAAGGTTAGGCATTGCATCATTCACACTCTTCCCCAAGGCCTGAACAACAAGACAAGGAAAATGGCTGGAAGGTTGAAGACTTAGTCGCTGGCTGCTGCTGGAAATGTGCACACCAGTACTTCCCCTGGCAGCAGACAGCTGCTGTGTTAGGTGTGAATCAAACATGTAAACCTCTGGAGATTTGTCTTTCACTTCTCCGAGACACAACTTAGCAGAATTGCTGAAAATATGGTGACACATTGCCTTCGCACAAGGGCTCACGGGGAGATGGAGGAGAGGAGGGAAGATTACTCCTCACTAGTGCTCAGGAGGAACTCTGGTCCCTATTGCCATTCTCCCCTGTGCCTCCATTCCTTGACATTGTCTCTCTTCTCCACCCTGAGTTTCCAGAACTGTCAGCTCATAAAAGCAGAGCCAGCCCCTAGCTACCCCAGACACCTGGGACTGTGATTATATCTCTAGAGGCACCAGGACTCTGCCTGGAGACCCTGGGCAAGAATCTGGCTAGAAATGAACTTCATTCCCCTGTGATTACTTTGGCTAGAAACCTAATTCATCTGTGGATACATGTATACCTGTGTGCACATAGATGTGTGATTCCCAAGCTAAAGAAATGTCAGTAGTTACAGCTGCATTCCCTTGTCTTTCCTGTTGGAGAGTTGGTGATCCCCTGATGATGTGTGAGCAGGAAGACACATTCTGTGTCCTCCTCCAAGGATGGTTGTATGGAGGCTTGACAATGTGGAAGCTGGGGGCAGCCAGGGAGCCAATAGAAGCCTATGCTGTACTCTTGCACTTGAAGTCCAGGAATTTACTTTTCATCATTATTATTTGGTATACCAGCATTGTTTTATATGTAAATGTGCACATATCAGCTGTGAATCCCAGTCCATCAACTATTTTCTTTATTTCCTGAAAAACCTAGTTTTTTCAATTTAAGCACCCATTCTACAAACTTCTAGAGAATAAAAAACAAAGATCGGATCTACGCAGGTGCTCTCTGCAAAATGGTACCAGGGTTATGAGGCTTTCTATAGCACCAAGGCATCAAGTAGTGGGAATGAGTGGCCCTCTGGTCTTTGATCCTCTGTTCACTCAGGTTTCTGCTCAGACAGCTACAATCCCTATCTGTGATCAGGTCCAGCAGCTCCCTGCTGCTGTGTTACTTCTCTTGCTGAACAGGAATCTTTTACAGTATTACCTTATGGACCCCTTGCTCTCCCAGGCCTTCCTTTCTAGCATCTTGCTGCTCCCTGGAGACAACGCTAGGAAACAGATCAGAGGCCCCCTCTGCTTTGATAACCAAAGCTATTTACTCCTTCCTGACCCAGCCCTATGGGAATCTCTTTTGAGTGATAAGACCAACCTGCCTCAGAAAGGACTTAAGAGATGCTGACATTTGGGTTTGCCCATGGGGAAAAAAACAAAACAAAAAACAAAACAAAACAAACAGGTTTTCTAAAAGTCCCGCTCATGCACACAGAGCTTCCAATAACATTCTTAGTGCTTTGCTCTTAAATACAAGTGAACAACCGAGGATCACAAGACCTTAGAACAAAATTTCAAACACGAAAGAGACTAAAACAATAGAAAAGATTGAGGGAACAGAATAAAAGCTAAACAAACTAAAACAAGACAAAAGCCATCATTAATATTCTTAGAGAAGTAGAGGAAATACTGCATTTATGGAATAAGAACAGAGTTTTGTTTCATAAGAAATAATCAGAGAAAAAGTACAAGCTCTTAGAAATTAGAAATATGAACCTAATGGAGGACCAGGGGGAGGGGAAGAGGAAAAGAGAGTAGGGGAGAGAGAGGGATGCAAAACCTGAGAGACTATTGAATACTGAAAACAAACTGAAAGGGGAGGGGGGAAAAGAAATGGTGATGACAGAGGAGGGCACTTGTGGGGAAGAGCACTGGGTGTTGTATGGAAACCAATTTGACAATAAACTATTTTAAAAAATATATTAAAAAATAAATAAAAGATATTAACAAAAAAAGAAATTAGAAATATGAAGGCAAAAAAAAAAAAGATTTAGTGGATAAAGCCCGGAGTCTTATTTCTAATTAATAGGAATTCCAGGAGAAAAAAGCAAACAGAGAAAACAGTGGGGAAAAAATAATACAAACAAGTTTTCCCCACAGTGAAGCATAAATCTCCAAATTGACAAGACCTACCCCAGTGCTCATATTAAATGTAAAGAGTGCCACATCAAGCCCCACATCATTGTAAATTCAGAACCTTGGAACATAAAGGAGATTCTGAAAGTTGAGACAACAGAGTGGGGGGACTGGGGAACAGACCAAAAATGATGAGCAGGAATTAGAATGACATCAGTCTCCTCAATAACAGCATTGAAAATGGAAGACAGTGGTAATGACTCCAAAATTCTAAGTGAAAATAAGTTTAAACCTGGAATGCTATCCCATCCAAATCAAGAATACGCAGAGAATGAGATTTTCAGTCAGAAAAGTCTCAGAAAAGTTTTATCTCCTATGTACTCTTTCTTAGAAAGCTACTAGTGCCTGAAAAATATGCTCTGTTAAAATAAAAACAAGAGGGGCGCCTGGTTGGCTCAGTGGGTTAAGTGTCCGGCTTCAGCTCAGATCATGATCTCACGGTTTGTGGGTTTGAGCCCCGTATCGGGCTCTGTGCTGACAGCTCAGAGCCTGGAGCCTGCTTCAGATCCTGTGTCTCCCTCTCTGTCTGCCCCTCCCCTACTCATGCTCTGTTTCTCTCCGTCCCAATAATACATTAAAACATAAAAAAAAATTAAAATAAAAACAAAAAAATAAAAAGAGAGGATGGGGTGGAAGACAAGAATTAGGAGACAAGAGAGGTGCAAGGAATTTTCAGAAAGTCGGCAAAGGAAAGGGTTATAACAGCTAGATAACAGAGAGAGCTACCAATCTCTATACGAGGTTCCGCAGACCGCAAGAGAGCCATCTGGGAGGGGCTGAGTGGGTATCTGATAGGCTCAAAAATGTGGAAACGCTACTGAGCAGGGCTTAACAGAGCTATGAGAGCATGTGGAGAATTTAGTCAAGTGTTGATAGAAAACTAAATGAGTGAAAATTAAAGGCTATTATTAACCCCAGGAAAAATTTTAAAATGTGCAAGAATTGATATGTAATTAAAATACATTAATTGGTTTAATAGTAAACAATATTTACACACAATTATGATAACAAAAGCATTGTTAACCAGAAACAGGGGAGGGCTAGAAGAAGAGAAGGAGGAATGTACAGGAGTTTAAAATCCTCATTACCATAATAGGAAGTCTATAACTAACATCTAAAATTGATAAGTAAGCAGCACACTCTGTGAGTTGGAAATCTAGGGGAAATACCAGATGCATAACTTAAAGTTGAAAGTGCTTTTCACTTTGGAAAAGGAGGCGAGGCAGAAGGGAGACGAATAAGAATAGCTAATCTTTATTATATTTTTTTACAAATATAACTTAAAACTAATTACCCAGGAATACTTTTACTTAAAATAAAAGTATATTAAGTGAATAGTAAAAATGAACCCCACTGGCCATGTATGTGAAACAGATAACCGGATCCGACATATAAATGGATCAGTGAAGAACTACACATGCTACCTATTCGTCGATAAGGTATGGACACAGAAGAGACAGTAGTCAGTTCCACTTAGGGAAGAATGGCCAAGAAATTCCTGACTTCTACTCTTCCATCTTATCCAGGGACACAGCTGCCTGTGAGCCTATACAGATGTGGCTCCCTTGTAAAAACCTGACAAGCAAGGTAGAAACTCACCAAACACTCCTGGAAAGGTGGGAGGGTCTGAAGGTTAGGACTCCAGACCTGAGCATCACACTGCCTGGGATTGAATCCTGGCTTTACAACTTACTAGTTGTGTCATCTTGGACAAGTTACTTACCCTTTCTCAGTCTCATAGGATTATTTCAAGGGCTCAGTGAGTTATTATGTAAAGGGCTCAGAACAATTATTGGTATATTTCAGTCTCCTCCCAGCAGCCACCAAGTGAATCTCCTGAGTGCAAACACTGGATAAGCAGTGTGTGTGTGTGTGTGTGTGTGTGTGTGTGTGTGTGTGTGTGTATGTTTGGAAGGGGGTATGGATTACAAAGAGCTCTAAGCCTGTCCCTGCCCTCTAGGAGCTTAAGGAGAGGGTAGGGACCCAGGGTGGGGGGAAGAAGCACCTGTAAGTAGGCATATTACCAGAAATAGTGACTAGTAGCTGGATGCAGAATGGGGCCAAGGTTAGTTTCCTAGAGACAGTGATATCAATATGTGCTCCATGGGAGGGTGTAGGAGGCACTTTCTGGATGGTAGCATCCCTTTCGCTAGGAATTTCTCCTTCCTCTCCTGTCTCCACACAGTAGCAGCCTCCTTTGCCCAAAGAAACACATCCAGTCAGCCTCTTACCTGGGAATTTTGGACACAAAACTGAGAGATAGAATGCTTTCCCTCCTGATTTCTTTGTGTTAGGACTCATATGTAAACACGAAAGTTATTGGTCATTTTTTGCCATGGGAACTGGGAACTGGGAAACAGAAAAAGAGTCTGCATACAGAGAAAAGGATGCAGCAGACACAGACAAACACTAAAGCAGGAAGAGAGACAGGGCTTCTGGGTTCCTGAGGTTCTGCTTACTGTTTCTGATGCCAAACAGGCTACATCCCTGTGTAGATTCCATGGGGAGCCCAACTACTCTGGCCAAACATTCCTTTATTAATGCTGGTTAGAATTGAATCTATGTTGCAAACCAAAATTTCTTTAGTCCCCCCAATCCTTGCTCCTGTACAGGCAGCAGAAATAAAAGATACCACCATATTCCCTAGTCTGGTGAGACATTTGGTAAGTGTAAACCTGGAAAAACCCAAAGGAGTCCCCAGGGTTGCATTGAGAGTAATCTGGCTCTGAGCCCAGGCCAGAGCAGCTCTGCTTCCTGGGAGGGATTTGGACTGTGGAATGGGCTGCAAGAGTGGAGAGACTCTGGGCTGTGGGAGAAGTCGAGGCTATCTGGCTAAGGCTCATTCAGGCTTGAAATACAGAGGCTGAGGTGGGAGGACTGACAGGGGAAGGCAGAGAGGACCAATAACCATGGCAGCAGGAAGGTAAAAAGGAGTGTCAGTAGTTTAGGCAAAGGTGAACTAGAGAGGGGGTGAGAAAGCAAGATTCAGGAGCAGGCCAACAAGTGGTAACCCTGCCACCTCTTAACTATGTCCTCTTCTGCCCATTGTATGCTAGGCAGCAAAATCTGGGGGCAAAGGAATGAAAAACCAGCTTCTCAAGGACTCTGCTGTGGAAATGAATCACAGAATTACAGGGTGTTTCCATTGTGTTCCTGTTGGTGGGTGTGGCTAAGGAATGGCGGATCCGCAGTTAGAAGCACCACTCACTGCTACAATTCAAATACTCCAAAGAGCCAAAGATCAGAGGTTGGGAAACCTCTACTTAGAGGAAGTAGACCTGGAAAGATGGATAGAATTTAGACATTTAAAGACCAAGCTTTGCAATATCAGTAGCCAGATAGTATTCCTCTTTGTAGTTTCATCTCCTGGAATCCTAACAGAGCAGACACTCAAAAACTATCTACTTAATTGAATTGGATTCCAAGCGAAAGGAATAGCACAATAAAGGCAAGGGTTTGGGCTATGTTTATTGGGGCCACATGTAGTAGTCCTGTGTGTGGTCACCTGAGGCACAAGGTAGATCAGTTGCAGACACATTGAAAAACAAGTTGAGGCCAAAGCTGTAATTTAGGAATGGCTGATCAGTTCTTGAACTCCCTGAGGATGGGGACCATGACATTTATCCTAGCCTACCTCATCATGGGCCTGAAGCCTGTGCAGAAAAGACACACAGAAATCAGTCCATTTCTAGTACGCAGAAATTATTTTTGCACACAACCATTTATATTGACATAGTAAATGGTCTTGCGTGCAGACCTGTGTTTGAATCCCTTTTGACTTTGGGGATATACTTTTATCTGATTTCTTGTTTTCATGTGAAGGGACTGCCCTAAAGTTATACTTTGTGTCTTCAACTTGTTCCCTCACTTTGCTCAGTCCTACACAGGGAAGTAGGTCTCCACTCACTGGTCTGAGTTTGGAAAAAAGAACTGGGCATGCCCAACGTGGCTTGTCCCCAGGAAGCCTGCAACCCCTACTCGATGCTAAGTTTAGTGGGACCTCGGGGGAAGCTTGCAATTTCAGAGTTCAGTTCAGTTCAGCTCAGTTCAGGAGAGCCTATTAGCAGACCCATTTGGCAGCCCTCTCAGCCAAGCCTTCCAAACCAGCTTTTATCAGTAATAAAGTTGACATTTTCATCATTGTATGCCTGACTCCCCAGTCAGACAGAGTTCAGAACTCAGGAAATGAATGGGGAAAAGGAGTGTTAGTTATTGACTCCCTGAAATCCCATCTCTTAACTCTTACTGGCTTGAGAATTTCTTACCAATAGGATGGATATGATGGTAATAGACATCATATAGGGTTTAATGAAAATTCCAAAAGGTAATATGTTAGATGTTTCTCAGTTCAGGCTTCTATTCACAAAAATACCATAGACCAGGTGGCTTAAACAACAATTTATATCTCCCAATTCTGGAGGTTGGGAAGTCCAAGGTCAAGGCATGGGCAGATCTAGTCTGGTGAGAGCTGAGGTCCTGGCTTGTAGATGGCCACCTTCTCACTGTGTTCTCACATGGCCGAGTGAGTACTCACTTCCTCTTCTCATAAAGGACACTAATCCCATCATGGGGGCTCCACCCTCATGACTTCATCTTTACCTAATCATCTCCAAAAGCCCCCACCTCCTAATACTATCCAACGGAGGTGGGGGGGGGCGCTAGAGTTCAACTATGAGTTAGGGGGAAGGGGCAAAAACAAGCAGTCCATAACAGATGCTCAGTAAAAGTTCTGTTTTTTGACATCCTCCTCTTTAAACATATGCCTATGAAGGCAGAATCTGTCTTATTCTGTATGTCTAGCATATTTTTTGATGTTTGGAGAGGCTCGAAACATGGAAATGATCATTGTAGGGTCTACCACCAGCTGATTCATTTCTGCCCATATTTTTTAAACAGCTTTATTGAGGGATAGTCAACACACAGTAAAATGTACATATTTAAAGTGTGAAATCTGATGTTTTGACATATATAAACAACAGTGAAATCATCACAATCAAAACAGTGAGCAGTTACCACCCACCTCAAATTCTCTCAAATCCCTTTGTGATCTCTGCTTCCCAGTTTGCCCTGCTCACCTGTCCCCAGGCAGCCACTGATCTGCCTTCTGTCTCTAAAGATCAGTATACATTTTCTAGATTGCACATAAAGGGAATCACAGCATATTCTCTTTGTCTGCTCATAGTTTTGAAG
Source organism: Suricata suricatta (assembly GCF_006229205.1). NCBI lineage: Eukaryota > Metazoa > Chordata > Mammalia > Carnivora > Herpestidae > Suricata > Suricata suricatta. Next base: position 133,373,894 of record NC_043702.1, on the reverse strand, counting down.
AGTGGTAGCAGTCATTATTAAATAGTGAAAGAGTACTGAACCTAAAGCAAGTGCACCAGTGATCGTGTTCTGAGTAGATTAATAACAGGTTGTGTGACCTTGGACAGGCCATGTAATCCTTCTGTGCCTAGGTTTCCCTTATCAGGAACATGGGGAATAATGGTGTCTCCACTACCTCACAGATTCGTTTATGGTAGAAATACTGTATAAAGTATAATACTAGAAGACCAATAACGTACTGCATGTGTAAGAAGCTAGATGATATTTAACAATATTAATCTGAGGGGGTTTTTATCACTGCCTAAAATTTCCTCTTTCCCTTCCTCTGTTCAAGCAAATAACTGACTCTGTACCTTCTTTTGTCAGGGAAGTGTCCTACAGAGAAGGAAAACAGAAGTAGCTCACAGATCTTCCTGGCTTTAGATTCCCCAGACCCTAAGCCTTGAGAAGCGTATATAGGTTTGTAGAAAAGTAAAAGGAGAAAGGGTTTGTGGGTTCATAATATGGTGTCTTAGGGAAGCAGTGGGGAGAGTGTAGTGAACACTTCTCACCAGGTTCTCAAACAGTCCTGATCCACCTCCCTCCTGATTCCTCTAATACCCGAGCCTTTCTGGGATTCTGCAGGCATATGAACTTGCATCTTGTCGATCAACAACCCCATCCTTTCACCCCTACCCACTTTGGGTTCAGGTTTGGCCTTTATCTTCTCTGGTAAGTTATTTGTCATTTCTCCACCTGCTATCTCCATGTATTATTGTGGGTTACAGATGTTATCTAGTTTCACAGAGCTGAAGCTTATTTTGTTGTTTCTTATTCTTCTGGTGATTTCTTCAGAGAGGAAGGGTACAGAAACATCTTCATACTGGCTTCTTGAAAGTGGAAATAGTGATTTATTTGCCTAACATTTTGTAATGGAGATACCATTCACATACAGCAAAACACACAGGTCTTATGTGTTTTAAGTGAGAGGTTTTGAGAAACATGTCACCCATGTAACTTGCATCACTAGTGAGACCTAGAACATTCTCATCACCCCAGATAGTTTGCTCATGTCTCTTCCCAGGTTCCTGTTACCATCCCACCGCATCCCATCCCCAGCCAGGCACCGACTGTTCTGGGGTTTTTGTTGTTCTTGCTTTTCCCATTGACTAGTCTGCCTGTTGTAGAATTTCACATAAATGGAATCACACAGAACACAGTGTTGGCTTCTTTTTTGAGTTATATTTGTCAGTAGTGTATTCCTTTTAATTGCCAAGCAGTGTTTTCTATGATGATAGACCATGACTTGTTCATCTATCTTCCTGTTTATTTGGGGGTTTTTTTCAAGTTTTTACCTATTGTGAATACAGCGATTATGAAACAACTGTGTACATCTTTTTGTGGACTTATGTTTTGAGACCTGTGAGTGGAGTGGAGTAGCTGGGCCTCAGGGTAAATGCATATTTAGTTTTAAAGAAACTGTCAAAGTGCTTTGTGACGGCTGGTGTTCACACTGGCACTGTATACGAATTAGTTATTCCACATGCTTGCCGACCCTTCTTGTGATCAGGATTTTCATTTTACATATTTTGGTGGGTGTGCAACTTCACTGTTGGTTTTGTCCTAATTTTTCCAAATGTTCCCTCATCCCTGGAAGAGCCTCTTAGAGCTCCAAACAGGGGTCTCTTAGCACTCTTTTGGGTTGTCATTTGTACTTCACAAGTGTGGCTATTTATGGGCAAGCAGAATCATTATGAGGCTATGCTAATAGTAATGTGGGTCTCTGTGTTTACAGAGGGTGCTGACTTAGCCCGTTGGGAGATGGCTCCTTGGCAAAGAGAAATGTTAATATGTCATTTGCGAACTTAGAAAAGAGGCCTCAGAGGCCACCAGTGAAAGATTATATAACCATTGACATCTATAAAAAAAAAATCTAGCTGCACCTTCATGGGTTTGGTTCTGTAGATAAAAATAATTTGGAGGAAGAGAAAGGATATAAGAAAAAGTTTTATAATTTAAATATAAAGAAGCACTTATAAATCCATCAAACTGTTAAGGATACAAATTTGTCTCAAATGCTGGCACCAGTGTTTACAAAGTTAGCTGTTGGCAAACTGATTGGCATTTTCCTAATGATTGATGGTGTTGACAAGATTTTTAATTTGGTGTATTGGCCATTAATGTACATCCTTCTGGGAAGTACATCCTATGTGAGTCTTCGACCAATTTTTAAAATTATTCTTTGTTTTTCATTGAGTTGTAGCTAATGTTTACATATTCTGGCTACAAGCTTACTGTCTAATATATGTGTTGTAAACATCTTCTCCCAGTGTGCCTTCCCTGATTATTTAACAATGTTGATTGATGAGCAGAAGTTTAAAATTTTTACAGTCTCATTTATCATTTTTCCCTTTCATGTGTAGTGTGCTTTGTGTCCAAAGAAATATTTACCTATCTCCAAGCCAGAAATGTATTCTCCTGTTTTCTTCTAGAAGCCTTATGGAAATTATTGCTTTTTGAACTAGCCTCTGAGAAACCCTAGAAAGGCCCTGAGGGAAAATGTTGAGGTCTAGCCACCTTGACCCTGACTTTCTACCTCCTTTGCTTCCTCCTTCCTCTGTCCCCACCTCAATCAAAGCAACCTCTCACTTCGTTTTATGTGTTGAGGCTTTTACTAAATTTTCACTTAACTAAATGATCCACTTTTTCTCTTTATCTTATTCCTTGAGTCCTCAACTATGCACAGTGCCCAGGTACCTTGTTGACACTTAATACAACTTTTTAATTGAAATAAATCTAACCAAATTTGAAAATGAGAAGAGAAGATCTATTCAGTTTAGCCAAACCTTACATAATATGTTCTCCTGGGATTCCAATCTGGGCCAGGCCCCTATGAGGGGAGAAAGGCTCCCAGTGGGAAGAAGATCAGAGACTTCTGCCTGCAGCAGGGCTCCATAGGAAGGAATAAGAAAAGCATCGCCTTACACTTATGTAACCTTTTACTATTTATAAAACACCTTCATGTACCCTATATCCAAAAAAAAGAAAAAAAAAAGAAAGAAAAGAAAAGAAAGCAAGAAAGAAAAAGGAAAAAGAAAAGAAAAGCTCCTAAATATAAAAAGACCTTTCCCCTACTCATAAAGACAAGCAAATACCCTAGAGTTTTAAGTATATGGGAGGCCATGGGGAGTGGGGAGGCTGGCCACATTTTCAATTTGGACAGAATTCCGGCCCCTTGGAGATGAGAAAAGACACATAAAGGGTCCTTTTGAAGCTTCCCCTCCACCCCCACCCCACACCTTCCCCAAAATTCCTACTGAAGCTCAAGATTAATCAAGCTTTATCCCTTCAGGCTAAGGTCTTTATCCCTGTCAAATGCAAATGCTGTTGGAAAGATAGGCACACTTTGGTCACCCTCTGTGGGTAGGAGACAGGATTGGTGGTGGGGGGACAGTAATGGCAATGGTGGGAGGTATTTCCAGTGGGGACACTGGAGGCCCCCTTCCAAGTCTCATAACTGTGCTCTGGTCAAAATCCGCAGACACCACCCCCGCCTCTGAGTTAGACAGGCAACTGTGACCTAAAATACAGGATGCCCTCACTTCCTGTCTGTGGCAGCCACCTCCACCCAACGCCTGGTTTCTGCCCCCACATTTTCACTATTGATCTAGGATAGCCCCATCTGACCTAAGAAACTGTCCCAACTCTGTTTCACACCTAAAAGTGATGAATAGTTGGAGATATTCCGATGATTCTGATACCATGAAGATTTTTTTCTTAAGTACATAAAAAGCTCAGCACCATGTCTAGCACATACAGGGTGTTCAGTAGATCTGTTTTGAAAATAAGTACAGAGTTCACCCCAAGTTTCCGGTCTGTCTCACAGACCTAGACCTAATCATGCTGCTGGGCTGGGCTAAATCACTTTTTTGAAGGAAAAGGAGGTAACTATCTCAGGTCAAGCCTAATGATTTTTTTTAAAAATATAGTTTATTGTCAAGTTGGTTTCCATAAGCCTAACAATTTTTAAAAGACCCATGGGTTGTGAAATCACCAGCACCCCCAAACCATCTGCCCGATTTCCACCACCACGAGGCTTCTCCAGAATTGCTTCTGTCACTTCCTTTCTCCTCCTTCCTTCCAACCATCCCACTCCAATGGAAGGGGGCTCAGGATATAGGGATACAAATTAGGGAACTGCTTTCATCCCCATGACAAATGTTTCCCATCTATTCCACCAAACCTATCAGCACTGAAACTCAAAATGACACTGCCTTGTCAGGTCTGAATTAGGCATTTTTCACTCTGACTGGCATGAGTCTATCAGTCCCCTGGAGGAACATCGGAGCTCTGGAGAGGATTCAGATTCAGCAAACAGTTTTTGGATGTCTACTCTGTGTCGGGCAGACATTGCATTGTATGTGAGGGTGCACATGTGTGAGTGGGTTTAATTTATAGTCCAAGTTGCAGACTACAGATGAGGAAACAGGGTTCAGTGAGGCTGAGTGACTTGCCCACCTAAAGCCAAAGAGTGGGAAGTTCAGGATTCTAACCCAGGTTTTACAGCCCCAGGTCCAAGTCCCCTCTTCTTTCCATTAGTCCACATGAGCCATGCTGGGTACAAGCCTAGGCTGCCTCCTCTAGCATCCTCCTAGAATATTACAGACCACATCAGGCTCTCTGCTCTCCAAACACCAACAGCATGGCCATGTGTCCATGTCACTTGGAGAACCTGCCCAGGCTCCAAAGTTGTATCTTGTTCTTTCCATCCACTAGGATGCAGGGCATGTAGGAAACCAAGAGTTTACTGGGGGCACTTAACAGCCTAGCTTTCTCATACATATGTCCCCAGAGCTGTGCAACACAGGATAGATAAGCTTTATTTGCCCTGATGGAAGAGAGAACAGGAGAGGAAGGAGAGGAAGAAAGCACAAGAAAATTAATGAGTGACTTAGGCTCTATCCCTAAAGGACCAAAGCACTTAGAATCCTGATTTATGGGGAGCAAGATAGTGTCCATGGGTGGTTGGGAAAATGGAAAAATTAACTTTATTTCTTGAGTACCTACTGGATGCCAGACAGTGCATTAGGAGGTTGTTATGAACATTATTTCATTTGATACAATCCTGTAATCTCTGCAATCATATTTCTAATGGACTTCAGTGCACAAAACTGAATTAATCTCATAATACTTTATTCATTCATACTATCCTTATTGGTCCAAGCTTGGGTCTTAATGATTTTTTTCAATCATCTATTTTAGTGATCTGATCAACACCTTTGAACCTACATCTTCCCCAAGAATTACATCTAGTCATATGCTCCTTTCCTATGTTGTCACAAATTAAAACAACATACCGGCCCTCTCCTGTAGTTAATTTTCGAAAGGCTATTAAGAATTGCTGGCTTAGTCTCTCTTATCCATGAACTCTTGAAATAACAAAATAAATAAGTTTATCTACTTGATTTAAAAAAAAATCCTTCCCTACCTCCCCTCACGACAGGCCAACCCCACCCCCCATCACTTCCTTACTCTTTTTTTAGTTTCATTGTATGTTTATGGAAACTTTAAAATATATTGTTTATTTTAATTATATTTAAATTTTGATAGAAGGATTTGCTTTCTTAGCTTAACACTATTTTGCTTCAATTCATCCATACTGTTGCTGCAGTATCACTGTACGCCATCCATTTTCACAACTATGTGATATTCTGTTGTGTGAATGTACCGTAATTTATCCTCTTCTTTTGAGAGCTTTTTATGTGGTGTCCAGTCCTTTGCTAGACTTTTTAGTACTACTGAGAACACCATTATGCACTTCTTTTGATGTCCATGTATAAAAATGTTTCAAAGGTTTATAAATCTGGGCCCATGTTACAGGTATGAAAACTGAGGCTCAGAGAGGTTAAGGAAACAGTTCAAGATTACACAACTCGTAGATAACCAGACCCAGCATTTGAATCCAGGACTCCAGTGAAGAACAGTAAGTGAAGAAATACTGGGCATAGGAGACAGAGAGGGTAATCTGAGTAACAAGGACACTTTATATTTAATAATCTTATCTTGAGACTAGAACTTATAATTACTGAACGTTTTCAGCACTTTGCATACCTGTTCTCATGGCTGTAGTCTGTGCCGGGCTTGGGAAGCTCCAGAGGTTGGAAGAACCTCTAGACAGCCCTGGTTCTGGATGAAGTCACTTGGCTCTTTAATCTCCTGGGCTGAATGCTCAGCCACGAAAGCGGCAAACCTTTCTGGGTTTCAGAAGCAGAGCGTTCCCAGGGCATGTCCTCCCTCCTACCGAAGACCGTGCTCCCAGACTGCCCCTGCCCAGCCCCGCTTTCCCCCATGGTGCACACACCAGAGCCTCCCCGTTGTTCCTGATGGGCAGCCTCCATCTTCACCCGCTCTGGCCCGGCCTGCCCCCTCCACCCCATGCACACACACCACAGAGGGAGGCCACCCACAGAGCCATTTAATCATCCTGAGTGCAAGGCCACACCACAGGCATAGGCAACAGGCAGGGAAAACAGGACCTACAGCTGCGCGGTGATGTCAGTGATGGGGCAGATGGGCATTCAAATAAAAATGAGAATTACCAGACAAATACGCCCTTGGCAGAGCAGCTGTTCACCGGCCTCAGGCTTACAGGATTCCCAGATCTGTGTATATTTAAGTAAATGGCAGGGCCTATAAAACCCCTCCTCTGAGGGCCTCCAGGTGCAGATCCTGTTCCTCTGGATAGAGGCCTCACTCTTTCCCAAGGCCATAGACCTGCCCTCACCCACACTGTCACCTTCCATTCACCTTATAGTGGAATTTGCAAGCAGTTTAAGGGAGGTTGGAACTGAAAAAACTGATATTGAAGCCCTACAGATAGAGAGTCAGGGATATCTATACACAGGAAGGACGGCTCAATGTAACCTTGACTCTGAGGGAACATCCAGGCTTTCACTGTGCATCATATAAGAACCCTGGGCAGCACAGGCTACCTTCCAAGAAATATCAGACTTGACACTGGCCATTTGGGAGCTTATACTCTGGGTAAAAAGAAAAAGAAAATGAACGACAGACAATAAGTTTAATAGGTAGCTTAGCTTTCCTGTAAAGGAAGTGATCGGGAGAGCTCTTTTCTTCAGGAAGGCAAGGCGCAGACCCAGGGAGTGGTGGAAGGCTCTGGCTAAGAGCTTATTGCTAATCAGACACAATCCCATCCTGCCATTCACCCGGGGAAATGGCAGTAGCTGTCAGAGCCCAACATACCTTTCTATAAAATGGGATAATACTACCTGCCCCACAGGGCTGTGTGGAGGATTACACAATGAAATGTTTCTAAATTCCGGGGTATCAAATAAATAAGTCCTGGGGATGTCGTGTACAGCATAGTGACTGTAATTAACAACACCGTATGGCATATTTGCAAGTTGCTAAGAGAATAGATCTTCAGAGTTCTCATCACAGGATGAGAAACATGTAACTGTGAGGAGACAGATGTTCACCAGCCTTAACTGTGGTGACCAGTTTGCAATATATACAAATAGCAGATCATTGTGTTGTACACCTGAAACTAATAAAATGTTATATGTCAATAAAAGCTCAATTAACAGACAAAAGCAAAAACCAGGACAGCCCTGCCTTGTGATGATGAGGGGGAAAAAAGAAAATGTTCGTAAAGCATGGGCTTATGCTACCCGCTTCATGAATAGCAGTGGTCCCTACATCAAGAACTGCGGGTCCCCATCAAGTTCTCTACTCCAACTCAATGATCATAGGAAGTGTTATACTTCCTCACCTTGTCTGTTTCTTTCCTCTCTTTCTTGGTCATGCATGTGTACATACGGCATTTTTTCACTAAGCTTTAAAGAGTAACTCCTGCTCCTCTCTTCCCACCAATGTCCCCCTCCAAAAGCACAGATCCGCGCCCCCCCCCACAAAAGGTGGGGCCTGTAGGGTAAGCTGGACCCGTCCTCGGGGAAGGGCGAAAGCAATAGGCTGAGCCCCTGAATCTCTCCACCGCAGCCTGGCATGGCTGGCCTCTGTCTAGCCTGCTGCTAGCCTGTCTGGTTTGGGGACAGACACTTCCCTGGTGACGGGGACATGGAAGCAGGGGCAGGTGCTACTAAGACAAAAAGGCTGGCAGACGGGCCAGCTGCCAGAGTGTGGAGGGGGGCCCTGTGTGTGGGACCTTAGGTGGGGCAGGACGGGCACGTGACGAGCATCTGGGCCACTGCACCCTGCCCACGGCTCTCCTCCCAAAGCTAATGGCCCAGGCAGGCAAGGCTGAACGCCTCCTTTATTCTAGAGACCAGACTCTCTCACTCCTCCTCAAAGGAGGGCTTAACCCAGGCTGGTGAGCAGGTGGCCAACAGCTGCTCCCTCAACAGAGCAAGACTGTCTCCGTGGCTACAAAGCAGGCCCAGATGCCACCCCTCTGCGTGAGAATGTCTCCTCTGGCTGAGACAAGCCCCTCAGAAGAGCTGCCCGCAAAGGGCCATTTGCCAGTGGGAGGAGCCGGGTGCTGCAGCCCCCTGGCTGCCCACAGGCACTACCTCGCCTCTTCTCTTGCAAGACCCCTTTATCTTAGCAACTGGCAGCCCTGAGTCAGGAAAGCAAACCAATCTATTCTTATGGGTAATTGCTGCATATTCGTCTCCCCAGGACTCAGCTCCCTGTCTGCCCTCAATGCAGGGAGAGGAAGTTTGCCCTGCTCAGCCCCGCTACCATCTGGAGGATTCTGTGATTTGAATGTGATGATGATGCATAAGGTCCCAGAAGCTCCCTTCCTAGCTTGTCACCCCTTCCTTGCCATTTCCTGAGAGATATTGCCACCTAAGCCCTGCAGATTGCTTGCTGTTTGTTACAACTGACCTAGAAAGCACTGACTGGAAAACCTTGACAACTTCATTTTTTTAAGTTGTTTTAAAATTTTATATTGATGCTGAAAACAAATTTTATCTAGACCCTGGAGTGCTTTGGTAGGAAGTATGTTGATTATACAACCCCTACCCATCAGAAGCAGGCAGCTTACAGTTGTGAACTGGATGTTTTTGCCAAAGTCACAGGGAAGAGACTAGGGAGGACTGGGAAGGGTCAAAGGCACCTAGTCTGACAGACTACGTGGATCTTTCTCTAGTAGAAGGGAAAACCAGTAGAGGCGAGGAAACAGGGTCAGTCTGCCTCCTAACCTGAAGAGATGGCAGCATTTCGAGACCAATACAATAGCTTGTTCTTTTTCAACAATTGGGTTTTTGTTCCTCAGTATTGTCAAAACCTCAACAATGGATCTGATGTGTATTTTTCCTTTTTTCCCTTGTGCTATCTGCTAAAATGAGCAAATGCCACCATAGCACTTTTCCAAAGAAGCAAAACTATTAATTTATAGCCTGTCATGTGGGTTGTGTTTGAAACTTTCAATAGCTATGGGGGAAAATGATGTAAAACACAGGAAAGTGGTGTAATACTGCAGTTGGGTTTTTGTTGGTGAATTATAGCATTGAATATAGTAAATATCCGTGATTGGGTTAATATAGTTCTAATCATTTGACTTTGGGAGCCCAAAATAAAGGAAGTGATGTTTTCACGTTGAAAAAAAAATTATTTTGAGAGAGAGCTAAAGAGTGCAAGTGGGGGAGGGCCAGCAAGAGAAGGAGAGAAAGAGGATCCCAAGCAGGTTCTGCGCTGTCAGTGCAGAGCCCCACCGGAGGCTCCATCTCACAAACCATGAGATCATGTCCTGAGCCAAGATCAAGGGTAGGACTCTTAACCCAGGCACCCTCACAATTTCATTTTTAAAACATAAGATTAAAATAATTTCCCTTAACATTCCAGCAAACATATACACAGCTCTTCTGTATTTGAGATGGGCTCCAGAGCCACATGGCGCCTTGAGTGAGAACATCCACATCAGTGACGTTTCTCACATTTCTCCAAAGGCTACAAGTCAGAAGTAGCATTCTGGCCCCAGCACAAATTAGGGCAGGGCATACCAAAAGTGCTTCATCAGATGATTTGGTTTTGCAAGACACAGGATTTTGTTTTTAACTCTGTCAATTCAAAGTTCAGTTAATTTGTTTGCATTCTGTGTGTCTCACTGGAAGGCCTGCATGACAAGTGAGTGTTCCCTGTTAATTTAGGTCATAGGGCATGTGCTCTGGCTGGGTCAGAGCACCCTCTTGAATGAAAGGCACCTTGTTTTGTTTCTAGTGTCAGACATCCCATTTGTCAATACAGCTTAGATTCAACCTAAAGTCCAACCGCTGTGGACTTTCTACTGCTGACAGCCCCAGGAGCTGTTCTGGGATGGTTGCAAACCAGGGTCAGGATCTCCAATACCTGTGGCTACTATTTTGGGGCTGCCTACACATACCAGCTCCTGCCCCGTGCTTTGCCCATCTCATCTCCAATCCTCACAGCCACCCTGCCTGGAAATGTGGGTACTACTATCCCTTTTTTGCTAGTAAGAAAAGAGAGGCTAGAAGAGGCAAAATTCCTTCCCCAGGGTCACACACCCAGAATAAGGAAAAGTTTCAGGATTCAGTCTCAGGTATCTGAATCCCCATTTTCTCTCCTGCCCCTTTTGGCTCCTGTAAAACTAATCTTAGTGCCTGAGCAGATGGGGCTGTTTCTCCCTCCGTGGGAAGGGCAAACCTGGAGCCTGTACCCCATGGATGTGCTGGCCCCATGACAGATGCAGGAGACAGAGACCCAGCATGTCTGGGGTTGTGGGCAGGGCTGTGACTCAGCCTGTCCCAGAAGAACTATGAGCTTGAAGGAGACAGTAATGGACCCATCATCCTAAAGGAGACAGAGCACAAAGAGCAGGACAGAAATCAAGCAAACTGGCACAAGGGCACCTGAATGCACAGCTAGGGAACAGCTCGGGCAGATTGTTGGCGAATCCAACTTCCAGCCAGCTCTGCAGTGCATCTGTCAGCCACCATCATCTTCCATCAGGCCTTCAGCATCTCCAGGAGCCCAGATTTTTGAGCAACCAAAAGATACAGAACTGACCCCCATTTCAGCCTGACCCTCACCTCCGCCTCCACCTGTGTTGGCGTATACATGCATCCTTCCCACTCCAAGGACAGCTCAGCTCTGGCACCCCCTCCCCTCCCCTGCACCCATACACCCCACCTCACTCCTGCATTCCCTTCTAGTCCACGGCAAAGCAGGGATTCAGAGCACCAGTTGTCAATTTACAGGGCTGGGGTTTTAAACCCGATTCTGCTGCCTACAGGTTGCATGACCTTGGGTATGTTGCTTAAGCTCTCTGTGCCTCAGTTTCCTCATCTGTATGTGGGAGTAATAACCCAAAATGGTGTCTACTTGTTATGGGCTGAACTGTGTCATGTCCCCCCCCCCCAAATTCATATGCTGATTAATTCTAATCTCACATACCTTAGAATATGACTGAATTTGGAGTTAGACCTTCAGAGATGTGATTAAATTAAAATGAGGCTGTTGGGGTAAGCCCTAATCCAACCCAACAGGTGTTTTTATGAAGAGGAAGAGACCCGAGGGGCAAGGTCACAGAGGAAAGACGGTAAGAAGATGGCCTTCTACAAACCAAGAAGAGAGGCCTCAGAAGAAATTAATCTTGCCTACACTTTGATCTTGGACTTCCAGCCTGCAGAACTGTGAGGAAATATGTCTGTTGTTTAAGCTACTCAGTCTGTGGTATTTTGTGATGGAAGTCTAGCAAATCAATACCCCATCTCATAGCATTGTTGTGGGGATTCACCTAGACAGAGCTAATCTAAATTGCTCTACAAAGTTCCTGGCTCCTAAAGTGTCCTCTATTAGTCTGGCCACTTTTGAATATGTAGCCACTCACTTTCTACACCCCTCATTTGGTAAGCCTTGTGATGAGTTAAGTTCCTGTGAATGTTAAGTAAGTTCTCTGAGGGCCCAGCTGGTAGATTTCTGGCCTCCACCTCCAGTCTCCAAGTGCCTAATCTAGAAAGGCATGCTCAAAAACATTTGTAGAAAGAATATTCTTTCAACAAATATCTAGGGACTGGAGTAGGGAACAAGGCAGTCTTCAGGAAGTTTATGGTTTAGTAGGGAAGGGGGAGACACTGTTCATGTAACATCATTTGGTCTGAATAGTTACCTTGTACTTTCAATCAAGAAGCCAAGTGGTCTCTGAATGGAGGTGCTGGCTTGAGTCCTGGTGATCCGTGAGAGAGAAGGCACCAGCTGGCACCCACTGTGTGCCTCCTATGCCTACTATGTCCCAGGCATAATGATAAACAGGCTTCCATGCTAACTTACACTGTGTTCACAATAGCCCCAAGCAGTTGGCTCTGTTATTATTTTAATTCTACAGGTGAGAAAACTGAAGCACAGGGAAATAACTTTCCCAGGCTCACACAACTTGTAAGGGTTAACAGCTGAGATTCGAACACAAACTGTCTAGTGTCAGAGCCCCCAATTATCTGGCAGAGTGTGCTGATGGAACCCCAGTCATAGATGGGTCTTTTAGGCTTTCAGCTTTCTGCTTTCATGGTTGGACACAGAGTCGCTGTGACGTGCAGTGAGGGGCTTGGTCTCCCCTCTGTACCACAGAATCAGTCATGCACAGGGGAGGCAGCACCCATGACGGGTCCCCCACAATTTCCTTCTAGCCTTCAAAATGGCTTTGGCCCCTCCCTCCTGGACAGGGGACAAGGACAGACTTCCAACTAAGAAATGCATCCACAGGAGGGAGTTATATCAATGACTTCTCTTGTTTTCCTCTGGCCACTTGGCTGATGTAGACAATAGGACAGAAGGGATTTTGCTTGTTTTTCCCACATTTACTGTGTGTTAATGAGATGCTCAGCATAGTGTTAAGTGTTTTTCATCTGAAAGAGGCTCTGTCAAGGCCTGGGAGATAGATCTCAGATCCAAAGGGTTCCAGACCTAGCAAACACTGCAGGGAGGCAGCAGAGAACCAGTGGGGAGCACTCAAAATCTGTCCCACAGAGAAAAAAGGTCAGGGGCTAGAGAGAATTTGTGAAGGTTTTTGGAGAGAGCTTTGAGAGTACGGTGAGTCCAGCCTCCCTGCCATGGGGCTAAGTGCCTGCCTCTCACCTCACCCTCAGGGAGAGTGGGCACACCAGGTTCCTGGGAGAGCCTGACATGTGCCCCTAAGGCTTGGAAACCTGATCCCGGACTGGAAAATAAAAACACAGGAGCCCCTAGCTGGGGGCTCTGGCTGCTGAGCAAAAGCAGAGCAGCAGCCTTGTAATTCTAGGGTCAAGTATGCCCCAAACGCTTCCTATTGGCCAGCTGTGGCTCTCTGAGACCAGGACTGGCATGGGATCATCCAAGGGGCTGGGGAGACAAACAGACTGCTCTAGAGAGAAGCCAGGCTCCTCCCAGGAAGGAGCAAGCCACCAGCCAGAAGAGGAAAGCATTCAGCCTGTCTGGGAGCTGGAGGTAAGAGGGAAAGTCTCCTCAGAGACAGGGTCTCCAAGGAACCCAGGAAGGACCCACCAGAGTTCCCAGAGAGCCAGAGGCCTATGCCAGAAGGCATGTGCATCAGGGACAACCCCTTGCTCCATCTCTCTCTTCTTTCCCTGCCCTTCTCAGTTCTGGAAGGGTCAGAAACCCAAGTGTCAATAAGGGTAGGGGGCGTAGCTGGAAAGAGAGGAACCAATCACACACCCTCCCCAGCAGCAGGTTCCTGTTACCATTCAAAGCCCAGCCCACAACACTGGAATTTGGGAGTGATCGTTTGCATTACAAAAGGCTTTTTCATTTAACCCAAAGCATTCCACCTGTGAAGAAACCTCCGGTTTCCTTTAAAGACAGACCTTCTCTGGTGCATTTTAATGATCTGGATTATTAATATTTTGTGTATCTCTAGTTTTTCCCCACACCTGCAAAATGAGCTTTTACAAGCAAACATTGCACCTTCTTCTTCTTCAGTCCCCTCCACGGACCCGATCATCAGAGACACTCAAAGGCTTGATGACTAAAGCACACTTTTCAGGGACACACGGATTGTATAAAGTGCGGTGCAGTCATGAGCAAGAACAACCCCCTCCATTTTCAGATTGCTCAGCTGAACAAACATATAAACCATCCCTCAGCCTTTTCTCTCCCTGTATTTCAAGCGGTAGGTGGTGCTAATAAAAACACCACCTCGTATTTGTATAGCACTTTACAGTTCCAAAGCCACCCTGGTAACCCAAGTCACTCTCCACCCCCGCACTATCCCAAACCATTCCCCACCCACTGGGCTGCTTTTCCTGATGGCCAGCCCTGTGCCAGCCCCTGCCTGCGGAGGCCACGTGCCCCCCTGGGGGAGTCCGTGTGTTATGTGAAGCGTCTCCTCAAAAACAGTCAGCTGGCCAGAAATGTGGGCAGAGAGCGAAGGGCAGTGTGTTCAGGGTCTGTTTATTATGTTCTCACAGCCTTGTTTACAGTTAAGGTGAATGACATTATTCCACTTTGCACAGTAATGAGACAACTCAGTGAGGACTCCATCAGCCAAGCAGCTTACATGGCAGATGAGCGGCTACAGATCTGTTGTGCGCGCCGTGTGACTCAGCTAATGCTACCGCGGCTGGAGCGCGCGAGCGGCCGAAGGGGCCCAAGGGTCCAAAGGGAGTAACAATCAAACAAGGGAGCAGTTTATCGAGAGGGCCTGGATCCCAAACCTGGGAAGGCCAGTGGCCCCGTCCTGCAGCCTCCCATCTTGGTCCACGGCATCCCTGGGCAGTCCCAAGAGGCCACAGGGACAGGAAGACATTTCTGCTCTTGGCTTCTTCCTCCACGATCTCAGGCTAGGTGGCACAGGTTCTCAAGGCAGGGGTGACTTTTGTGCCTCTCCTGCTTCTGACCCGGAGAGATGCATACTTAATGAGGGCTGATGCTCAGCCCACTAACTGACAGTGTAGGGTGGAAAATCAGCTTCCTCTGCTTTGCTTGGAAGCAGGCACGGACAGGGTGGGGACGGTTCTGGGCGTTCGTGTCAATGGGGACCATCTCTGCCTCTGCCTGTACGGCTTTTCACCTCTCCCTTCTGCTTTGTGGAGAGCCAGCCAGCACCTCAGCCATTTCTCTTTCCCACCCGGCTCCTTCCTCTTCATCTCGCCGCCCCCCACCCCCACCCCCCTAGCTCTCAACACGATGGATTCGTGTCTTTCCCTCACAGTCCAGGGCCCGGGGCAGGTGCACAGCCCGGGCCCGCACCCGGAGGCTGGGCCTGCAGCCTGGGCAGAACACCGTTTCACAGCTTTGGTTTATTCAGAGCAGCAAGTTCCGGGGAGGGAAGCACCAGAGAATAAAATCAACTAGGAACTTTCAGCTGCCCACCCGGCCTGAGACCAAAGAGGCAGTTGTGAGGGCTAACAGCCGGCACTGAAGCCCCACCATGGCCTTGGAAAAGGAAGCCCCGAAGAGCGTGATATTCCGGGGGTGGGACACCCTCCACTGAGAAACCTGGAAGTTGCGACCACTGTTATTACCCCAACACACCCTTCACCTGCTACCTGAGCTCCAACTACCACCACCTCTCATGGCCTTGGATGCAGAGGTACAACCTAACGCAGACAACCAAACACAGAGTGCATGAGAGCAAACAGACGAGGGAGCAGCCCAGGAAGCGAACTTGGAGGAAGCACTGTGAATGAGACTCAGGATGAGTGGGAGAACCTCTCTCAAATGCCCGCCAGAGCCCCCCGCCATTGGCATACCTGCTGCTTAACTCTGCATGCAGCTGGAACACTTTGGTCTCAAAGGAGCAAATCAGATTGAGACAGCCCAGAGACAGCCTCCGAAAATCAAGCTCAGGGCTGGCGGGCTCCAGGCTGTTGCGCTTGTTTGCATCTGGGCATGCTCCAGCCCTGTTGGCCACACCTTTTTATAAGCTCAGCTCTGCTCATCCTCACTCCCCAGGCCAGTGCTTCCTAACCTCATCTGCACATGGAACCACTTGGGGAGCTTTAAAAACTACTGATGTCTTGGCTCCCGGTCCCAAGCTGTTGTGGGGTGGGACCTGGACATTTAGGTTTTAAAACTCCCCAGGTTATTCCAATGAGCAGTCAATGGTGGGAGCCACCATCTTAGACCATCTTTCTTTCAAAGCATGGTCTGTGGGAACTGATTAAAAATGCCATTTTCTGGGTCCCACCCTGGTGTTTCAGATCAGCATCTCTGGGTGTGCCCCCTGGGAATTAGCAGTTGTTACAGGTTTTCTGGGTGAGCCTGGGCATGCTCAGAGGATCCTTCCTCACCCCAAAGGTGCCCCAGGGCTATGAATGGTTGTCACTGATTTTGGTTTGCCAAAGGCAACGAGAAATCTCACACTAGCCTAAAAACAGGTTGACACTCAAGTGGGACCAAAAGGCCACTTGGGGGTGGAGAGCAGTCCTAAAGATTACAGCTCTACCTGGCCTCCTGCTCTGGCTTGCCCTGGGTCTTCAGAGGTCCCAGGCCCAGAGCAAGCCTCAAGCCCAGAAGGCAGTCCACAGCACAAGCCCGGCATGAGGACAAAAGGAAGACCTTAAATGGAAGAAATGGCACCTGCAGATGCCCACTTAGCAAGGGGAATGAGGGCTTGTGGAAGAGGAGATGGGCAAGAGGGCAAGGACTGGGGGACATGGAAGGTCAGGGATGAGGTATGCTTTGATATTGCTCTAGATGTTGTAAACATTTCTCTTTGTTTCATCACAGACCAAAATCTGGGTTGGCATGACCTAAGTGCCTGAATGTAGGCATCCGAGCAGAGAGCTCTGTGCCTTCTGTGGGAAGCAGGACAGAAAGGGTGTGAGGACAGCTCCACCCCATGGGAAGACGGTCTCTGTGATGTCCTGGACTCATGCTCACAATGGTCACATACACACGCACGCACGCAAACACTCCATGGGAGTACCATAAATATAGCCATCACGTTCCTCAACACACAGACACATGCCCACGTACACTCAAATAGCGGCAAAATTCAGGATACCCAAGCTTGGTCCTTCACACCTCCCCATTGTGGGAGGAAGTCACCGGGCGCCACGGCACCGCCATCTGCAGCCTTCATTCCGCCAATGGTTGGCAAGAACTCAAGGCCTCAGGTGAGGCCACTGCACTACAGTCTTGTTCAGACTTCTCCTGGGGATAATGGAAGTGGTAAAAAGGCCCCTCTGAAACATTTCATTTTTCCATAACTCTGTGCCATTCCAATCTACATGCACCTCATATTCAACAGAAGAGTTGGCAGCAGATGTACATTTCATATGTAAACAATGTTTAAAATACCCTGTTCAAGAATTTGATCATTAAATTAATTCCGGCAGCTTTAGCTAAGAATGGGTTTTTTTTTTTTTTTGGTTTTTTTTTTTTTAATCAGTGGGGGCAGGGGAACACTACCTGATCTAACTAACAACACCTATTTGAGGCTTCAGAGTTCTTGAACATGAGATTTCACAGAATGCTTCAGTGTGAGGGCTAGGAGGTACATGTTCTCTTGCTCCTTGATGGTTCAGACAGACTCACCAGCCCTCACTTACAGATACAACGTGTCATGGCAGGACGATGGACCCTAACACCAGTGGACTCAAGAGCCTTCTTGAACTTGTCTAGCTGCAGCCAAAGAAGGAAGAGATGCACAAAGTTACTGGAGAGGAATGCAAACGCTGGAATCCTGTGTACCTAAAGAGGCCCATCACCCCACAAAAGGAGAATGCTTCAGCCCAGTTCTCAATCACCTACACTCCAGAGATGATGTCTAATCAGAGCTATCTCATTTAATCAAGCTGAACGTTTTGGAAATCTGCAATGAATCCAAATCCATCAGCTGTGAATTACCCCAGTAGTACCTCCACAATATTCTCTACGATTTGGTCCACCTGGAGACCAGCCTCTTCCAGGCTCCTCTTCTACTCTCCCATCTCTCTGCTGAGGATTCATATCCCTGGCACTGTAAATCTGTGTAAATTTTTCTCAGGCAGCTAGAGTGCTTTGTGCTCATCCTCCAAGGAAGAGTATCCTGACACATTTCCCAAAGGAGCCTCAGGGTACCATGAAAGCATTTTAGGAAAAGTCTCCATAGCCAGATGTTCACAGTGATCTTAGCCTCACCTCCTGTTCCATGTTCAATCCCAAAAGGTCAGAGATCAAGAAGGAAGTTGCTGAATAACCAAGATGGCCCTCATGAGAGAGACCTCTCTACAAAAGCATGCTCCCAAGAAGCGAGCTGAAGAGTTACAGCCTAAGTTCCCATTCTCCCCCATCATAATTACATGACCTGCATGGAAGAGGGGACAGGGAGAGACAAGGAAAGTATTAGGCACCATGAAAGCTGTCCATGCTGTGGGAATTCACCTCCCTTTGCCAAGCTCTCTTGTCATCCTAAGAGATCAGTGATGTGTGATGCCACAGGGAGGTGAGGGCAGAGAATACATGAAGCAACAGAAAGGTTATATGGCACCCCACTGCACAAAAGTCTACTGGTGCTATGTTCCCTGGGCATTCAGAAGTATTCTGGAATACTTCTTGGTAGAATCAAGGAAGATTTTCAAGTTGTATCTTTCTTAAAAGCAGATCACATCAGAAATCATGTAAGACATCTCCCAAAACCCTTTATGGAATTGCGAGGGTAAAAATGTCTTGTGATTTTCCTAGGCTAAGATGGACAGTGATGACAGCTTTTCATACTGGTCCAATGGAAATGGAAGAAATAGCCAATTCCATAGAGGTTACTCCTTCTCTCAGAGGCCACCTGTCAATGATAGCACAAGAAACCTGGTATTCCCCACAAATCTCTCTCCTACACTATGAGGTCCCAGCACCTAGGACTGGCCATTATATTGTGACAGCAAATCACCTAGGTGAGCCGGAGTCCTCTAGCTATTCCTCACAGGGATATAGTACAAGTTAGAGTCAGGAATCCTAACTGAGGAGGGTGTGGAAGTGGTGGAAATTGCATTTGCATTATTTACACATTAGCCCAGCATAGCAAATCTGCCTTCTCAGCGGAAATGACCCAAGGCATTATAAGGGCAAGTTGCTGACCCAGAAGGAGGGTAACAGCAGCAAGGTGCTACCGCTAACCAAAACACAAATATGGATAAATGGAATAGAGTCCAAGCTCTGGTGACTAGATCTTAACTTCGGAATGGCCGTTCATCCATTCCTCATCCCCAGGCTCCCAACCTAAACGCCACTGCTTTTTGAACACCTATGACATTTCACATTAGAATATGGTCTTGGCAGCAAGGGGTGGGGGGGAAGCCAGTGATCTCCAAGAGTCCCCATCTGAGGTCTAACTGAGCCTCCTCTGGTTTTGGGACAGCAAATCTAAGTACATTTTGGACCTCAGGAACCTGGGATAAGAGTCTTTCTCCATGAGGCTGTGTACTTTTCCCTGTGCTTGGTCAAAGCAAGTCAGGGATGGCTCTTGCATGTTCTTCCTCGTGGCTTCTCGGGTCTGGAAGTCTATATTTACCTGGAGACACAAACAGAGAGCATGGTCACAGGCCCTCAAGGGCCAAGGTGCCTGGCAATGGCTCCGAGCTATGTAATAATTATTAATGACAGTATCTTATACATGTTGTAAGCTTATTCATGCTTGTCAAACTGTTTTCATGGAGGTTATCCCTTTTAATCCCAGCAAGAATCCTGTGAGATCTGAAGGCCAGATATTCTTCGTCCCAATTTACAGATAAGGACACTGAAGAAAAGAGATATTAAAAGGCTGCTCTAAAGCAGTATGGAAAGTTAGTAACAGAGCCAAGGCAAAATCCCAAATCACGTAATGCCTAATCCAGGGGTCTTCATGATGTCAAGCAAAGGGTGAGACTGAAGGTAAGTATTAATGTGGATTCCCTAAAGTAAGCTTACCCTCTTGTTCATTCTTAACTACTAAAGAAACAAATGCCTCAGGAGGAGAGATTATGATTAGAGTGGACATCTTTGTTCTAAGCAGCATTATAAAGAGCCTACAGCATCCTGGGCACTGGGCAAAGACCTCCTACCTCCCAAGTCAAAGCATATAATTGAAGTGTCTTAGGTACATAATGCACCAAAACTCATAGACAGCAAATATTTTTCTTCTATAAAACCCTCCCGATTAAATTCTGTTTTATAACTCAGCACAACTATATATAGAAATCCATTTTATTACTATAAATGATAATAACTTATTATAAAATAATATATGATGGTAATGACTCATTAATAAGCAGTGACAGATGTTGACTAGGTGCTTTATCCCTGATACTCAGAGTAGTACTGTAAGGTAAGTGATATATATACTTTCACATGAGGGCAAATGTGATTCAGAGAGACTAGGTAACTTGGCTAAGACCACACAGCTAGTAACTAGTGGAGCTGAGACTGGAATAAGATTCCAAAGTGGATGCTCATCCCATTAAGCCATGCTGCCTTCCACTAGGAAAACTAACATGGATTCAACGGCATCTATCCCTGACAGAATCCCTACAGAAACACAAGTCCTGCAGGCACATGTTTGACCAACAGCTAAAACACTCCTAATAGAGCTCCTTTTTAGAAGCCCTGGGTTCTGCACCTTAGAAGTGATCCTTTTTTCATTAAGAGCCATCAGAGTGGTGAGACTCAGTTCAGAAGACAGTCCCCATCAAGACTGGCTCAAACTCCCACAAAGAGAGGTAAGCCAGGAGCCATGGATAGGGGTCTTATAAGACTCTCACCACCGCCAACACACCTCCCTGGGAGCTTGCACGTCCACAAACTCCTCAAAGATCCTATGGGCCTTGGAGACTAGTTTTGCCGTTGATCTGGTCTTCTTGAACTCCTCACAGGCCAGCCAGAATTCTAGGTTCTCCTCGCTGAACTCGGTCTTCAAGAAGGCGCGGAAGGCGGCCACCCCATCTGTGGGTGTGGGGGAGGTGAAAGGTAAGAGAGAGATAGGAAGAGGCTTAAGCTCATGAACTGTAGAAGAAAGAGAGAAAAGTAGTAATAATGTGAAACTGGCCCTTATTGTCCAACCCCCACTGCTCCTCCACATTCTCTTGAAGATCCTACCCCTTAAACACACAGGTACCCTCGGAGGCAGGCTCTGCTTCCCACTCAAGGATCAGAGTGATAGTAGGGAGAAACATTTAGGAAACCATAGTAATGATGACTATGGGAAGCCCTGGTCACTGCTCATCAGCCTTCAGTGGTCATTGCCTGTCCCCTAATGCAGAGTCAGCTGTCCCCTGAGTCTCCTGATGAGCCTGTGTCTCTAATTAGGCCAAAGTGATATTTGTAATGCATTCCATACCCTAGTCCAAGTCAACTACCCTGAAATAACAATCTATTACAAGACAAACCAGGGGAGGCTGTGAATGCCTCAGGGCAAATCCTTCACTACTACCAGAAAAATGTCTGAAAGTAAACACCCTACTAAAAGTCACTGACGCCATTCAATTACCTGCACAAGGTCCCCAGCCTCTTTTAAAAAACTAAAGGTCTTTGAGGCCCCATGTTTCAATGGTTCATCCCATGGATACTTTATTTTAAAAGATCTTGCTTATCAAATTACATGTTTTAATTCAGATTAATTATAATTTTCTCCCAAATGACTTAATGATGAATACATCTTTTCATTATTTTAAATCAATGTCATGCATGTTGCCGAAACAAAGCTTCTAATCAGAATAAGATGAGCAACGTTACCACATAGATTTGGAAAACCGCATTCATTGATTGCCTATATACTCAGTTAATGTTTTTGTATTAAAATATATTTTATGAATTATCTTAACCCTCAACACACTCTTCACTAACCAAATAAGAGCTACAGCTTTCTACAAACTGTCCTCAAGGGATAGGCAGACATGGCCTAGAATAAAGTGACTGCATTGGTTAAAAATGACTCTGGGGGCACCTGGGCAACTCAGTCGATTAAGGTTCTGACTCTTGATTTCAGCTCAGGTCATGATCTCACCATTGTGAGATCAAGCCCTGAGTCAGACTTTGTGCTGAGTGTGTAGCCTGCTTGGGATTCTCACTCCCTCTCCCTCTCCCTCTGCCCCTCTGCCATTCTCTCTCTCTAATTAAAAAAAAAAAAAAAAGACTCTGGCTACAACATTTTTTTTCTTTTCTAAAATTTTTCAAAAGGACAATATGTTAACAGTTCTTAATTCTGAGGGATGAGATCACCTGAGCTTCTGCGGCCCACCAATGTGCACCAGGACAATGTGCTGCCCAGCATCATGGATTGGTCGCACTGTGCTATTGCTATATTTAAATGTTTGTTTTTACTTTTGTGAAACATTTTCATTTCTCCTAATTAAAAAGTCATTGGGCATATTTGTCTTTAAAATAGATATTATGAGGCACCTGGATGGCTTAGTCAGATGAGCATTTGATTTCGCGTTGGGTCATGATCTCCAATTCATGAGTTTGAGCCCTATGTCAGGCTCTGTGCTAACAGCTCAGAGCCTGAAGTCTGCTTCAGATTGTGTATCTTCCCCCCTCTTTCCCCTTCCCCCAGTGTGTTTTCTCTCTCTCTCTCTCTCAAAAATAAACATTAAAAAATATAAAATAGATGTTATAATGCCCTTGCTAGAACAACAGTCATAAAAACCAAGACTTTCCCTGCAAGAGCCAGGAAACTGAGGTATAAATGGGTCTTGAAGCAATTTTCAAACCCAAACTTTAAATCAAAAAGAAATCTAAGTCTGGAGGCCTGAGTTTTAAGTGTTTAACAAAAGCAGGATAGCCATGAAATTTACCATCTAAGCCAGGACATTTTTAAGAGTGAAGAGGGGCATGCCTATTAATTACACAGAGACAATGGGCTTAAACCATGACTACCACAGGCAAAAATCAGGACATACGGTCACCTTAAGACAAGACATATAGTCCTCTAAGACAAGGAGTATGGAGAAAGCAGAATATGATGTAATATTGTTTCCAATTAGGCAGGTTGGAAATAAAATTGCTCCTGTGCCAGGGAAGGGAGAGGGGAGTAACAAAGGTTAGACTCCTATGAGAGGTTGACTCAGGGCTCCACTCACCCTCATTCCTATATTGTGTTTCAAACTCCTGAGGAGAGAGTTGAAATCCAAGATAAAATGAGAATCAAAGACAGCATGAAACACTACCATGGCAATGATTAGGCAGAGGATGGCCAGAGAATCATTCATTCAATGGTTTCTTTTATAAACTACGAATGCACAAAATATATCAGAAAACAGGTCATGAAATCTCTGCTCATAAAATCCCTTGTGGACGCTCTTTTTTCCATACCTTGTCTCCTCCAAGTTCTTATGGAGGTGATCCAGAAGTTTCCACCGGCTTCAAGAAACACAGACCTGAGAGCTAGCCTGCCTGCCAGGAGATTTTCATTGCTTGAAGAAGGGGCCCCTGTAGCAGAGGCTAGAGGGAGAGGTTGGATGGAATATCATTTGGAGCTATGGAAGCCTGGAAGGAGACTCAGTGCCCCATGAGAGCCAAGGCAGAGCTGGCTCAGCACGGTGGTCTCTGAGCAGTGGGATGGACACTATCAGTGGATGCAAGGAGGATGTGAGGACCACAGGCCAAAGGCCTTCTCCTGCTGCTCCTCTGCTGTGGGCAGGGGGTGGGAAGGAAAGGGCAGAGAGAGGATGCTAAAACACTGTGCATTTATCTAAAAGAGTAAATTCAGGGGCACCTGGGTGGCTCAGTTGATTGAGCATCTGACTTCGGCTCAGGTCATGATCTCATGGTGGTGAGTTCAAGCCCTGCATTGGGCTCTATGCTGATAGCTCAGAGTCTGGAGCTTGTTTTGGATTTTGTGTCTCCCTTCTTCTCTACCTCCCTCCACCCCCTGCTCTCTCTCTCCCTCAAAAATAAATAAATATCTTAAAAAAACATTAAAAGGGTAAATTCAAAGTGACTTGGAAGAGTAACTTGGAAGAACCTGTTGTTTTTAAATCAGAAGAGACTAAATACCTTGAATGGCAAAGCTTTCAAGGTTTGTGGTTAATGATAGGTTTTGTGTTGTTTTCCATCAAGCAAAAACAAGCGCTGTGAGCAACGTGAATCAAATTACAGATAAAGAAGGAACATTACCTTTCTGCCTTCACTGACGGCACTGGTGAAGAGAATCCTGCTAGGGAAACCATCCATGCTAGATGAGATGCAGACATTATCTCCTTTCATCAAAGTCTCAACTTTGTTGGGCCTTTGTGCAGATTAAAAAGGAGAGATTACCTGCAAAGTGCCCTCAGGAATATTGCTGCACTTTTCTCAATTTTATAGAAGGAAGAAGCTTGGAGGAGGGGCTTGACTGAGTTCATGCAAGTAATTCTATGTAGCATTATAAATATAAGGGATACTAATCCCCAATCCAAAATAGCAATAATGCCACCTCTACCCATTCATTCACTAATTCATACACCCATTATGAGACTCTGGCATTCTGCAAGGTGCTAAAAACAGGCACAACAAAGCCCTCAGAACTTACAGTGAAAGGGCAATTTGAGCCAAGAAAACATAATTTGGTAATTATGGTATACATGAAAAGTGATATGACAGGGAAACCAGAGGTTGCTGGGAAAGTACCCAGGAGGGGTGCCTGAGCCAGACCTATGGAGGAAAGGCAAGATGTGCAGGAGCGAGAACCTTCAAAGCTGAGATGTGAAGTTGAGGAGAAGGAAGCTAAGTGAAAGAAGGGAAGAGAAGGTGGCGAAGAGAATTGCAGTTAGGGGGAGCCACACAAGTGAAGGCCTAGAATTAAGAACATTTCAGTAATTAGAAATAGTTCAATAAGACTAGTGTTTAATCATCATCATCATCATCATCATCATGTAAACAATTATTGGGGCACTTGGGCGGCTCAGTCAGTTAAGCATCTGACTCTTGATTTTGGCCCAGGTCATGATCTCATGGTTCGAGAGTTCAAGCTCCAAGTTGGGTTCTGCACTGACAGCACGGAGCCTGCCGGGATTCTCTCTCTCTCTCTCTCTCTCTCTCTCTCTCTCTCTCTCTCTCTCTCTTTCTCTGCCTCTCCCCTGCTCTCACTCTCTTTATTTATTAAATAAATAAACATTTAAAAAATAATATGGACAATTCTTGAGCCTACTTGTAAGATACATCAAGAGGTCTGTGAAGGAGCCAGAGAGATGGATAGAGACAGAAGAAGTGCTGGAAAAAGCCAGGGAAGTGAACATTTCAAGGAGGAGGAAGTGGCCACATGTCCAGTGCTACCCAGAGGTCAAGCTCGCTATGTCTAAGGTGTGGCTGTTGGATTAGGTGGTGAGATTCAGCAACCACAGGAGGGAGCAGCTTTAGTGGTGTGCTGGGGACCCTGGGCACACTGTGGTGAGCGTGGTGGTGAATGAGAGGAGAGGAAGCAGAAACAGTTAACTCAGATGTCTCTTGCAAGAAGGGGAATAGGAGGATCAGATAGCTTTATGAAAAGGAAACAGGAGGTCAGGAAAAAATAGGGTTTTCTGTGTTTGTGGTTTTTGTTTTGTTTTGTAAGATAGTCTTGAGTATGTTTGATGTTGATCTAATCAGAAAAGACTGGTTGAATAGAAGGAGTTGAAATCAAAGGGAAGAAAGAGTTTAACTAATAAAATGTTACTCCTAGGAAGGTAGAGAAATAAGCCTGAGAACATAATTATGATGGAAAGAAAGAGAAAGGGCTGCGTGTGTATACTGGGAACTTTCTGGTTTGGGTGCAGGAAAATGAAGGAGTTCCTGTCTGATTTTAGATGGAGAAGGTGGTGGGACCTAGGGATAGTAGGGTTTTATTTTTATATATTTATTTAGGATTTGGGACAGGGAGTTTTATCTGTTTACTATATGCCATACTTTTTGCTGGGGATTTTGCAAACACTAGCTCAATTTATTTTCACAACAATGCTGATCTATGGATAGAAGCACTCTCGTTTTCCAAATGAAGATATGAAAGCTTACTTCCAGAAGTCGAAGCAATGTCCCAGTTATACAGCTGGCAAGAAAAGCCAAGTTTCCCTACCAGGTCCCTATGACTCCAAAGCAAGATCTTTCCAGATGTGTTTGCAGGCAGAGGGAAAAGAGCAAGGGAAGATAAAAGATTAAAGAAACCAAAGAATATATCTGGTGAAGGCAAATCCTAAAGAAGGAGGGGGACCAAGAAGAGGTAGAAGAACTTGTGTTTCTTAAAATCAAAAGCAGAGGGAAAAAAGTAGGGTGGATGAAGATGGAAAGAACTGGTTGGGGAAGGGACATATTTGAGATGCACAAGTATAAACAGCCTTGATCTTCATTAATTTGGGGTGAAGTCCCTGTAAAGGTGTTCTGCCTCCGTGTGCTAGGTTTTGAGGATATGACATGAGTAAATCAAATGAAGTCGCCACCTCACAGAACTCAAAAGCTAGTTTAGGGTCACATGTAGTGAGCAATCATTTAAAATAATTAATTGAATAATTGTAAGTCCCATGTGTGCTGTAGGGTTTGGGAAGGGTTGAGAAAAGCTACTTTGGAAAAATGAATAGGAACATGGTAAGAAACAAGCAAACACTTGAAACGGCCTCGGGTCCAATTCCTGGACAATGTTACAACAAGGATATGATCCTGGACAAGGGAGCAAGAACTTGTAGTTTGGGGATGTGCCTCTCAGTCAAAGAAAGGACCATCAGGTCCAGGTTGGTAAATAAAGCTTAAACCCAGAGAAGAGCAGGATTTAGGATCTAAACATTGAAACATAGGAAAAGGGGAGAAGGATAAATAGGAGGTTTGAAAAAGTTGAAGTTAGAGAAGGAATTTTGAAAACAACCACTGCAGACATTGATTGAGCACGGACTTTGGGCCAGACACTGCACTAAATGCTTTATGTACCTCTGGCATTTGCTCCACATTGCAAACTTATAGCACAGGTCCTGATATTATTACAATTTACAGTAAATACATGAAGCTTAGAGAAGTTAAATAACTTGCCCGAAGTCACATGCTTAGTAAGTGGCATGGATACCAAACTATAAAGCCAGTGTTCTTATGTGAGTCAGGAGTCTTATCTCTAGCTCTGCATCATGGTGGGGTCCAAAAGATGCCTGCACCAGCAGTGGCTGGAGGGAGAGGGGGAAAGGAGTGCCATCTCAGCCCAAGACAAGGGGGCCATGAGTAACTCCATGGATGGTGAGATTTCCAGGAATGATGGCAACAGAAAGAGTCCCTGTGGAAGGCAGAGGTGTTCCTCGGGTAGAAGAACAACCTAGAGATGAGGATAGACATCGGAAACAGAATGCAACCAAATTACATTGGAGGCAGTGGAGATGGACTCAGGGGGAATGGGGATTTGAAGGAAATGTACGGCAAACTTATACTCAGCTCATGATTTTCTGTCAGCTTCACTGAGGCAGCCTACAGAATCCTTCTGGTCCCATGTGGGACTGGAGCACCACTGTCCCAGTTGGGATCATCTCTTCTCATCAGAGTCATGCCCATAATTAGCTCTATGATCTTGGACAACACATTTGACTTCTCTAGGTCTCAGTGTCTTCATCTGTAAGGTGAGGGGGTTGGATCTTATTAATTCTCCCTGAAGAAGAGTCAGTGCTCTGCTCTGCACTCCCTTTGTAAGTCATGCCTACCCCAGACACAGCTCTTAGCCGATTGTTTTCTGTCCTCCTCCTCATCAACATTGTCACCACCATACACTGAGGACTTACCTCGGACAAATTCTGTATTGTCCAATCTATATATGTCAACTCACTCAATCCTCACACCAACCCTATTATCAAGGTAGAGTTTCTGGAGTCTAGAGAGCCTGCCTGGGTCCGAATCTGTGCAACCTCAGAAAAGTGTCCTCACATCTTGAAGCCCACATCATATCATCTGTAAAACGGGAAGAATGCTGGGATTTACTGCATTGGATTGTTCTGAGGCCTGAATGAGGCAATCCAGGTAAAAGTGCACAGAGCTCATTACAAGCAGTCAATAAATGTTAGCTCACAATGAGGGAAAGTGAGACTTGGAGTTTGAGTTCAGTGTTTGTAGTCACTTGGCCAGTAACAGAGGACAGTGGATTCACACACATCTGTGAGACTTCAGAGCCCAGTCTGCCTGTGTCTCCTCACATGATCCCGGAGAGCCTCACATTATCTCTTCCGCCAAAGCGGGGATGGACAATAACCCCAAATTGAGCCATCACCAGAAAGTACGTCACAGTGGGGTGAACGTGACATCTAGCTTACAGAGCTGCAGATTCTCCCATAAAAGGACACCTGCCATCACCTTATCTGTGGTGACAACTGAGGCCTAAATTCTCCTCTTCCCGCAGCACTGACACCTCCCTGAGCATCCTTGCTGAGACCCAGCAGCGTCACACTGAGCAGACTGGCACATCCCCCAACGGTGGCCTGGGGACACTGTAACAAAGCATGGCTGAGCGACCTTGTAAAGATGCCTAGCGCTTTCAGGCAGCCTCAACCCAAAAATGCGGTCATCTGCATTTCCAGGGCTGGCTTCAGAGAGAGTGGGAGAGGAATCAAAGCAAAATATGGCACTTAAAATTCGTCAGGGATTTCAAAGGAAGAGCTTGAGGAGAGATGGGAAGGGTCGGGACCTGAGAAGCAGACGCGTCTAGAGAACAGATTGTGGCAAAGAAAAAGCTCACAAAGCCCTGCACAGACCGTGCCTGCCCACAGCCCTCCTCCTCTGCTCTCCCACCCCTCTCCACCCCAATCTCTCACCACCCTCCATATTCCCATGGCTGGCTCTGGAGGCAGGGGTGAGGGTCACTGTGCAAAGAGAAACTTCACCTGGGAACAATGGAAGTGAGAAGGGATAGAAGCCCCTCCCCCTCCCAGCACAGATGGTGGGAGTGGGCTTTGTGTACAGACCACCTGGCCCACCTTTCTGGATTCTGGGACCCAGCAAAGGAATTGGATGGAACCAGAGCAAGAGGCATTCTTTCTTCTCAGCTACATCCTCTCCTCCCCCTTCCATCCCCTCCCACCTCTTCCTGGCAAACTGTCTGTCTGGTCCTTGCTCTGACTCTTCCTCATCTTTTCCCAGCCTCTCTCCCTTTTCTTCTGTCCTCTGTCCCTTGTTGCCCCTTATTTCCTTTTCCTCTTGCCTTTTCTTCATCAGAACCCTCTCCTTCCCTTTTGGTTGTCCATAAACGGCAGTTGGTTAGAATGAAGGGTGCCGGTTTATTTCTGAGAGGCTCATGAGCATTTACTGGCATCTCCCACTGTGACCTGCTTTGCATTAGATGTGCTCCTCAGCCAAGGCCCCTATGCATCCCAGACCCCGTTCCCTCCCAGATAGCCAGGGAACTGGAGGCTGCCCCTTTAGCACCCCCAGAGATCCCAAATAGAAGGAAAGAGGGTCTCCTCTCTGACCCCTGAAACTACTCTGCCTGGGATTGTGTCCTGGCTCTGACACACACTAGCTTAACCTCTCTGTGCCTCAAGTTCCCTCATCTGTGAAATGCAGATCCTAACAGTACCTGCTCCATGGAGCTCTGGTGGTGAGGGGAGTTAGGACATGCAGGGCTCAACACTAACATGCCTGTTAGTGACCATGATGCCTGTATTTTGGTGGCTTAAGGTGTCATCATACAGAATAAACATACCTAATGCCCCAAATCAATCCTGATAACTTAAAGGTGGTGGGTGGTGAACAGTTCAGGAAGATGAGAGAGAATCAGGAGTATCTGTCTTTTTTTTTTCATTTTTTAAAAAATTTCACTTTGGTTTTCTTTGTATGACACTCTAAGAAAGTCAAGGCTCTATGAACATTACACAGTTATTTAAAAAATTAGTGTCTATCTAGTGTAGGAAGGGAAAGGCTCATGTCCAGAATTCCTGGAACACTCAGCAGAATCTTGGCATCCCCCGGGCATGCACAGAATCTCCAAGAACATACCCACCCATGGCCACACGTGCTGCCTGGTGCCGGCATCTCCCTCTTAGTTCTGTGATGCAGGGCGCTTACATAAGAACCGAAACTGGGTCACTATGAATGAGCAGTACAGCTGGTGCAGCGGGAAGGGTGGCTTAGGTAATAGTTCAAGGTCCAGGAGCCCTGATTCAGCTGGCATGGGGTGGGCTGGAGCCTCGCTCAGTTTGTAAGCTCGGAAAAATACAGGATCACAAGAAAGATTTTGGGGGGAGACCTCTCTGTTTACCAAAGTGCTGTCCCAAACACAGAGTTCTCTTGCATCCCTGATCAATAGAAAAAAATAAACTGGTGAGTGGATTCCAATGTCAGAGGATAAGAAAGGCAAATATGTTCCTAAAATCCAGGATACATATACTGATGGTGAAGTCAAAAATCTCTTTGATGCAGGACCGAGTTCACTACTTTGAAATTTGTGACGAGAGCAGCAATAGGATCAAAGTCTTTCTCTTGTGTTATCTATAAAATGAAGATTTTTAAACAAGTAACTAGGGCTTAGCAAGGTTTAGGTAAAGAGATTATTTAGAGAACAAACTATTTCCAGTTACTGACATTTATTGGCAAGCAACTGGCATGCTAATTAGACTTCAGCTTGTGATTAACATAATTTTCTTCAATGATCTTCACTTTGTTAGAGTACATATAGCAAAATGGTATGTTACAATAGTAGTAGGATTTGACAGGTGTTAGACTCTGCGAACCAGAAAGGACTTGAGAGACCCTATGGTTAAGGCCTACATTGGACACAAAGAAATGGTGCGGCTCTGAGGTTGGATGGTTTCTTATTCCTAGGACATGGTAGCAGAAGCCTAAGGACAGACTGGGTCTTACAACTCCTATTCCAATGTTCTTTTCTATTTTATCAAGCAGAAGCTGGGTCAAGTAACAACAATGACAAAAACCAAGCTAGTGCCTGTATCTGCAATTATTGTAAGAAATTAGTGCGTCCCTGGGTGGCTCAGTTGGTTGAGTGTCCAACTTCGGCTCAGGTCATGATCTCACTGTTTGTAGTTCAAGCCCCACACTGGGCTCTGTGCTGACAGCTCAGAGCCTGGAGCCTGCTTCAGATTCTGTGTCTCCCTCTCTCTCAGCCCCTCCCCAACTCATGCTCTCTCTCTCTCTCTCTCTCTCTCAAACATAAAAAAAATTTTTTTTTTAATTTTTTAATGTTTTATTTATTTTTGATACAGAAGAGACAGAGCATGAGAGGGGGAGGGTCAGAGAGAGAAGGAGACACAGAATCTGAAACAGGCTTCAGGCTCTGAGCTAGCTGTCAGCACAGAGCCTGACGCGGGGCTCGAACCCACGAATGTGAGATCTGACCTGAGCCGAAGTCGGAGGCTTAACCGACTGAGCCACCCAGGCGCCCCCCCAAAAAAAAAATTTAAGAAATTAGCAAGGAGTTTTGTATTGAAAGGGAGACAAACAAAAAATGTCCCTATAGGTAAAAGCATTCACAAATGACTCCTTTAATACAAGGGAAGTGTTATAAAACTCCAGGTACACCAGTCCATCACCTAAAAGGTTCCCAAAATTAAATGTCTTTGAATCTCAAAGAGGGACCACATCATATTCGCCCGCTGGGTTTTTAAAAACTACACCCCCAGGGGATTCTGTCATACAGACTGAAGGGATATTGGGAAGGGATGAGGAAAGGCTGCCAGAAGCTCATGACATGAAGAGGGTGAGGTATTACAGAATCTGAATAAGCCCCCACCCCACAATTCTAATACCATCCCCGCCCAACCCTCGTGTTCAACCCCCAGCTGCCCGTGGAAAGAGTCTGATGCCGTCTCTAGCATATAGACAGAGAATTCCTGTTTCCTCGACAAATGTAATATTGTATTATAACAAAAATAATCAAAATAGTTCTCTTTTGTGGAGCCCCTCTACATCATGTTATCATGCTTAGCATTTCACAACCATAACCACATTTAATTCTGAAAGCAACTATGCAAGGCAAGGCTTATCATTCCCCTTCAACAGATGAGGAAAGCGAAGTTTAGAGAGATTATGTAATTTGCCGAAGGTCACAGAGCCAGTAATCCACCAACGGAATGGGTGTTGGAGGCCCATCCAATTGCTTTTCATTCAAACCTTTTGCAGCAGACTTTCAATAGTTGCCTTATCTATTCCTGGCACTCTTTCTATAAAGGCTAAATGAACCCACATTCCTGGGTGCAAATAAGAATCAGCAATGTAGAAAGGTTGGCAGAAGAAGAGACACTTGTTTTCCATCCATGTCTACTTCACATATCTCTTTCTAACCCTTAGTCTCCATTTATCCAGAAAACACACTTGCCATATTTGATTATTTACCATGACCACCATCCACCTTACCTCCTGCGTAGGTAGCATCATACCATCAAAAGGTTGTGCTGCCTCAGAACTTTGGAAGGCTGGGACACAGTCCTCACATGTTTCTTGGAAAGCACAGGCCACCTGCGTCACCAAGATGCTCTGGATTCATCGCTTTACTTACTTAGGTTTTAGAGCAGGGTTTCTCAAGATTCAGTGGGCATCGGTATTACTGGAGGACTTGAGGAAACACAAATTACTGAGCCCACCCCTAGAGATTCTGCCTCTGTAGGTCTGAGACAGAACCCCAGAATTTTCACTTCTTACAAAGCACCCAGCAGCTGCAGGGCTGCTTTCCTTGGATCACACATTGAGTAACACTGTTCTAGAATTTTTTGGCTTGGAGAAGGATGTGGGGAGGGCTATGCAATGAATGGAAACGTGATAGTGAAACTGTACATTCTAAAGCTAATGACCATTTGGATGAATAATTAAGGAATTTCATTAGCTCATAATTTTGATGTTTTTGCTTGTTTTGGGTTTTCTTCTTGGCTGCTCTGTGACCAGATCAAGTCATTATATTTTTCTATGTCTCCATCATTATCCCAAAGAATTTTGGGAAATTAAAAAATAATAATAATAATAACAGTGTCTTTATTGGTCTCCTTTTCTTAGAGGTAGATACTCTGTGAATGCAAAAGAGCTTTCAATTGTACTATTCCGCTTGCCCGACAGCCCTGGGCCTGGCGGGGACAGGTAAGCATAGACCCTCCAGGCTCTGTGCAAACAATGAAACAAAGCCAAGGACCAAATGGATGCCCAGGGTGAGGTGTTCAGTCATCCACGTATAGGATCAGGCTAAAAAAAATGGGTAAGAGGAAGGTAAAAGAACTCTGTCTACCCCTTCCTCTTAAAACTGGAATGAATCCAACTTTTATGTCGGCACACACACACACACACACACACACACACACACACACACACTAGAAGAAGGGAGGAAGGAAGGAAGGAGGGAGATTCAGAGTTTGAACTGATTCAGAGTTCAGGACTGAAGTTCCCGCTAAAAGCTGGACATGAACCTCATGAGGAAATCAAAGCCCAAGACATACAATTTTGTGCCTGCTCTCCTGCAACCTGTCAGAAAAGAATTCTCCCACAAGCTGGGAGCCTTCGCTGTCCTGGGTATGAGCTGCAGAGGTAGGAAAGCTTCTGGGTGGGCGCGCGCACACGGACACACACCAACCCTCCAGGGCACTGTAAGGAGCACAGCCCACAGACACCAAGTCTAACTGTCCCTGGATGAGCAGGTAAAAGATACCAAATTAACTCACATTAGAGATCCTTCCTTGGCTAATAAAGTCACCAGCAATTTCAATTTTATTTTTCATTTGTTAGCTAAAAAAAAAAAAAAAAAAGAGGCCCTCAGCAAGTGGCTGTCTCCCAGACCTCCATGGTACCTCTTCAGCTTGGTCCTGCACTTGTAAGCAAATTTGATTGGAAGTCAAACTGCTCCAAATATTTGCTTCCCAGATTTGTTTTCTTTCTAAAGTTTAAAAAATAAAGTTGCTTTCTTCTCTTTCTGAGGTTTGAACCTGAGAAGAGC
The DNA here is from genome assembly GCF_006229205.1 of Suricata suricatta. Lineage (NCBI taxonomy): Eukaryota > Metazoa > Chordata > Mammalia > Carnivora > Herpestidae > Suricata > Suricata suricatta. The sequence continues at coordinate 133,340,191 of NC_043702.1, read as the reverse complement.
TCTCTACATGGTGGGACCCTGTTGAGGACCCCAGGTGCTGAATTCAGCCCCTCATTTGGTTGCCTGAGCCATTTCAGCTTTGAAGCAAACCCCCTGCCATAGGTGTTCAGCTATGGCTCAGTCTCCGTGATTGCTACAGACAACATCCTAGAACAAGAGGGTAGTACTGCCTCCAGTCTCTGACACACCCTCTTCCACAGCCTTCATTGTGCAGATGAAGAACCAGATTTTCCAAGAGATGGCGGGGCTCTAATCCAGGCTGCCTAGCTATTCAGAAGCAGAACCGGGTTAAAATCATTCGGACACAGGTCTGACTACCAGCTAATGTTCTTAATGTCATTGTGCAGAAGCATATTCTGCAATTAAGTGCAAACAGGGCTCTAAGCTAAAAGCAGATGTACTGCTGCCAGGTCAGTAAGGACTTCTAACACTGACAAAATGGAATTTAAGAGAAACACCCAATATCAGGATTCTATTTGAAATCTTGAAACTCCCTAGCCTGTAGTCAGCACACGGTATTATTTCTTATGTCTGCATCTCAGAAGGCTGCATTCTGTACCAGGGACGTACTGTCCTGTCCATCTTTGTGCCCCCACCCCCAACAAACTGCTTAGCACAGACTTCAAACATAATAAACACTTACTACACCTTTCTTGAAATAAATGAGTGCCCAACACACTCGAGCAGAGCAGGGAAGTAAAGATGCTCTTTAAACCGAGAATGGAGGTGGCGTGAGGGGGAACAATGATCTGAAACAGAAAACTCAGGGAGGACAGTTGCCTACATACAGAGGATTACCAGGGGGTGGGTTCTAGACTCATGCACATTGTTTCTGGAGAAAGTGATTCTCCTTTCTTTACTTTTTAGGACATTTTGCTATCTTAATTGAAAGCCCTGCACACCTCTGATCAACCACTGTCCCTCCTGAGGGACCAGCACACATGCAATCCCTTTGGAAAAGCTTAATCAGCCCTAATTGAGTCACAGCATTAACCTAAATTAATTAGACTTTAAGAGAGTTGTCAACACCCTTCAAGGTAACCTGGGCTCCAACTCCTCCCTAGCCTTCGCAGGGAGAAGAAGGTTATTGAACTTCTGCCAGTGACCTGTGAATACAGCCTCTTTCTTCTCAAAGACATTCACTCCATTGACTTTTTATTTCCATGCTAAACAGAAATCAAAACAGAACATCAGACTCCAAGAAGGATCACAGAATGTCGAAGCTCAAAACAACCTATTTCTGTTGTGCTTTGACAAAGAAGCAATGTGGTGGCCCCTTAGTGGAATCCCCATCTCAGAAAGGTGTAACTGACTTCCTGGAAACCAAATGCATCCCTGACAGAAGGAAGACCAAGTGTCCACAGCTTTAAAAGTCATTGAATCAAACAAATTAAAGTAAACCTTTTGATTTCCAGGTTTGTCACTGCAGCAGTCCAACTCTACCCTAAGATTCCAGCTGCTAATTTAACCACCATAAGCTCTGTCTCTAATGGCTCAGCATTAATAATTGGCAGCAAATTTTGCAAATTATTAAGGCACATTTATTTTGCATTTGATAAATAAAAGCATCATTTAAAAAATACCACCATAGTCTTACAAAACATCTTCAAGTAGAAAACCCCAATAAAGATGTCCTCTTGTGAAGATTCCCATACCCAGGTGATAGGTAGCACACAGGTATTTCTATCACCATTTCAGAATGAGGAAACAGCCTCAGGGACTTGAACTAAGTGAGTCAGTCAGAGGCTGAAATAGAAACCAAACTTCAAGATGACCTTGAAGTAAATCCAGCCAGAAAAGAAGGTGTAAATTAATAGTGACACTTGTGTAGCCTAATGTGACTCTAGAAAACAAGAAAAAAAATAGTAAAGTCTTCCTGCCAAATCCTAAATATTATTGAACATATGCCATTGCCTTGGCAAATTCACCACATAAGCTGGCTGTTTGGGGTATAGCCACACATCACACTTGCCCTACCTGTGCCGGCTTGTTTTCTGTCCTGAGTGTAAATCACAGAACACTAAAATGACTATTTGTCTCACGAAACTACTTGCTACAATATATGCTTAGTCTTAGATCTCACATTTCATTTTAAAATCTGTTCAAGAGCATTTGTTAACTAATTTATTAGGATCAGGAGCATAGTCAGAGGGAACGATCCATTCAGCAGAGAGCAAAATCACTTCCAAAGACATCTGTGGGACTCCATCAAGGCCACTCAATTATCTAGTTACTGAGCTGGGTCAAAATCAAGAACACAGATCTGACTACAAGCCAATGCCCTTAACCTCCTCGTATAAAATCATGTTCCCCAATTAAGTGGAAGCAAGACTCTAAGCTCAAAGTACCCTTCTGTACCCAGATCAATCAGGATTTCTACTATTGGCAGGAAGGATGTAAAAGGAACCCTGAAAGTCTGGGTGAATCCTTTCCTCTGCAAAAAGACCTCTTCCTCACCCCTGCTCTCTCACTCCTATGTATTTCTTGCCACTAGGGTTTCTTTTTTCTTTTCAGTTTTATTTATTTTGAGAGAGAGAGAGAGAGCAAGTGCATGAGCCGGGGAGGGGGAGGAGCAAAGAGAGAAAGGGACAGAAAGAATCCCTAGCAGGGGCTCAAACCAATGAACTGAACCCTAAGATCATGACCTGAACCAAGATCATGAGTTGGAAGCTTAACCAACTAAACCGCGCAGATGCCCCACCAGTAGGATTTCAAAGCCAGATGATTTTGGACTTGCTTATGATGATAAAAAAGCACGAGCTGAAAAGTTTGGCCAGCATCAAAGTGCCCTTCCCACACCAAAATATGCATGACTATGTCTCTATTTGTTGGGGGACAAAAGGCATGAGAAATGAGGAAAAGGGAAAATGAAAGAGGAGGGGCAGCAGAAATGTGTTCGAGTAAAAACCACACCCAGCCAGAAACTGAAGAGTAAAGCCCCAAAATAAAAAGCAACAAGAAAACACAAAACTACGCCAACTCGAGAGACTAACAAAATGCACAGAATATTCATTTGATGGATGAGTAACCCAAGGCTCTCCAGGGACTTGGAGGGAGGTCATTTAATTTTATAAAAAAGATATGGAATGGAAACTAGATGGTCATTCCCACTGAGCCCATCACTCCAAATCCCTAAACTGATTCTTTCTTACTAGAACTGCTGAAAACAGGAAAGCTTCTTGGGACCATACTTTCAACCCAGAATGCAGAAAAGAAGGCCCTCTTCCCACTACATTTAAATTGTATTTTGTTATCCATCCACTCCCCTAAGCAGAAGGCTCTGTGAGAGCAGGGGCCGGAGTTGTCTGGGGCACCCAGCACAGTACCTGAAGCATGGTGGGCATTTGGTGCCTCTTTTGCTAAATGGATGATTTGCTGCGGTACAATGAGACCTGAGCTCTACTTACACTTATGGGAGAGAAGCACGTCAAAGGAATCTGCCCACCTCGTGGCTTCTTCTGTGGATAGTCTCCTAGGAAAGAAGAAACATCTCTGTTGAATATTTCTGAAATGACCTCCCCCTCCCCCACTCCATCAGTAACCATTGAGATATACTCAGGCAAACAAATCAGAACAATGAGGGGAGGGGGTACAGATGAAGAACCACACCCGGGGTCCTGCAGTTCTGTCACCGTCAATGGGTACATTCTTAAGTAACTGATGGCAAACCTCAGTATTGGAATTCAGTACATTGCCTTTCAGTCTAAAATACCAAGCTAAGTAAGTGCATAATATAAAGATGCCAAGACAACAATGGAAAGAAACTGGCTTTAGAGTCAGAAAAGGTAGGCTGAGCTCCTGACTCCATGTTTTACTGTGACCTAAATCTCTTTACCTCTGCAATGGGGATCATGATGCGCATCCCAGAACCTCACAAAGGTCAAATGAGGTAACATCTAGGACATCATTTAACACAGTACTTGGACAGTACAGGCACTGAATTCAGATTATCTGAACTTAAACACATTTTTAGAATATATTTGAGTGTTTCCAAACTGAGAGCTCAGATTGCCAACTAAGTAGAACCAGGGGGTATCCTTCATCACAGATTTATGAAAGTGGTGGATAATAAGGTTCTCTTAAAAGTAAAAAGCGGGGTGCACCTGGGTGACTCAGTTGGTTAAGCATCCGACTTCGGCTGAGGTCATGATCTCGTGGTTTGTGGATTCAAGCCCCCCTGTGCTGTCAGCTCAGAGCCTGGAGCCTGCTTCGGATTCTGTGTCTCCCTCTCTCTCTGCCCCTCTCCCACTCTCACTCTGTCTCTCTCTCAAAAATAAATAAACATTTTTTTAAAAAAGGTAAAAGGAGGGCTTCTATTCTGAGTTAAATCATGCATTTTGAAAAGGAAAGTACACATCCACGCACTCACGTTCAAGGATATAAAAGGAGCTGCCAAGTGGCAGGGATTTACTGTTACTCGGCTCATCTGGTCAAACAACTCAGTAGAAAAGAACAGATCCTACAGCCCCATGGTGAGCCGCCTGGGAATGGCACGTGGCCACACTACTCACTTTAGAGCACGGTTGGGTTTGTCAGGAAGAATAGCTGTGAAATCACTACACGAGTCTGACTTGTGAGACAGGCATCCCAGGCGGGTCCTCATCCCTTTGTTCCTGCAACAACACAGGGCAGAAGGACGGGGATCTGTTGTGATCGTAGCTGTCAGCTCTAGAAAGGGCCCCCACAACCGCTGCCACGGGAGCCTCAGCTGCCTCCCCTGACCCCCCATCCTGCCCCAGGCGGTCCCTAAAGATTTCATGAACAAGAGGAGAAATACCTGGAAGATCAAGGGATATACTCACTCCCTACCTTGACTACTGGAATGGTAATAGGTACCCTACCCCCTAGAGGCTTAAGGCTTTTTCAAAGCCAACATTCAACCTGAGAGGAAGTCAATGAAGGTCATTAGCTTGGAAGAATTTCTAAATTAGGATTCTCTGTAGGGAAAGGAAATACAGTGAAGACAAAATAACAATCCACGTTTTGCTCTCTCGCTAGGAGAGCAAAGGAGCAGCAGCAACGGCAGCAGCTCCTGATTGCAAAGCCTCAGAAGTGGCACCCACACGGAGAGTGGAGGGTGGAGGGCTGCAAGCATCATACAGGGGTGCAGACCACAGCGTACAAACGAAGCTTTAAGGCAAATTAATTCTGACTCAGGATCTCCCCACTCATCCCCCAAACGTGGGAATATTATATTCCCAAATGACTATGGACCAGCAGGGCCCAACACCTGTGGGGACTACAATTATCAGTCAAGAACCAGAACCTCTTTCTCAGTTCTTTCATGGGCTTCACTAATCTCTCATACTCCTACTTTTGTTTTAGCTTATCTCAATCACATGTTTGCAGTTTTAACCTGTATGTGTGAAATTCTCATATTTTTTATTTTCCTAAGACATTTAAAGGTTCTCTGTTATGGGGAGTCTGATGGTAAATTACGCTAATGTCTCTTTCTGACCTCCAATATTAGCCCCTTTTAACCTTTAGCCAGAGATCAGCAAACCCCAGCTCCGCACAAGGCCTGTTTGGGTAAATAAAGTTTACTAGAACACAACAGCATCCATTCATTGACATATTGTCTTCAGCTTCCAAGCAGAAGGGCAGAGCTGGATGGTTGCAACACAGACCGTATGGCCCATAAAGCTCAAAATATTTTCTCTCTGGCCCTTGACAGAATAAGTTTACTGACCCTGGACCTTTAACCGTGGCAGCTCCTCACATGGAGAGCAAAGGTAAGTAGGAAGGGTTTGGTGTAATCAAATCAGGACTTAAGAGTGACATTAAAAGGGCACTGCCACATGCACACTGGTAATAATTTGCCACAGAAATAGTCCTACAGATGTTATTTTCCATGTGGAAAGGTAGTCCTTCCAGCCTGGCTTTCCCTTCTGCTGTCTCATGAATCCTGGGTCTGGGCAGAGACACTAGAGGCTGTCCAATTCCATCTTTTCTTTTCAGTCCACGTGGGTTCTCATCCCTGTCCCAGCTTATCCGACAAATGTCTACTGGGATGGTATTATATTTGGCAAGAGTGGACATTTGTATTCCACAGTCCATCTCCAACAGCCTTTTAAAGCTGGAACATCCAAGTTTCCAGAAATATCCCCTCTCCTGCAGAAAACTGGGTCTGTACGTCCTATGCTCCCACCTCTATCTCAGCCAGGCGCACTATGAAGCCATCGATTTTGTGGCATTTGGCATTAACCATTCTATCTCCTGCAATGGTGAGCATGTTGAGTCCACTCACTCTTATAAATCATGGGGTGTTCTGACACCAGGCCATGTGAGCAACTGATAAAGGGCCCTCGAGTAACCACATTCAATGAATTCAAGTAAAGGTGTCTTGCTTCAGCTGCACGAAGGCCAAAACCCAACTTTCAGGGAGTACGTTCATTCCTCGGTGACCCCAGGATCATCAGTCACAGAACAGTCAGGCCAATGCGCCAGGAGAACAATTAAGAGGACTTCAAAAATTGTCAAGTCCACACAAGCCATCTAGCCAAGTTTAGCAGGGGCCAGTGTACAGGGTATACTTGTTACCAAGACAACGGTGATTCTCCCAAATAGTTTGCAAAGATCTTCCTCAAGATATTCTTTGGGGCCAAATGGTTTTGATTTTCCATCTTGTATAGCTGAGACCTGAATTATAACTTTGTTAGTTAGGTCTGAAATAATGGGAGCAGAGGTGAGAGTCACAGGTTAAGGTTACTTAAAACAGCAAGAGCAACAACACAAAACCAAAACTCAAAGCTTGCCCTCATCTCCCTTCCCTGTTCCAGTACCCTACAGAGGTCCCTAAATGGTTCAGTACAAGCTCATGCACAGTCCCACCCCATGAGTCCCACCAGTCAATAGGAGGGGTTGGTGCTAAGGTGGGTTCCGTTTGCAAGGCCACAACTTTGCAAGAAGCACCAGGAAGGACAGCACAGTCCGCACAGATGGCCTGAGGGGCTGGATGCAAGTGGACCACCGGTGGGATTAGAAGGCTGGGCAGGCTCAAATAGCAGGAGAGAAAGGGGAAAGGGGCAGGCGCTGGAAGACAGGTTAGCATCATTACCTGCGTGGCATCAGTAAAGCAGCCATGCAGGCACACGCTTACGGTTAACCCTCTGGCCGGTGTGCAGGGACGTCAGGGCGGGAGATAAGACTGCGGGGCACAGGGGTAAATCCCTCTCACGTCCTCTTACCTAAAATCAAAGAATCTGCTGTAAGAGGGGGGCTGCCCTCTCTTATCTGACTGTGCTACAAATCCTCTTGGATGGCTTTCGCTGACAGAATACCTTCCCACACACAGCCCACTCCCCACTAACGCCTGCTGGCCCTGAGGAAGGGTGACCAACCAAGGATGAACAGGGACAAATTGCTGGGTGGCTCCTATGTCCCCAAACACAGCCCGTCAACAGTGAAGTGGGGCACATGCCCCAGGGGAGGAAGCCAGGGGCCTGGCAAGCCAAAAATTACCGTTCTCTTTGTCTGACTCCAGTGGGGCCCGAGTGACCCGCCGGTCAGGGGTTGGGGGTGGTGGGTCAGCACTTGTTCTAGAGCTATTTGATTGGCTGCCTCTCAGACTCTCGCCCCCCTCCAAGGATGGGACGCGAGGAGCCTTGGAGGGCATACACAGGAGGAGGGGTGAAGGCTCATCGGGCACTGTCACCGCACAGGCTCGCTCCTTTGCAGGGATCACAGGCCCAAGCTGAAGAAATGAATATGCCAGCCTCTCTGTCTTGCCCACGGGGAGGCTGCCTGACCTTCCTCAGCCTGGACATTGGCCCATTCCTGACCTGAAAGGGGGAGGACCTCAGGAAAGGGGATATTGAGGCTGAGGGCTCACTGACTGATCATCTCTCTCTCTCCTGAGGGTTCCACTCTCAGTGCTTCAAACCCTTTGTTCCCACAGAAATAATAGGAAGAAACACGTGAAGAGAGCAGCCTATCCATAAAGGGCTCCCCCAGGGAACCCTGACACCAAACATAGAATCCATTTTAAAAGAAACCTAATTTAGATAGATAAGGCCCCTACTCGATCTACTCCGTGTAAGTTATTTTGATATCACACAGAACATTTCAACAAATACTTTTTAAAATACCTTCTCGAATAATACCAAAATTAATAAAATTAAAAGATTGCTTTGTTAAAACTGAACTAAAAAAAAATCAGACTTTGTGTGAAAGCCCATCCCCAGGAGACTGAGCTTAGATTATGTTCCGTGACAGTGAGGATGTCTCCTTCATCCTTGTCCTCATGGTACGCACACCTGCCTGGCCAGAAGTGGGGAAATCGAAACTCTTCACAGCTTTAAGGTTCTCCTGTAGCTGCAAGAAATCACTGTTTGGGGCAGCTATGCCTCATTCCCTCTTGCTTATGGGAAACAGCCACAGAGAACGGGAAGCCTGTGCCAGGGGCCTTCCTTGCTCTGGTGCTGAACCGAACCAGGAGCTACTCTCCACATACATGGCAGGCAAGGTCATTTGGGGCAGGTCTTACCAGGCCTCCAGTCACTGCCGGGTCGCTCTTCCTGTTCCCACTGCTAGCTCATACTGGCTTGCCGGGACTGCCTCCATGCCTGCCTCTCTCCCTTCTGAATCCAGGACTGCCCACCACTGCCCCTCGGACCTTCCACCATCCCTTGACTCAGCTCAGCCTTGGATTCAACTAAATAAGAATCCGCAGGACGCTCTGGCCCCCGCTTCCTCATTCATCCCAGCACCTTGGGGCTCTAATTCCATTTGTCTCTTGACTTTGGGGGACAGAATTTGGGGTTACCAGAGCCCAGAAAGGCCTACAGCAATGTGCCCTCTTAGGTGGGCATCAAGTTACAGGTGACTCCGAGGCAGACAGGATGGGACATAATGGAAAGAGTGGGTACTCGAGGAAAAAACAAAGGTTAAAAGCAAAAAGGAATGATTTTTACAGAGGGGAAGAGGAACGAAGAGTCTCAGCAGGGAGAAAGCAATCAATATGCATGGAGAGGCAGGTTAATTAAATATGGATAATGTAATCAGCCCACATGGGCACCTTGAAGAGGAAAGAGAAAAGCAAAAGCAATACTCACTGTCTTTGACCGGTCCTCATGGCCTGCAGGTCTTTGCCAACTGGATGGTCAGAGAGGCTGCAGATTAAGGAGTTCTGGGGAAAGAGTAGATCTTTCTTTTAGCAGTCAGATCCTCGGAGGGTGAAGAACATGTGTGCATGAATGCAGAGGCACTCTCGTGCGTGCACACACACACATATACACACGCATGCATGCACAACACACCTCCCACCACTTGAGCTGGGCAGCAGGCGGCCCCGCTGAAAGCTCTTCTCTCTGCTTGTCACATCCAGTAAATACTGAAGCAGCCTACACCCAGCGGGCGGCGGCTCAGCTCCCGGGCACAGTCTGCACGCCCATCCTCATTGGCAGGATGCAGGAGGTGCCCCTGAGCAGAGCTCGCCTGGCACTCCTCCCGTACCTTCCTCTTCAGCCTCACTAACCTGCTTCCCTGCTCCTCTGGCTGCAGCTCAGGGAGAAGTCCCCACAGCCCAAAGCTGCCTCTCTCTGCACCCAGAGGCTGTGCAGGGGGCAGTGAAGCCGTAGGTATTAACTCTTTCCGGCCACCAATGCGCTGAAAATCAAGTGTCCAGGGGGCCCTTTTCTAATGAGCCCTGCTGCTGGCTGAAGGCTGGCTGCTGCGCAGGGAGCAGGGAGCATAAAGATCTTGCCCCAGACAGCTGCTGACAGCAGGAGCCAAGCCGAATCAAATCTCCTAATGAGCCAGGAGGAGGGGGGCTGTCTTGCTGGGTGTGATGTGATGTGATAAATGCAGAGAGCAAGAAAGCTACGGGGCAGGTCACACATCTAAATTCCACCCCCTTTCTCCCAATTTCTATTGTGCTTCACTACCAAGCCAAACCACACAGCCCTGAAATTACCCCCTCTGCCACATCTCAGCTGTCCTCTGGCTCTATGAAGGCACTTCTCCCCCAGTCTGTCTACTCCCACCCCCCACCACCAAACACACCACTCCTGACTTCTTAATGAGAAATTTCCACCTCTTCTGCCTCCTCAAAACATGTATATTTCCAATTTTGCTGGCTTTTCCTACAGTGGAAATTCACCTCTCTCCCTCATCCATCACCTAGCAACTTCCCCCTACTTGCATTTGCTATGGAGTGAGACTTTTCCCTTTGTTCTGCCCAATCTGCACATTATCCCTAGTTTTCTGTCTTCTGCATTTTTTCCTTCCAAACCACCTTACCCCCATGGACCTCCCCACTGTCTGGTGCAGGTCCAGAAGGAGGACTCCCTCCCTCTTCCTGTTTGCCCTAGTACAGCAGCTCCCTGGGTATGGCCCCCAGACCAGCAGCGTCAGCATCACCTGGGAATGTGCTAGAAATGCAAATTCCCAGGCCCAACCCCAAGACCTACTGGAATCAGAAATCCAGGGGATGGAGACCAGCCTCCTTCCCAGGTGATTCTGATGCATGCTAAAGTTTGCAAACTACTACCCCGGGACAAAGCTTACCTTCTCCCCATTCCACTCTAGTCTCTAAGGCTGAGCCTCCTGTTCCCACTCAGGAGCTAGCTCCAAAAGTACCGAACCTTCGCTGCAGAAGGCAGCATTTGCTAGAGGCGGCAGAAATCTCTATGGAAGGTCATGGCTTTATAATAAAAATATTAGATTCCATTTGTTTAACCTTTTATAATGCAGAAAGCACGTTCATTTATTGTTTTTCAACAACCTGATTCCATAGTCAGAGAGAGTATTTTTCTCCCCAAGTTACAGATGAGAAAATTGAGGCTAGAAAAGGTAGCATGCCTTTTTCAAAGTGACACAACACATCAGGGGCAACTCAAGGACCAGACTCGTTTTCTTAAAACTCTTACTTTAGAGCTTTTCCTACTACGTCATGCCAGCGTCGAATTCCTGGCAGCTCTATTGGTGCATAACCCATATACTCCCAATGACACAAGTCTGCCGCAAGCACACATTACCTAACGATAGGATGAAATAAAAAGTCTAATGCTGCCTCCACAGTGACTCATTGTCTGCCTCTGAAAATGTCCACAGTGTGCCTCTGTTAGGTAAAGGGAACTTCGTGTTATAAAATGAGACGCAAAAGAAATGTTTTCCATTTCTCAAAACCCCTGTCTTGAACCCTGATGCTAGCTGGGGCTTTGAATTTAAGCATAGGAGTGCCTGGGTGGCTCAGTTGGTTGAGCGTCGGACTCCTGGTTTCGGCTTAGGTCATGATCTCAAGGCACTATGGGTTCAAACCCTGCATCACACTCTATGCTGACGCCAAGATTGGGATTCTCTCTCCCTCTCTCTCTCTCCCTTTCTATCTGTCTCTCTCTCTCTCTCTCTGCCCCTTCCCTGCTCTAACACACAAACTGTCTCTCACAAAGTAAATAAATTTTTTTAAAAACCTTAGAATTTAAGCACACAGAGAATCCTTTGCTTCTGGATATTTTCTTGATACATTGCAACGGTAAGAAACAGGTTCACAGATAAACCTTGTATAAAGCCCATTGATAAGCACTTCCCTAATCCAAGATAAGTTTATTCCATAAGGTGGATCCTCCCTGATTCCATGCATACAGCCATGTTTAACAGGCACTCAGTATGTGCCAGACACTGTGCTAAACATTGTACTGCTGTTGTCTTATTTAACTTTCACAACAAACTTACAAGGCTGACATTTTTATCGTCCCCATTTTACAGATGGAGAAACAGAGACAAGTCATTCAAACATGGCAGAGCTGGTGCCTGATACCAAACTTCCTGTTTCCAACACTTGCTGTGTCCCTTGCTTTTAACACAAAGGTAGTATCATCATGGGACTCCCCTTCTGGTGCTAAAATGGTGAGCTAAAGGCCTCCTTCAAGTCCCATGCTGCCCTGTCTGGTCTCCAGGATTTAAAGACACTGACAAGTTAGGGCAGGGGTACAGATGGGCCCAAGTGTCAAGTGGGGTCTGACCAATATAAACTCGGCATCAGAATCTTCAATTAGCCATTGGGGGAATGATATAGTCCTAGGAAGTCAATTAGCCAACCCAAATGTTTAAGGAAAGACAGGATCATTAATAAAATTTTAAGGAAGAGCAGGAATATAGAGGAGAGGGAGAGTGTGTGGACATGCATCTAGCATGAGTAAAAAGAAAAAGTTAGGGGCACTGGGTGGCTCGATCCATTAAGCGTCTGACTCTTGATCTTGGCTCAAGTAGTGATCTCATAGGTTGTGGGTTAGAGCCCTGCATCAGGCTCTGCACTGAACACGTAGATCCTGCTTGGGATTCTCTCTCTTCCTCTGCCCCTCTCCCATGTATTCTTTCTCCATCTCTCTCTCTCAAAGTAAATAAATAGACTGAAAAAAAAAGAAAAAATTAAAACTAGTCCAAACTTTTTTTTTACCCAAATAGTCCTAATCCTCAGAGTATAACCACACAGTACCCTAGTTTGAGAAGCACAGACCTAGTACAGGGTCCCTCACAGGGGAGGACTCTAACTTCATCTTTCTTCCTATAGAGGCAGGTGCACAGGGAATTCCAGCAGGGGTGAGGAACTCAGCAGAGAGGAGGGGGCCCGCACCCAGGCATGGCCTCTCCTGAAGGAGAGAGATAGAGAAGGGAAAGCAGCTGGAGTAAGTGACAAAAGCACTCACCTACTTGGACTCTGTGTCCCTGGGCTTAGAGCCCTGGCCCAGGAATAATACAGAGCCCTGGATTCTTTTCTGGTCACTGCTCCTGAGTTGCTGGCTGAAGACTCGGCACAGCACATCTCCGCTGGCTGTGACATAGGATTTTTCCCAGGAAAATAGGCATCACAAGCTCTGCTCTGGCTTCTCACTCTGCCCTGCACCTCTCAGCTCTTCTCTGTCTCCATTTGTTCTTCCTGGGAAACCCAACCTCTGGCATCCGTGCTTCAGTCCTGCCTCTTTTCCAGAGGATAGCTAGACAATTCCATCCCCCTCAGACTCTGCAGATGCAACTGTGTCGGGAACAACCTCCTCTCCCTCCAAATCCTCCCTTCCTGCTGGGCTCCCCAGGCTTGCTCATGACGGTGCTCTGTCCTAGCCCCAGGGCACGGAGTATAGGTATTTCTGGCTTATTTTTCTCTGTTGCCCCATTGAATTGATTTTTAAAACTTCTCATTACATTTCTGAACTGCTTCTCAACTTTATCCCCTTCATTCATTGACGCTGCCATTCAGAGGTCATTGGGCACCCAGCTTGGTGCATGCCTTCACCCCCTCCTAAGTAGCTGATCTTCCTGCCCCCATTTCATTGTCTCCCCTCATCCCCCATAAACCTCCTGGAGCACTACACTACTACCAGAGTTACCCACTGAACAGGTACCATAAAGCGAATCATCTGTATAGTCACTTCTGATGGGCATCATTTTCTCCTACCTGACATCCTAATAATCTGGCCCTGTTTACCTATCCAGTCTTGTATCGTACTGTGCAAACACATGCCTGTCCCTCTACGGCCTCCTCTGCCCAGAATGTCCCCCCACCCCTTAGATCTACCTCTTAACTCCCAGTTCCTTCTCTCAACCCAATACCTCCAAAATAAAAATTCTCCTTCCAAAGCTTTTTCAGAACGCCCTCAGTCAGAAAAGGAATCCCTCCATCCCAACACCACCACATTGCCCTGTGACTCTCTGACAGTCCACATCACAGTCTATAGTTTATCCTCATGATTTATGTTTTCTGATCCTCCCAAATGACTACGTGTTCCACAAAGACAGACTCTCTGACTTACTCCCCTTGCTATCAATTCTCATTGCCTCATATGAAGCAGGTGTTTAATAAATGTCAGCTGAATCTGATTTTGAGCTTATAAAAAAAATCTGAAAAATCACAAGGATTCCTTATGGCACAAACACTTTGGGCTTCCACAGTCTCAGGGTCATGACTGAAGTCAGCCTAATGCTAATGACGCTCAGGGGCAGCAGCATGGGTATTTTCGAACTATTGTTCCCAACAGCCCGGTCAGGAATTAATCAAGAGCAAAAGGAGCACCTGGCATTGTCACACAGGCCACAAAAATGTAATTAAATTGAAGATAAAGGGAATTACTGTCTGCAATATAATATTTTTAAAAGCCATATAAGTAGAGGAGGAGGTTTATTGCCAAATGCCCCCTGTGTGTTTATTTAATCAACAAACCACCTAAGACAGTGCCACATTAAAAGCTTTTAATAAAACAGTCATTCAGGTATTAGATTTGAATTCTGGTCAGCAAGCTAAAGCTCTTCCACAAATCTTTTAAAAGCAGTTTCCACTTTGTAGCTTCCTAGTAATAGCAGAAACATGAATCAACATATGCTGCATTGATTTGGGGTTTCCATGGAGACTGGAAGGACACAGGGAAGGGAAGGACAGAAGGAGGCCACTCGGCCCAAAATTCTACTTAAAAAAAAAAATGTCTCGATTTCATCCCTCTGAGTATTAGCAGCCTCATTTCCTGCTCATCAGTTCTAGCATCCAGATATTTAATTTGTAATAACTCTGCTCAGCTTCTCACAAGGAATATCAGAGGGGATGTGGAAAGAAGTCAGAAGTCAAAGGTGTGGGCCCATGAGGTTTGCACAGAGACCCGAAAGAACACAGGATCTGGAATGAGAAGAAAGGGCCTCTTGTCCTAAATCTGCGTTAACTAGCTCCATGACACTAACTACCCTAACTAACTATGTGATCACTAATATCACGAAGATAGAGGGAATTAGTCTGCAATATAGTATTTTTTAAAAGCCACGTTAGTAGAGGAGGAGGTTTATTGCCAAATGCCCATGTGTTTATTTAATCAACAGAGCTTTGAATTTTGATCTCCTCTCCCATAAAACACAAATAAACTGTCCCGTCTATTTTTCAGAATGTTTATAAGAAAGAAATGAAAAAGGATGTGGGAAGGAAAATACCTTGTAAATTCTAGTCCGCTGTATACCCTACACAGATGGTCCCCGGCTTCTGGTCCCACCTGTGATTGTTCCCCTTATGCCTGTCTGACTTTGCCATGGTGAGAGAGGGGAGCGCAGAAAGTGGAGACCAGACTTTGTGTTTTGCATTCTGCTCTTTTTCCCAGACCGGTGGTACGTGACAGGACACTCTCCCGTGGTCCTGTGCAGTGAGTGACAGCCATGAGACTACGAGAGTCAACCATTGATGTCCTTACAACCCACCTGTATGCTTACAACCATCCTGCATTTCACTTTCAGTGCAGTACTCAATGAATTACATGAGGTGTTCAACACTTTATTATAAAATGGGCTTTGTGTTGGATGATTTTGCCCAACTGTAGCTAATGTAAGCATTCTGAGCATGTTTACGGTAGCCTAGGCTAAGCTATGATGTTTGGTAGGTTAGCTGTATCAAATGCATTTTTGACTTAGGATATTTTCAACTTATGATCAGTGTATCAGGACACAACCCCATCGTTAAGTTGAGGAAAAATTGGTGATATTCTGAGCTTCTCTTCTGTCAGCAAGTAAGTATGTATGTATTTTAAAAAATCACTGATTTCGTGGGGAATAGACTGACTTGGAAAAAAGAAAAGTGGGTTGGACAGGGCTGAGTTTCAATCCCCACTCTGTTATTTTCCAGATACGTATATGGGCACGTTACTCTCCCTAAGTCATTTCCATCACAGGTAGAATGAAGATAACAGTACCAAAGCCTGCAGGCTTTTTCGTGGTATGAATTAACTGAGCAGTTCATGCAATGCTTGGCAAATGAGTGTTTAGTGTAAGTCACTATCATTAGCCATCGAGGAGATGGCTTGTCATCTGTAAAATGGGAATTAGGATTCCCACTACTTCCCTGCTTCACTCAGGGGATTACTTGGATGACATCTGCTCAAGTATTTGATAAACTATTCAGGAAAATGCCCTAAATAAATACTATGTTGTTATTAAAAGATACATGTGTACTACCTGCTCAGCGAGGTGACGGAAAAATGTACGAAAAACATCTGTGAGGCTTTCCCAGCGCCCTGGTGGAGAGGAGCTTACATGTGTCTCTGGTACCTTTTTCATTCTCCTTTGTTCCTCTTGAGCCGTCATGCATCTCCTTACCCACTCACTGCAGCCTTTTGTTTTTTCTATACTCTCTTCTTTATTCACTGTCATTATGCTTCTCCTTATAAGTGTATCTGGAAGGAATTTTAAAACTAAACTTCAGAGACGTTGGAGTCTAAACTGCAATTGTTCCTTAGGCCTCCTAAAATTAAATGGTACACCAACAAGGGCAAAAGGACACAAAATGAGGAGGTGTTATAGGAATTTTAGGTATTACAGGACTGTTCCTGCAACAATGGTCACCAGTGTTAGATATGTGTGTATGTATATACACATATGTTTAAAGACACACATCAACCAAATGCAATATGTGAAATTTATTTTGGACCCTGATTCAAATTTAAAACCATAAAAATATTGCAAGAAACTTAAGCACTGATTAGATATTGAGAATAATGTCATATCGAGGGTTTTTATCTTAAGCAACTTCTTATTTAGAGATACATACTGAAACGTTTAGAGTTGATATGTTATCTGGGAATTGCTTCAAAATCATCTAGGGTGGGGAGTGCAGGGTGTTGAAGCTGGGAGGTGATACACAGGTAGGTGTTCACTGTTCTATTCTCTTGTGTATATTTGAAACTGTGCATAAAAATGTTTTGAATAGTGTGACCACTCACAATATATGCTTCAGTAAAATGAGTTTATGAAGTGTAAACTATTAGTGCAAGGAAACTGAAATATTGAAAGGCAATTTGAATGGGAATTGATTTCTCGTAAGTTTTCTTTCCCATGGATAAATCCATTTTCAGAAAAACCTTTTATTTGACTTCTAGGGAGCAGGTGCCAAAATTCATAGAGGTTTAGAGTGGGTATGACTGTTAGCACCTACAGAAAGTAAACTTTACAGATTTTGCCCAAGGTCACATTTTGTAAGGCATGGCCAGAACTCCAGCCCAGAGCTCCTGGTGTGGAATCTCACCATATCCCCCTTCTTCCCACTGCTGAGCTGCCCAACTCCACATCCAGAATCCAGCCCAGTAAGTCAGCCTTGGATCAGGATACAAATGATGACCTGTTTGCTTACCTTCCCAACCCTTCTTCATTCCTATTGTAACCTCAGCCTCAAACAGTGAACTTGGCTCTTATAAATGTTTCCATTGGCCAGATGGCTTCTGAGAGGGCATCTTAAGGGTGGGAGTCCAATGTGTAGACAAAGAGAGGGCTCATGCAACACGCACAATCCTTCACACACCCCTACCCTGATCTCCTGTTTCACCAAGATCATCGAAGCCTCAGGTATGAAATATCTCAAGCCCTTTCCCTGTCTCATCCCTGCAAGTCTATCCACACTTATACACAACCTTCCTTCCTTCCCACCATTCATAGATGTGTCTACTCAAGGTAAATCCTTTCTCTTGTGGCTCTGAAACCCTCCTTTCCATCTGCCCTGCTTTATCAATCCTTTACCTTTCTCTTTCCATCTCCTATGTTGTTCTATATTTACAAATAAAAATACTCTTTCATTAAAAAAAAAAAAAACTCTCCCCTGCGGGTGGGAGCTTCCTTCGTTTGTCAGCAAAACCCCCTGAAAGAATTTCCTGTTTCCCCACTTCCTATCCCTTCCTCCATTTTTTACAATTTGGCTTCTATCCCTACCACTACCCGGAAAGAGCAACTTCCATATCGTAAGGTTCAGTGGTCAAGGGTCCTTGTCCTCATGGACCTCTTAGCTGCATTTGCCATGGTGCCCATTCAGTTCTGGCACCCCCACTCCCTCGACCTCCTTGGCCTTACTAAGACCCTCCTCACTGGCCTTCCCCTTGGTCTCCTTTGCTGGCTCCTCCTCTGCCCACTCCATAATGTTGACATCGTCCAGCCCTCTAACCTTGGTTTCAAGCTCTTTTCTCTTTAAGTGCTCCTTGGGCAATATCATCCTTGCCCGTAGCCCCAGCTACATTGGGCATACTGACCATTTCTGAATATTTTCCTCTAATTCTGGTCCCTCTTCCAATCCTATAGATTCTTTATAGCCCATGGGTTGCTGGACATACCTGTCAAATATTCCACAGACACAATATGTCTAAATATGTCAAAATAAAAATATGTCTAAAAATTCACCACATCATAGCCCCTTTACCCCCTGGCCCAGTTTATCCTCCACCCCACCCTCATCACCTTACACATTCATACAAATCTTCTTCCTCTGGAATTCCTGGTCTCAGTTTCTAACACCACCATCCACTGAATAACTCAAGCCAGCAATAGGGAAGTAATTAGATGCTACTCCCTTTTCTCTCACAACCAACTACTGAATCATACTGATTAAATGTCCTTCATCGTTTTCACATCTGTCCCCTCCCCTCTATCCTTACTGCTCTGCTCCATGTCCCATTTCATCATCTTTGGTTCTTGTCCTCGTTGTCTTTGGTGTCTGTGATCAGCCTCCCCCCTTAACATGAACTCCATTTTGTATCCATAGTCACCAGTTTAAATCACAAATATGAGTAAAATCACTTCTCCTCACAACCTATAAGCACCCTGGCCTGTGGATAAAGTTCAACATCCTAACACATGAGCTCCCTAAGAGCTGGGTCCCGCCTGCCTTGAGGGCTGTCCACCACTCTCCTGGTTTGTGCTCTAATGACCCCCTGTGGTTCACAATCTTGAGGACATACCACAGGCTCCACATCTCTGGGCCTCATTCATGCCTTCTCATCCTTCAAGCCATAATTCAGGTCCACTTCCTCCAAGCAGCATCCCCTGCACACCCAGATTCCATAAGTGCCCTAGTACTGTGTGCTCCCAGACATGCTTCTGTGCATCAGAACATGGCCCAATCAAGAGCCTGAAACTCTCATCTTCTAATCAGACTCTTAAGTTCATCAAGGGCAGGAAAGTGTATTCATTCACTCATTCGTTCATTCGTCCATTGATTCAACTAACATAGAGGCATCTCCTATGTGTCAAGCAGTGTACCAGGCATAGTACATTATCTGTGCACATTATGTAAATGAAAGCTATATTTTCCATTGCTACATCTCCAACACCACACACAGTGCCTGGCACCAAAAAGATGCTCAATAAATGTTTGTTGAACCAGCCAGCAGACAAGTGGGTGAGACCAAGTATAGAGCAGAATGCTGGCAGGGAGAGGTGGCTTAAAGTCATAGAAATGGCATAGGGTCCAGGGTCTGGTGACAAGGGTTCAAGTTCCAACTCTGCCCACTCATGGCTGGGTCATCTTGGCTGAAGACCTTGCTTTCTTATCTATGAAATCAGAATCACTAAGGCAATGCCAACCTCCTGTTTCATTGTAAGAATTCAGTGAGATATATAAGCAAACATGGATTGTACACTATTCAGTCCCATGAAAACATCAAGTCACATTGATGGCGTCAGTCATAGAAAGCAGAGGCCCAACACCAAGTTGGGTTGTGGGTGGAGACTGCAGAGGAAGGAGCAGCAGGCCAGAGAGACATAAGTGGCAGAACCTAGTTTTCAAAGCCCTGAGGCTATGATGTAAGCACAAGGGACTGCCATGACTGAAATGTGGCTCTCTCCTCCTATCTCACCATGTTAGGGCCCTGGCTATCAATCTCTTCCCCTCCTTAGGCAGTAACAAAAGCTTTACCATTTGCCATCAGGGTCTACAGCTGTGGGCAGAAGGCAGCTTCGGCCCTTTCCCCTCATCTGAATATAAAACAAGCTCTTTCTAATCCTCCATTTTCAATGTCGTCAGCCATTGGCTTTCACCAGCTCCATTCTGGCCAGCCACTTAGAATCGCGCAAAAAGGAAACTCCTCATAGCCGTCAGGTCAGACCAGGGATGAGCTCTGATGCAGCTACAGCATAGGAATCAGTAGAGAGGAGCCCTGGCTTCCTCCTGGGGCAGCTCTCCCGCTGGGATATGCTCCTACCTTCACAGAGCCCTCAGGGAAAGGAGGCAACGTGTTTTTGAGCCTGTGCCAGGTGCACATTAATGTCTGCCCTGGGGGCAGGAGGAGGCCCCAGGGCTGTGTGATGGCACTCTGAGGCACAAAGGTGTGAGCAGATTCTAACACTTTTCCTTGAGACACAAGGCCTGGTCGGAAGAGGCCCTCTTCCTTCTAGGACCTTTTGTTGAAAAATTCAGAAGCCTGTTGGAAATTCCAAACACAGCACACTAATAAAGGAACTGATGAGAAGGCTGAAGCTTCCTGGAGAGTGAAAAATACCCCAATCCCTGAGTCACAGATGGGGAGCAAAGGTGCATTTCTATCATCTCTGGAGGTGAGGTGTTTGGACAAAGAGGAAATTAAAAAAGCATGAAACAGAGAGCCTGGGATAGGATGAGCAGCACAGAAAGTCTAAGCCATGAAGTCATCACACAACAAAGCTTACATTTATGTGGCACAATTACAACCTACAAATTACTTTCACTTCTCTGGCTGAATTTGATCAGTTCTTAACCTCCTAGCCTCAAGGTGTTCTGGGAAGTTGAGAGGATTAAACAGCATCATTTAGGGAAAGTACCTAGCAAAGGTATCTGGCACATCTTGGTAACTGGGAGCTACTATTATTCCTTCTAGTTGATCTCACAAAAACCTTTGGAGGTAAGCTGGATGCTGGTTATTGTGCCCATTTTACAGACTACAAAAGCAAAGTTGCTCAGTGGCCCTGAGTGAAGGGCCCAGGGCAATTCCATTAACGGAATAGGGAAACTTGGACCCAGGACTGCCAGGGTTTTCCCTACTCTCCACATTTCAACAAGAATAGTTGTTACTACATACCCATCACTGAGATCCACATCTGAAGGGATTTTTTTTTAATGGAAATATGATGGGATTTGCTCCACCATTCATCCATGCTCTCCCTCAATCCCCTGGGAATACGTGGCATTTGTGAAATGGCTATCATAACTAAGGAACCATGATATTCAGGTCAGAGTTAACTGACCCATGAAAGAAAGACCTTGGCTTCAGAAGCTAACTTAATTCAACTAGACACATATTATGAGAAAGTTTTCAGATTCTTTGTGTATTAGGCACTGGGGGAAATTTTTTTTAAAAAAGTGACTAATGGAGCGGGTCCCCAGGGGTGGCTTAGCAATGCCCAGCCATGGTGGACTATAGGGCCCTCTACATACTCTAATAGCCCTGCCCACCCCAGTCCTATGGGCCTTCTCTAGGAAACCTGCTCTAAGGATTGAGCAGAGAGCAAATGGTTAACAAAAACTAGTTTATTCGATTGATTCAGTGCTCATGGGGCTATCACTCCCAAAATACTAACAGCCATCAATAGCTTAATACCACATTGCTTGTTTACAGCTCTGAGCTTTTCCCAAACACTTATATGATCTCAGGATCACAGCTATCTCATTCCCCCACTTTCCAGCACCTCCTCCTTCTTCCAAGAAAACCCTGAAGTTTTCCAAATCTTAGGAACAAATAACCCAAAAATAACCCACACTGCAGGATGTGGTAGGCTTTCCTTCTTAACTCATTAGTTTGAAAGGACCCCAAGATCAGAACTTAGAAGGACGTGAAAGCCAGGTTTTCAGGATGTGAGCGAAACAATGGGTTGACATTGAGTGGCTCTAACAGAGAAAGAGAAAAGCCCCTCTCATCCTCCACACCTCCTGAAAGTCACTACGGAGTCAGCCCTGAGAAGCACCCATTTAGCTGATGCCAGGGACTCGTCACCTCCTATAAGTGGCAACTATGCCCTCAATTCACTGCTTAGCAATTGGTGACCTGCCAAAAAAAAAAAAAAACCCACCTACACACCAAAAACCCAGCAGCTATGTATAGTGATGGATATTAACTACATTTATTGTGGTGATCACTTTGTAACACATACATAGATCAAATCATTGTGTTGTACACCTGAAAGTAATATAATGGTGCGTGTCAATTATATCCCAGTTAAAAAAATAAAGGCCTTGTCCCAGCAAGTCTATTTTTAAGAATATATGTTAGCAAACAATCCAGAATGTGAGCAAATTTTTAACTATAATGTTATTCCAGCAATGTATAATAAAACATTTTTTAATTAATAAAAAAAGAAATCAGTAACCTGCCGATAGATGTTAGCTAACTCAATGGTGGGAATCCTTTCACAATGTATCTGTGTATCAGGTCATCACATTGGTCACTTTAAACGTATCACAATTTTATTTGTTAATTACACCTCAATAAAACTGGGGGGAATATCACAACAGAAACAACCGGTGACACCCAACGTACTTTCATCTGTCTCCGACTCGTTGTGATTGTGAGTCCTGCACTGGAATGTGTCACCAGTGTTAGTCACTAGCAACATCGGAACCTGCAAGCGGACGGAACAAAACCGATGCTGTGGGCAGCCAGACTGCTGTGCGGGTGACCCACTCAAAACAGCAGCAGAAAAGACATGAATGGAGCGAAAAGAGACAGTGCCACAGTCCTGATATCAACCCCCACCCCCCTACCCCGAGAGAACTGAGCGAAGAAACAGCATCTCTTGGGACCAGAAAGCAGGTTTCAGGGGGTGTGGGGAGTTAAGACCTGGGAGGAAAAAAAAGAACAAAAAAGGACATTTGCAGCTTAGTGCCCACTAAGTGGGAAAAATGGGCGTATTCCTGCACTCTCAATCCAGGCAAGGGTGACAGGCTTGCCCAGCGGTGCAGAGCTCTGTGACATAATGAACGAGGACTAACAGGAGGGCAGTGCATTTTCTGCCCTGAGGTGCCCTGCCCTTCTCAGCAAGACTTAGGGCCAGGGTTGGCCAGTCCAGGGATCCAGCCAGGACCCGCTGGAGGGAGTTGCTCTCTCTTACCTGTCTGGCAGTGGGCAGTGCAGCCGGGAAGGTGGGGCTGGCCCTGGCCCCAGCTGGGCATGGCTCGGTGAGGCCCTGAGTGACAGAGTCAGCCACCTCCTGGTACATGGGAGAGGGTGGCGGAGGGACACGGTCCACCCCACCTCACCTCTGCGCCTCTAGCAGAGGTGCTGCAATGTGCCGCTCCTGCTCCCGCTCGCCTGCCCGAGCTTTGCATGAACCGGGAAAGAGCTAGCGGCAAGGGAAGGGGGCGGGGAGGCGGAGGGAGGGAGAGGGGCACTCTGACAGATGATGCGCACTGCCACGCAGAGTTGGGGGAGGACCGAAGACTGAAGCAGGGTGGCACTGCCTGTGTGGCTCTCCCGCTGACAGCTCGTCACTGAGGGGCCGGCTGCTCTGGAGAATTCAGGGAGAGGCAGAGAGCAGAGGGGGCGGCAGAGGGGGGGAGGGAGAGGGAGGAGATCCCCTCAGTTGCACAGAGAGGAAGGTGAAGTCGGGTAACTGGCATGGGGGAGCGAGGATGAGCTGCTTTGGCTCAAAGACAGACCAGGCTGAAAACATCACTTGATGAGGTGGTGTGGGGGGAAAGATGAAGCACTGCATTCCTGGCCTGGCATCAAGGTTGTCTCTATCTCCTGTGACCAACTGGCAAGGCCACTCTCCCTTAGGAATGTGGAATAGCTAGACACTTTAGACCAAGCACAGCTCCAACTTTCTCAAAGAGAAGGAAAAAATTGGCACGAAAGACTGTGATGCATGAAACGTTTGGTGTCATATGTCTCCCTACACTGTAGGGAAGTCTGAGTGCCCCTCTGCTATCTGCCCAATCTGTGACCAGGGGTAGCACCCATCCAGAGGGAATGAAGTGTGTCACATGATGCTTCTGTCTGTAAAGTTCCATTTGGATGGTCAGGAGCAAAATCGGAGGGGCAGCTTGGGCCAGTGCCTGGAGAAGCTTCTAAGCCTGAGGGGTAACCCACAGCATCTGATGCTAGAGTGTATTTGACCTGCCACCGACATGTGGCAGGTTCACTGCACAGGCCCCGGAGCTGACAGTCATTGGCTCTATTTACAACCACAGCAGAGGAAGAGGCTGACAGGAAGGAAAATAAACAAACAGTGGAAGCTGGAGAAGACCAAAGGAAGCTGCAGCTGGGGAACACTCAGCAAGCTCAGCTAATGAGGGGAAGAGAGATCTCAAATAACGGCCTTCTCTGCGGGGAGAGGACAGGATGCGGAGGGGATGGAGAACTGGCGGGCCGCAGATTTCCAGGGAATTGTCCATCCCTGGCGCAAGCCAGTGCTCTTCTTCAGGCCTGTCCCCAGAGTCCTGCCAAGCACTGCCCCAGATGACCCCTCAGAGACGGTGGATGCTCAGCATACCACCTCTGCAGATGGTCACAGTCACCATCTCATTGCTACATAAAACATCACACCAATTCAAGATCAGGTCAATTCAGCAAACCATCATCAGAGCATCCTGTGTATTGGGAGGATGCAAAGATGACTAAGACAGCCTAGTTACGTCTCACAGGATCCAGAAGAGAGAGAGATTTAAATGACTCCCATGCATGGATAAGTAAGATGATGATTCGATGCCACCTCAACACTGAGGGAGGGGACAGCCACCTGAGAAATCAGATATGTCCTTCCAGAGGAGGTCTTATCTGACCTGCACTTTGAAGGTGACCTATGGACTTTGACAAGTTTGAGTTTATTGGGGGAGAACTCAAGGCAGAGGGACAGCCTGGGCAAAGGCACAGTCTAAAGGTGCCTGGTGTATCTGGAGCAGAAAGTACAGCAGAATAGGAGGCCACCGTGGAGGATGTGATTTAAGGGGGACATTGTGACCAGATAGTAAAAAACTTAAAATAAAGAGTGTCATTCTTGGGATGCCTGGGTGGCTCAGTCGGTTAGGCCTCTGACTTTGGCTCAGGTCATGATCTCACATCCGTGGTTTTGAGCCCCACCTTAGGCTCTGTGCCGACAGCTCAGAGGTTGAAGTCTGCTTCAGATTCTGTGTCTCCCTCTCTCTCTGCCCCTCCCCCTCTCATGCTCTGTCTCTCTCTGTCTCAAAAATAAATAAAACATTAAAAAAAAAAAAGAGTGTCATTTTCATGATCAGACCTGTGCTTTGAGAAGACACATTTGAGTGATGAGGGACTGGGAGAGAGGAAATCAAATCAAGGTTATGTCATAAATCCCTAGGAGAGAGAATGAGAACCAAAATAAAACAATGCACCTGAGAGGAAAGAACAAAGTACAGAGATTTGGAAAGGTTGGATTGGCAGGGCTTGATCTGATGTGAGGGGTCGGGAGGAGTTTTAAGAACAGGGGAGGTTTGGAAGGAGTTGAGAATGGCCCTACAATCAGTTTGAAAACTGCCTTCGAAGGCTAGGGGACCTCAGTCCTACAACTGCTAGGGACTGAATTCAGCTAAAAACCCCCAAAAAGTAAGCAAATAGGTCCTTCCCTAGAGCCTCCAGAAAGGAATGCAGCCCTGTCAATACCTTGGTTTTATCCCAGTGAGACCGGTGTCAGACCTCCTACTTACAAGACCATTGGAAGGTAGTTTGTGATCATTTGTTATGACAGCAGCAGGAAATAATATACAGAGGCTGTCCTTGGTTGTACTTAGGACATTTCTTGTATAATGTAGACATACAGAAACAGTGAAGAACCAAAATCATAAATTAGATAACCTCTGCCTTTGGGGCATCTGGGTGGCTCAGTTGCTTAAGCATCTGGCTCTTGATTTCCGCTCAGATCATGGTTCATGGGTTCAAGCCTCGCATCAGGCTCTGTGCTGTCAGCTTGGGATTCTCCCTCTCTCTCTCTCTCTCTCTCTCTCTCTCTCTCTCCCTCTTTCTGCCCCTTCCCTTACGTGTCCATTCTCTGTCTCACAAAATAAATAAATAAATTTTAAAACAAAACAAACCTCTGTGTTTCACTGAAGTGTAAGGTCTAAATATCTCTTTTAGAGTATGTCACTGTCACACATACATGCACACACAGGCACACACATACAAACATACACACACATGCATATACATCTCAAAAATGAATGTCTGAGCCTAGTGTTAAATGATTTGTTAGGCTCCCTCCCCTTCCCAGGCATATTCTACTTCCAACAAAAATGGCAGTATCTCTCTGATTGATTAGCCATTGTTGAGGAAGGTTTTCTTTGCTCTCTCATCTGGTATCATCTGTCATAGGGAACCTAGTCAATGCTTAAGCTTTAAGAGAAGGAAAGTAGGGAGGGGACCGCCTCCTTTGGCAGAAGAAGAGAGCTTCTGGCAATGAGAAAGCAGAACCTGCCAACCTGAAAAAAGAAAGTAAACAAAAACAGAAACAAAATCAAAATAACCCAGTTCCAGGGTAGGAAGGCGATTCCAAATAGAAAATAGAATAGATGAATGGAAAGATAGATAGATGATAGATAGATAGATAAATAGATAGATAGATAGATAGATAGATAGATACAGTTAATCAAAGGAACAAAGAAAGCTGCCAAACCTCATCACATGGACCAGTTTAAATATTGATATGTTAGAGTTCAGCCCTCCCCATATGTGGTGTATGTGGGCACAGGCCTGCATGTGTTCATGTGCAAACACACACATGAGCACCACTCACAGAGTTTGAAACTTGCAAGTATCCGAAGGCTATTTGGAGAAAATAGAATTTATACCTATCCAGGAATTCAGCCCTCAAACAGGTCATTCTGTAGAAGGTCTGAATGATCCTTCAACCATATCCACTTCTCCCCTAGCCCCATTTCCACAGGCAGTAGATGGAAACAATCAAGAACATGGATTGTGGTACATTAAGAACAGGTATTCTGTATACAAATTCCAATTCTGCCACTTACCAGTTTTGTGACCGTAAGCACATCACTTTACCTTTCTGTGACACAACTTTTCTTTTTCTTGTAAAACGGATACTCATAGCACCTGCTTTATAGGGATGTTATGAACATTAATGAGTTTATCTGTAGACAGCCTAGACTACCAATGGATATCTCATCTACCCTCTCAGGATCAATGCCCCCTTTGATTCCACATAATATCCTATACTTACCACACATGTGTGTGTTTAATTATCTCGTTCTTGTCTGTGTATTCCCGCTAGACTATAAACTCTGTGAAGGTAGAAACTATATCTTGTTTTACTTTGCTTTTCTCACCTCATCCATGTCCTCAAAAAATCAAAGATGAAATGGAGCTTTCTTTCTTACCTAAGATTAAATTCCCAGAGCATAGGCATAGATGTTTAAAATATTTATCAATACTCAGCTCTCTGTGGGCGGGTCATCTAACTTCTTTGGGTCTCCATTTCGTCTTCTGTTGAATAACAGGGCTAAGCTACGTTATCTGTACATTTTCTTCCATTTCTCTATTTCTACAACTCTGCACTATATTTCTCCTCCTCACCTGGAATAAATCCTTCGAAGACTTTGGACAAAAGATGCTTAGTAATTTGATAAGACCATTACTCAGGTATTACCTATCACCAGGATTGTAGATTGTTGACATGTGGACTTCAATTTGTTCACAGCTCTCTGTATTGATGCCCTTGGATACTCTCTTCTGCACTGATTCTAGATGTGGCCATGTAACTTGCTTTAACCAATCAGACAAATAGAGGATACAAATAGAGGCTTGGGAAGCATGCATGCACTGGGGTTTTCTCTCTCGTGCTGCTCTTGAAATCCTGCAGCCTTCATGTGAGGAAATCTGCACTAGCTTACTGGATGAATAGAAACATGTGATCTAATCACCACTGTTGTTCCAATCAACAGCCAATCAACTGCCAGACTTGTGAGTGAGGTCGTTCCAGATACTCCATCCAACAATCAATCTACCAGCTGACTCTGGACACATGAGCAAGATTAGTGAAGACAGCCCAATCACGATTGTCCAAATGACCTACATTATTAAGACCTCAATATATGGTTGTTGTTTTAAGCCAAGAAGTTTTAGAATGTCCTGTTACACAGTAAAAGCTCAGATACATCATGGAGTAGCCCAGATATTGAAGCACATTCTGGATACTTCTAGCTCCACGTCCTGAACACCAGTCATTTTTATTTTACCCACCCAACTTTATTTCTAACATTAAAGAGCAAAACTGACATAGACAACTCAAAGAAACCCAGAATTTATCAGAAAGTAAATATGTGTTTGTTTCTCCTGAAACCTTGGACAATCTTTCTTTTCTTCAGAGTGGTGAATATTTTTTCAGGGTGGTTAAATTTTTCTTGAATATAATAGGTATGTTAATCTACTCACCTATCATGGTGCATAGTCGACTTATCAAACACAGCTTTGTAAGTTAACTTTGTGCAGGCTGTTTTGCCTACGTGTAAAATTTTCCCAAAGGAATTGCTTACTCTTGGAAAGCGAAGAGTCATTCTTCTTTACCCTTCACAGTGCCTCATGTGGAATTTCAGTGATTTCCAGACCTGTCAATCATGGCACAGTTAAATTTATAAAATTCCCAAATGGCAACCACAGGGTCATTAAACTTTTATTTTTCCAAATAAGAACATTAAAAATAGTTACTTCCCATTGCCATCATTTTATAAAATAAAGATAAATTTTTAATGTTTATTTTTGAAGGAGACAGAGTATGAACAGGGGAGCGGCAGAGAGAGAGAGGGAGACACACAATTCGAAGCAGACTCCGGGCTCTGAGCTGTCAGCACAGAGCCCGATGCGGGGCTTGAACTCATAAACTGTGAGATCATGACCTGAGCCAAAGTCGGATGCTTAACCGACTCAGCCATCCAGGGACCCTAAAATAAGGATAACTTTGATGCCAAAAACATACAAAGGACATAATCTCAGAAAAAAGGATAATTCTTCCTATGAAAGTACAGTTAGCAATCCTGCACCCACATTTAATACATAAAATCAATATAAAGAAATATTTAAACACATACATATTCATATGCCCACATGTGCATGCACGCATGTGCACACACACGCACGCGCGCGCGCACACACACACACACACACACTGACTGCATTGTTATTTTTTTTCTTTCATTTTTCTGTGACCAGTGATGACTTTATCTTTGGCACATAGATGGACTTGACTTGGGAACCATTGACCTACAACACGGCGTGTACAAAACAATTATGTGGTGGAACACCTAGGGGATATCTTAGCATTCATAACCTCTGCTCAAGGGGTTAGTCTTTCTTCAGACTGACCTGGAAGCAGACACTAGAGCAAGTGCTGACCTCCCACCACTGCAGCAGATACAAGTGAGATAAATTTTCAGCACCACAAAAATGGACATATTGTAACAAATAGCTGCCAACTCCCATTTTCCCAGAACACTTTGAAGGAAAACAATCTTCCTCCATTTCAGTACACTCAGAACTGTGCAGCTAATAGAGCTCAGGAATCCTACTGAGGGGACTGTGCAGGCCAAGTCTGAATTTTGAGAAACTGCACACTGCCTACAGTCACTCTTAAATAGACATTTAAGAAAGCACTGCTTCTGACACTAATATCTAACATCAATGGCCCAGTACACAGACCTGGTTAATAGACAATGTCGAAGCAAATGAAAGAATAAGAGAATTCCTGCCTGAACTGAAGAGACATTTCCCAGTCCATATCCAGACTTCAGTTATAAGAGATTGGACATAAACAGCAGAACACACTACAGTTCAATATATGCATACACAAGCTTCAGATAAGTGTTTAGTAAAATGCTTACATACATCCTGTGTCTCATAGATGTGGACTTTCAAAACTTCCATAGAATCGAGCACCTACATCTATGCACTTAAAAGCATCTATATAAATACACAGTGCACAATATAAGATTCGGTGAAAGGATAAATGAACAAATAAACTTCTACAAGAGAGACGACTTATTTATTAACTTAACCAACATACATTTATTTAGCGCCTCTTATGGGCCAGGCACTGTGCCAAGGCTACCTTCCATTGCTAGGAATACGCCCATGAGCACAATCTTGGTTTCTTCTCTAGGTTTCATTCTCCCTACTCTGCCTCCATCCCTTTGTCAAAACCCATCTAATTTAAGAATCCACCAGCCAGTCCTGAAGATAACTTATAGACATCCCAAGGCCTTTCTCTAATAAGCCCATCTTTTGTTTTTTAACTGCTGTTGCTCCAAACCTAATCTCTTATTCTAAACCCTTAGGTCTGAATTTATTGCTAGAGTTTGAATCTCTTTACTTGCCCTGGTGATCTCAAACCTGACTCATTTCCCTTGCTGTTTCCAAACCTTCTGCCTTAGGTAGGAATCTTCACTCAATTTTCAGCCCATTGGCGGCAGCCACTGAAGCCAGCTCCTTCCTAACAAGAAAGCACCTCTGACCCCTTCTATGAGTCATTCCCTTATTCTTAAGTAATCCTTCTCTTGTCTTGAAAAAGAGCAACCCTTCAGCTATTGTTAAAAATAGATATCTGAACCAGGCTGAACTCTAGCTGACAACTCTAATCAAAATTCTGATACCCACAGAGGGGAGCCCATGTATGAAGAACCCTAATAAAATACTACCTTAACAAGGCTTATTCCTTGTTGAAAGATTGGAACAAAATACTAAATTTTCTCAATTCTAAGACACATTTTTTCCCTCACACTTTAACATTTCTGTAGCCAAGATTTTTTACACTCAGCATATACGTATAATGTGGTAAGGTTGGTGACTCCTATCCGCATCAATGCTCCTCAAAAAATAAAACTGTATTAAAAACATAACTCATCTTTCATTTGATGGAATCTTATAATTGAGAAAATGCAGTGGGCCGCAACTCTTCATTGCCAAAGGCCAGGCAAGTGCTTATTAAAATGATTCAAATTGAAGTCGGAGAAAAGAAAGGTCATGAGAAAGGGTAGGGTTTCCAAAATCTTTAATGCATTAATAATGTCTCCAAGTCAGGGAACCAGAGGTAATACTGGGAAGGAGGACACAAATAATCATTTTCCTGACTTGACAGTTCCTAGAATGGCTGATGATCAAAGAAGGTAAAGGAATTTAAATCCTGTTTCTTCCTTCCCCTGCTACCCTCTGCTAGAAAGGGGAACAATATAAAATCAGGGAGAAGGAAGAAGCCAAAGCCATGCAAATTCAACAAACTAGTTGACAGCCTTTGATAAGGAGTCGACACCATCTGGGTCATTGTATGGTTTGTTTCTTTGTTTAGATTTTTCATAAGACTTAAGAGGGCAGGTTCTGGAACCAGACTGTCTTGGTTTGAATCCCAATTCCACCACTTAAAAGCTATGTGACTTTACACAAGTGATTCAACCCTGCTCTGCCTCAGTTTTCATATCTGTAAAACAGGGATTATAAATGAGTTGATACCTGTACACTTATAGCAATGCCTGCCACACAGAAGCACTCAATAAAGTCATTTATTATTAAAACTTGAAATTTCCTTGAAGAAAAATAACCCCTTCTCTCTGGAAAGCCAAAAAATAATTCCATGAATTTCTAAAAGAAACTTACATCCTTCCCTGATGCCAAATTACTTCCCCTCTAAGATTAAAGTCACATATACCTTTCCCAAGGACTTTTCCTTTCAGTGGATGAACCAAAAAACATCAGCAATCTTATTTAGGTGAAGGTGAATTTGCTCCTGAGCAAAACTCTCTTTCAGTGTTCAAAATTTCACCAGTCCTGAACATGAAAAGGGTAAAGTGGTCCCAGCTAGAGCCATAGGCTTACCATTATTTTGTTTAACTCTGAAATAAGGCTTGCCTCATAAGCACAGAATTCACTGAGGATACTGGAACAAGAGGAATTCGCAACTGTGTGCACGCATCTCCATAATGAACGTGTAGTTCCGTATGTCACCATGTCCCTGTAAGTGCTCATAGACTTACGGTATGTCTGAAAAAATAAGCACCCAAAGAAATATAAACTATTTATTGGGTTAAATCAGACCATTTTTTATAATCCTGCAAAAGGTTATGCAGAAGATGAGTGATTGCATAGAGGGAGCTAGGACCCATGTATCCTGATCCATCCTCTCATATTAAAAGCAGCCTCTCCATTTTTGCAAATGACGTATCTGATAAAGAGTTAGTATCCAAAATATATAACGAATTTATACAATTCAATACCCCCAAAGCAAATAACCCAATTAAAATGGGCACAAGATGGGGTGCCCTGGGTAGCTCAGGTAAGCATCTAACTCTAGGTTTTGGCTCAAGTCATGATCTCAGTTTGTGGGACTGACCCCCAAGTCAGGCTCTATGCTGGTAGAATGGAGCCAGCTTGGGATTCTCTCTCTCTCTGCCCCTCCCCCCATTCTCCCTGTTTCTCTCTCTCTCTCAAAATAAATAAACATTTTTTAAAAATGGGCACAGAACATGAACACACATTTCTCCAAAGACATATAGATGGTCAAAAGATACATGAAAAGATTCTCAATGTCACTGATCATCAGGGAAATACGAACAAAAACTATAATGAGATATCACTTCACAGCTGTGAAAATGGCGAAAACCGAAACCACAAGAAACAACAAATATTGGCAAGGTTGTGGAGAAAAAAGAACCCTCATGCACTATTGATGGGAATGCAAACTGATGCAGCCACTGTGGAAGACAGTATGGAGGATTCTCAAAAAATTAAAAATAGAACTACTCTATGTCCAGTAATTGCACTACTGGGTATGTATATGAAGATTACAAAAATATCCCATGATTATTGAAGTTATTTTAAAAAACCCAAATTACGGAAGTAGCCCAAGTATTGAATGATAGATGAATGGATAAAAAGATGTGATGTATATATAATGGAATATTGTTCAGCCATAAAAAATGAAATCTTACCATTTGCAACAACATGGATGGATCTAGAGAGTACAATGCTAAGGGAAATACACCAGTCAGAGAAAGACAAATACCCCTCATATGTGGAATTTAAGAAACAAAATATATGAACAAAGGAAAAAAGAGAGACGAACCAGGAAACATACTGTTAACTATAGAGCACAAACTGGTGGTCACTAGACGGGAGGGGTGTGAGAAGATGGGTGAAGTAGTGATGGGGATAAGAGAGTACGTATCGTGATGAGCACCGAGTAATGTGTATGTTGAATCAATGTATTGTACACCTGGAACTAATATAATACTGCATGTTAACTACATTGGACTTGAAAGTAAAAAGTCTATTTTTTAATTTTTTTTAATTTTTTATGTTTATTTATTATTGAGACAGAGAGAAACAGCGCATGAGTTGGGGAGGGACAGAGAGAGAGAGGGAGACACAGAATCTGCAGCAGGCTCCAGGCTCGGAGCAGAAAGCACAGAGCTGGATGTGGGGCTCGAACCCACAAATTGTGAGATCATGACCGAAGTTGGACACTCAAATGACTGACCACCCAGGCACCTCAGAAAGTAAAAAGTCAATTAAAAAAAAAAAAAAAGCAGCTTCTCTTCCTGCTGTACTGCTATCATCCTGAGTTCCTCTATCCCTGGGGCAAAGGGTTTTTCAGATCATGATAGAAACAGGCCCTCATTCATTTCATCTATTTTATCTGACGGAAAAGATACTGAAGAAGGAGTTATGGCTGAGTGGGGTTTTTTTTAAATATTTATTTATTTATTTATTTTGAGGAGAGGAGAGAGGGGAAGAGAAAGAGAGCAAAAGAGAGAAGCAGTTTCTGTGCTATCAGCTTAGAGGCTGATGTGGGGCTTGATTCCACCACCATGAGATCATGACCTGTCAAAATCAAGAGCGGGGCGCTTAATGGACTGAGCCACTCAGGAGCCCTTGCTGAGTGGGTGTTTCAGCCTGCAAAGCCTGGCATATGAAACACAGTAGCAGTTCGCTGGGTGTGGGGGGGTAGCAGAGTGGAGGGAGGAGGTGGGCTTCTGCAGACAGACAACTGCTCAGGACACCTCCCAGGAACAAAGATTAGCTTGGAGACCCAGTGCCCAGTGGCAGGAGGACAAAGGAAGCAGGCCTGAGAACTTTCCTAACCCCAGCCTCTGAAGATTGCTGCTTGCCACAGGGAACATGGAAAATATTTTACAAAAGAGGTGAGACATGCGCCATATGGCTGTGTCTTCAGAAAACTCCCAAACACATCCTTATTGGAGGCTCTTCTTCCTGTGCGGTGGCTCCCGAAAGTCAGCTTCATCCCCGCAGGAACTTTAGGAATCCGAGGGGACTTGCAGAACCACAGGGATTGCAATGAAGATGCAGGGAAGGAAAGTCTCTTGAGTGGACTGCAACACGCTTCAGACTTGGGGCCTTCCTGGCAGGACGGATATCTCTATTCCAGGAGCCAGAGGTCTGAAATCTAGAGAAAGGGATCCCTCGGGGACTATAATGAATGCTGTGCTCTGGCAGTGCCAGCATGGTTCAGCTGTTTGATTAATGCCACATGAGAAGGCAAATTTAATAGGAGAGCAAACCCTTCTAGGGTGCCTGAACTGGATAAGATCCGACACCTCACACCCAGCTGAGAGGACCACAGAGGGGTTGGTAAGACTCCTTCCGGGACTCTGGGCCAAGGGCAGATGTGTGTGAAGAGTGTGCCTCTGTCTCAGCTTCTGAGTCCCGAATGCATAACAATGTGCCCTGAGAGCCAGCCAAGGGGAGAAGGGCCTCCATCTGCTCCTTCCCCATTCTCTGCTGCAGCTGAGGGGAGGGGGCGTCCCTCAGCTGTTAGGCTGGTCCTGCCTGGCTATTGGCTGACACATTTTTCAAAGCCACTCTCAAAGGCTTTGATTAACCGGCTGTTGCTGGGCAGCAGCTGAAGCCATTTGCCCTGGAAAATGGAAGGAAGCAGGTGTAACCACTCACCCCAACCTGACCCTCCAAAATACCCCCTCACCCTGCAGACGCTTTACAACTGATTGGGTTACTTTGTCCCTGTACATTTTAATGAGTGCACCCCTTAGCATCCCTTCCCTAAAATGTAGCCAAGGACAACCCTGTTCTTAACTTCTCTCTCAAGAGAAAGGAAGTACCAGGGGTGCCTGGGTGGCTCTGTTAAGCGTCCAACTCTTGGTTTCGTCTCAGGTCATGAGCTCATGGGTTCGTGAGATTGAGCCCCGTCTTGGGCTTTGTGCTGAGCATGGACCCCGGCTTGGGATTCTCTTTCTCCCACTCTTGCTGCCTTTCCCCCACTCATGCTGCCTCTGTCTCTCTCAAAATAGCAAACTTAAAAAAAAAAAAAGGAAGTCCCAGCCCAGGCTCATATCCTGGGTGAGACTCCAGGTTCTCCTCAGGCTGACTCTGGCTCTCCCATTTTTGAATTTCCATAGCCTTCATGGAACAGCAGAGGGACTGGAAGTCATAGGAGTCTTGGGAGGATGGAATACCTTTTATGAGATTCTCATTTTATTAAGTACACCCCCCTGAAACAACACTTTACATAAGGATTAATGCCATCTCTAATTTTTATTAACTAAATGAGATTTTGTGTTTGAAAGTGCTTTGCATTTAAAATTTAATATCTGAAAGGACTCTCACGCAATCCTCTAATCTGATCACCACAACAATCCAGTCAACTAAATACCTTTGAGGAAATTGAGACACCAGAAGAAAACCAAATTATCTAAGGATTTATTGGAGTAATATAGCAGAACTGGGCTTCATATTCAAGTTTTCCCAATCCCAGCTGAATAGCCTCTCCTACCTTCTCAATTTTAATAAATAAATTGCATATACTGTGAAGCATTACTGAAAAACCATCATATACGTTTACCCAGTATGCTTGTTGTGCTTTCTTGCAAACCTGATAAATGGATCCCACACGTTAGCAGTTAGGCTGCTTCTTCCTCCACCTGAAAGTGTACCACAAATGAGGCAAAGAAATTAAATTGGTGGCAGAATAAGAGTGGGAGTTTGAGCTGATGGACAATAGACAAGCCCCTGGCTGTCGCTCAGCAGAACTGTGGCACCATAACAGCAGCATTTCAGGAAACCTTACCTGGTAACAAAGTACTAGCCTCAGAAGAAGAGGCAGATGGAAGTTATCACTTCTTCTGGACTATATCCATGCCTGATCTTCTTTTGGGACAAATGTAACTCTTTGCCTCTCAAAGTGTACCGTGAAGGAGGTTCCTTCAGTGCTCATGTCACAGGGAACTGCTACTCCTGGGACTAGCTAAGATTACAGAAATAAGCCCAAGAAGCTAAGATTACAGAGATGACCCCAAGATTAGTCTTTAGATGCATCTATCATATCCGGCAGCCCGGAAGAAACTAGAAAGCAGGTTCTTCTACATAAATAGGCAGAGGCAAGGGGCACCTGGGTGGCCCCTGCGGTTAAGTGTCTGACTCTTGTTCCAGGCTCAGGTCACATAAGATTGAGCCCAGCATCAGGCTTCATGCTGAGTGTGGAGCCTGCTTAAGATTGTCTTTTTCCTTCTTCCTCTGCTCCTCTTTCACTCATGCTTTTGGGCTCTCTCACTCAAAAAAAATATTTTAAATAAATAAATAAATAAATAAATAAATAAATAAATAGACAGTGGCAAAAGTTCCAATCAGTCTTGAGCTGAAATCCTTGAGGTGTCATGTGTGCTCTGATCTTTCCTTCATCACTGATGGTTTCTTTGCTTTTAAAGGACTTGTCTTGTATCTCATTTACACATTAACAAAGGATACAAACAGCTAACCTGGGAGAGTGGTAAAGGTCCAATCTTAAGTAAAATACCAACATTATCTATGATGTCCTAAATAAGCAAATATTACATTTTTCTGTGACTTCCTAAAGAAATTCAATTCTTTATTATCTGACCCCTAAATGATAATAATGATGGGAGTTTTTAGACCAGGTCCAAGGCATGGGTCACCAGGTGATGACCCAATACGTGCAGAGAGATAAAAACTTTTGTCTCATGACTGACACCAAACAGATGCCTAACACACTTCTATCACAGGCATCTAACTCCAAGCACATGGTCCAGTAAGTCACCTTCTCTAAATGGGATTGCACTAGGTCCTTGGAATGTGTAGGCAAATGACAAAAGGGCAGGAACACTTTGTTTCCAGCAAGTGCTTTCATGTGCTCATCCACTCGTTCATTGAAGGGCCTGTTTTGTGTCCTTCATTCTGCAATGCTGGACAAGATAGAGGGGTTCCTAATGGTCTAGACTGAGCATACACCTCCAAGTCAGTGCCCTGACATAAATTTTACAAAGAGCCCCACTTACAGGCTTCCACCGCTCCAAACTCCCAGTGCCTCTGCTCTGAAGGGGAAGGATCACTTTCTCCTGCAACCCAAATTTCTGGGAGAGATGCCTATGTGGTAGCAAAAGCTATGACCCAGAACTGTTCCCTGGGGGCTGAGAAAATGGTAGCATCTGATTCGAATGACAAACTGCTTTGGTCTCACAAATCCTACCTACCACCCACGTTTCAATCCCAAACAACCTGAAGAGAGAGCAAATAGAACTTGTCCAGGGGTGGTCTAAAGGTATATTCACGGAGACTTAAGTTAAGAAAAATACTACCCTTTTTGCCTTGTATCTTTAGCTCACCATGACTTTGTTTTCTTCTAATCTGTGCCCACAGCATCCTCCTATCTTTTTCCTCTGTTCTAAAGTAGAAATGCAGAACCAATATCAACTATAACCTGATTATCTGTAAAAATTGGGCCAGCACAGGGTCACGGATAATAACCACAGACAATTCTGAGAAATCATTTAAATTTGCCTTTGGCCTACATTTGTTTATATGTGTGCATTTCCAAATAGATTTACCTTCCTAATTAGGTTTTGTTTGCATTCCCTTGGCACACACTGACTGGGATGTCAGGGAGAGGGACAGGGTGTGGGCTGAGTGTTGAGAAAAGCTGGTTCGAGATAAAAATTTGTAGGAGTAAAACTTCTAGTTGCATCATTCACTTAACAAATATTTATTGAACAGCAACAAATGGCACAGCACGGCATCTGGTTTTGCGGCAGACACACAGTAGGGATGAGATACAGTCTCTGCCCGAAAAAAGTTTCCCATCTTCCTAACGAGAATACATGAAGACTTTATATTTATACAATTTAGATTTAACTATAACCTTACATGTGAGTCAAAATAGCACTGTTTTTAACCCAAATATCCGCTTTTGATCTAATCGGACTCATAAATAGTGATTCCTCCAGTTCCTATCCTGCAGGTTTCTGTGTTTCTCTGCTTGTATAAAATGCAAGGTTCTCAGCTTATATAAAATAGCATGGGAATAATTTCCCAGAGTATGCGAGCGTTTCCAATAATGGGTTGGAGAGGTTTCCCCTTCAGACTCCATGTCTGAATTTACTGATGAGTTAATCACTGAGGAAGCAAATACTCAATGTCTTAAGTTGTCCTCAGCTCAACAATTTCAAGGCAAGCCCCATAACCCCTTTCTCTTTGGTCTATATCCCCAGGCCTGGAATCTGCTACACTCCCCCACAGAGGGCAGAGGTCCTTCCCAGTTCAGTCACCCACTGAAAACGTGCCAATTTGGGAAAAGCAAGTAAGGGGGCAAGGGCAAGGACCTGTATGGAAAGTGGGACAAAAGTGTAGCTCCATGGCACAACACTTTCACCCAGATTCTCCCCATTAAAACTGAGTCCTTCCCGCTTTCTCTGTAATTTCCACTCTGCCAAAAAGAACTGGTGGTGTGGATTATGTGTGTGTCTCTCATTAGATTAGGGAATCCCAGATCTACTCTTAATGCCCCATTTCTAGGACACCTCCTCAGACTCAAGACATCCTTGGTAAATTGCTGGGAGGAAAAAGTAGCCTCATGCTAGGAATGAGTGACGAATTTACAGAACACACCTCCAGCCAGGATTACCAGGGGCCAACATTATTAGCACCATCATCAGAGGCATTCACGCCACATATGGCCATTTATGCACATGCAAGCTAGGCACAAACATGAGTCCTGCCCCCCTGGCTGCAAGTGGCCTATGAAATCAGTTTCAGAGATCAAATGGCATTTTTTATATACAAAGAAAGTAACTATTGTTATGTGAAATGACATATACATCAAGTATATCCTTATTTTGTATCACAGTTTTTTTTAAAAAAGTCACTCTGTCTACAGTATATAGCATTAATATAGGTAAGCATGAAGCAAAAAGCCTTAGAAACAATCCCATAATACTCACTGAATCAATGCTA
Source organism: Suricata suricatta (assembly GCF_006229205.1). Classification (NCBI taxonomy): domain Eukaryota; kingdom Metazoa; phylum Chordata; class Mammalia; order Carnivora; family Herpestidae; genus Suricata; species Suricata suricatta. The sequence goes on along the minus strand of NC_043702.1, from coordinate 133,301,273 downwards.
AAGTAAAAGTAAATATTTGTACATGTACAAGCAAATGACAAAATAAATAAAAGAACACAGAATGTGGAGGGTGAAGTTCCTTTTTTAAAAAGGCTGTGTATAGAATTGTTGGCCCTTTCCAATTCTTGGAAGGCAATCAAGTTCCCAGAAATGCCTCTCATTCCCCTGACTCAGCGAGGAAAAAGCAACTACCTATTTTAATAGCTTTTGCTATAATTGAAGAGGTTTAGGAGCAAGTCCGGGAAAGAGGGTGAGATACGTGCCTCAGAATTCCCAATAAGCTTTTTAGAAATATATTCTGTAAATCAGGATAGTAATTTGGCTCTCCTGTTGAACAGGTGCTAATCATGCCACCTGCTAAAGTTGAGCCACAGAGGAGAGATTTGAAGACCACGATAGAGCAGGGAATTAACCACCTAAGTATGAGGACCTGATGTCCCCAGAATGCCTTCCCTACTCTTAAAATTAATATGAGAGCATGTCATTTCACATGAAAATCCTGGGGCACCTGGGTGGCTCAGTCGATTAAATGTCTGACTCTTGATTTGGCTCAGATCATGATCTCACAGTTCGTGAGATCGAGCCCCACATCGAGCTCTCAGTGCAGAGCCTATTTGGGACTCTCTCTAGCCCTCTCTGTCCCTCTGCCCCTACACTTCTCAAACTCTCTCTTAATCAAAATAAATACATAAACTTTTTAAAAATCCAGATTCCCCTGAAGAAGTAACATTTTCAACTATCAGTCATTTACATTTCAGTGTGAATTTGTTTCCGATTATTTTCTAAAACAAGGTGTTGAATGGAACTAGAAAAGTTCATGAAGATCCCACATGCCTTGGAGGATACTACTGTTATAAAATGAACATTGAAGAAGACAGCTGGAGAGGCAAGGACAGCCTTTCTGCTTTGCCTCACTCGGAGCTGGCCCAACTGAGGAATATGGCCTCCTGCCCACTAAGAACACTGGAGCAACTGTGAACATTGGCCATTTGAGCTTGGCTTTGAACCTAGAAGTCCAGCTTTCTAAGAACAGTGGCTATTTAAGCTTGGCTTTGAATCTAGAAGTCCAAATCCAAATATGAGGCAGGGTAGGGTGTGGCCAGAAGCATCAAAAATTTTATTTTAGTATTTGTCAAACCATCTTTATTCTTTTTCCTTTCCCTACCCCCACCCTCTATCAGGAGAATCATTCCAATAACCCCCTAACTTGAGACAGATGTTCTTCATGCTGTGGCCAGAAAAAGTTCAAGGGGCATAGGCACCTAAGACAGCTGTGTGGTCATCATCATCAATAAATAGCAGGTATTAGAGTTTCTATATGCCAGCATGGTGCTAAATTTTTATGTGGATCATTTCTTTTGATCATCACAACCATCCATGAGGTAAGGTTATCATTGTGCAGTAATAATACTGAGGCTTAGAGAGGCTAAGTCAGGGTTACAAGGTGACTTGTAAGTAGTGCGGCTGAGAGTGAACCAAGGCAGTCTAACTCCAAACACATAACCAACAGGTTAAGCAGCAGCAACTCTTGGGAAGGAGTGCTAGTTTCTTGAATAGTCAACCAGGAAAAGTCAGCCTCCTTCCGTGTGTCTTCCACTCAGACCTCATCTCTTCACAATATGACCTGATAAAAGAATTTTTGCTCATAGTACTTCCCAGGTCATAGTGGACAGGGAACCCTGGTCTGGGTCCTATGGTGTCCTTCAAGGAAGATGCATGAAGGAGAGACAGGACCTGGCTCACAGCCACTTGTCAACCCTGTACTGAAAAGCAGCCCTCTCTATGGAGGCGTGCCTGGGCTCCCCCACCCCTGAGGTGAAATAATGGCTCAGACAAGGGGTTTGAAGGCATCAATGGACTGACAGCATAATACCCATGACTTTCACAGCATGTGTCTTTCAGCTGCAGAAATAAGGGCAGGATAATTTTAGCTCTGCGTGTCTGAACACAGCTCCATCTCTCCTGCCACCAGGCTGGCTCCAGACAGGGCCGATTGTGTCCCTCTGCACAGAAGCTCCCAGATCCTGCTAGAACCACTGACTGCAAAGTCTGGGGAGTAAGTTTGGGCCTCAGTGGGCAACAGGGCTCAGGGCTACCACAGGCCCTTGCCCCAAGCTCCAGAGCTGTGCGTCAGCAGGAAGCCACTTCCTCTTTGACCCCAGGCCTGAGGTGGTGACCTCTGAATATCCAAGGAGACACTGCTGCCCCAACATCTGCTCACTGACACACAGCTCCCCTCAGCAGCTCTTCACAGGCAGAGGACAGGGAAAGGAAAGGTCACCTGTGCAGAAAGCTGGACAGCTGACATCCACTGACCTAGAAAGAATGACCTGACCAAAGTGCCTTTTCTCATTGTCCACATACTTTCTTCTCCTAATTTATTTCTTTAGTTTTGGTGGCTTTTTCTTTTCCTGATTTTCCTCCTACTTCTGCAACTGTGCTTTTATGTATGTGTAGGGGTTTTTTTAAGCCTATGTAAAATATTGTACACCTCTCTTGTGAAATCCCCATTTTATGGGTCTTATTTCTTAGTGAGAAAAACATAGGGTCTCATCATCTACACTCTGGCCAGTTTTGCTCTCCCCAGCCCATTTCTCTTTGCTCACCCAAGGCCAGGCATAAGCGCTTATTGAGGGAAAGGACACAACGATCTCTAAGCCTTGAAGTATACACACACTCTGCCTACTCAGGCCACAATATGCTGGGCTCAAACCTAACAGAGCCCTTTGAAAATATGACCTCCCTCTTTTATGGGATAAGTATGTCCCCATATCAATGTGGCACCTAACACCTGCTCACCTTAAGAACCCAGGGCTGAGCTTCCATAGGTCCTGGTGAACTGTCAGTTACTCCCAGGGTCAAAGGCTGAGGGGTACCTACCACAGGGCATATGAGCTATTGCCACTTCATGACACTATAAGGACACCATATCTCATTGGCACTTCCCTACCTAGTTGGAATTTAAAATTCTGACAAGCAATCTCTATTTTCTGTCTGTAAGAAGATATGAAATTGCAAACTATTGTCAAGATAATTCTTGTTTTTTTCAAAGCTCACTACAGCTTTTTACTTCCTTTGTGATCTTAGGAAATCTTAACAATCTCCTTGCCTCAATTTCTTCATCTTTAAAATAGGGATAATAAAAACTGCCTTTCCTTTAGGGCTCTTGGGTAAAATAAATGTGAAATGCTACAGTTCTTGGTTGCAAGAAACAGAATCCAACTCTAGACAACTTAACCAATGAGAGAGCTCCCAAACTCAAGAGGAAAAACCGAACACTCTCATCCAGAAAAGGCAGGTTCCAGGGAAACACCAAGATTCTTGGTTACAGAAACGACCGATTTACCCAGGGCAGCTCTCTCTACCAATCGACTCTATTCATTTTTCCCACCTTGTTTCATCCAACTCAAGTTTCGTATTTCCAAGAGAAAGACCCTGATTGCTCTAGAATAGGTCATACACCCTATCTCCATTGCCAGTGGAGGGCACAGAACTTGGATTCATAGATGTAGTAAGGCCTAAAATTAAGGTCCAATATTATGTGTGCCTTGACATCTGGGGAAAACAGGGAGGACCTCGAGTGGCATGACCACAAATTCTCCTCCCACTCTGTTCCTGCAAAAAAAGGTCTACCCAATGACCCTCTGTATCAAACAGACGAAAGGTAATACCTGTTTACCCCTAAGGAGCTGGTTTCACTGCTAACTCATGAAATTATTCAGACAACCCAATCACATCCTCGTGTGAGAATGAAGGGGCACCCTGTCCTCTTGGTCCTACAAAGTCTGCCTCCCACAGCCCCTGCTGGTTTACTGTACTCCCAAGTACAATCTCCACATGGCTCTGTGTGGCATGTAGTCTCTTCCTTCGCCAGAAAGTATATATGGCTAATAAACTGCTGTCAACCTACCTGTCCAGTGTCAGGTATCATGTGTCCAGCCATCCTTATTACCCTCACCAAGGGGGTGAAGAGGAAGTGAATAAAACAGATCCCCAAAGATGGCACACAACAGGGGATGGGAGGGTCCTAAGAGAAGAATCCAGGTGCTATTACCAGAAGTTGAGGAGGAATGCAGGACAAGCACAAACAACAGGTGTTCAAGACATTGTGAAAAGTATTCAACACAGAACCTGAAAACCAGAAAGTGAACCAAAAATTGTAGGTAGTAGAAATACTACTTCCACATTGCCATAGAAATCAGCAGCCCCTGAAAGGACTCTGCAGTGTAGCACTTATGATGTTTATAGAGTACTTTTTGCCCACTTCCCTGACACCTCTCCCCAGCACCTTCATGGCAGTGCAGAGCAACAGGCATCAGGAAGTCAGAGGGAACACCCCCGTGCATGACACCCCCTTGCGTGGGATTCCTGCCTTGAGCAGATGGATGAGGCACCAGGAGTACATCACACAAGCACCTTGCTCTGCAGTTAAACTCACTGTCAGCCCAAAGTGCATCAGGCTGGGAGTGAACAGGGGATAAGCCAGTAGCTCCCTGCACTGAAGCATTCCCCTTGATTATTTCCCTCCTCCAGGTAAGAGTTAAAAACACTATTTCTGGCAAGTATTGGCCTTCTGAGCAGAAAGGGTCGCTGCTGCATGACATATAATGACAAATGCCAGACACAGCCCCTGGACCCCAAACATCAACAAGTTGCCTATCTTTCTGGCATTAAAATGTAACTCTTTCAGTGTCTGAGAGTCCTTTTCAAAATAGCACAGGGCCCACCTTTTCAAAATAACAAAGGTCAGAAAATACCTTTGCAGAGGGTTGCTCTCCTTATGCTGAAAACCAAAATAGGACAGAGACTGGGTACCTGACTGGAAGCAGAACACCTGACTAGGACAAGACCCAGGAGGAAGGAAAGGAGGACTTGAGTAGTGGCTGGGGACACACACCAGTGACAAATACCAAGACAGCTACTCAGTGGACTGAGGTCAGTCAGCACTGGCCCCACCTTCAGCTGTGAGACCAGCCAACTTAGTGATGAGGCCGCAGTCAGGCATCACCTTAACACCTGTGTCTGCCAAGCACTTGGCATCTGCATTGACAGCCAGGAATAGTCTGGCTCCAGATATTGGCTAAGTTCCAAGAGTTTTCAACTGCTGCACAGAGCCTGGGATCTCAGCCCCTTGAGCACCAGGAAATCCTAACTTGGGCTTCCCACCACGTCAGCCCCTATTTTCCTCCTTGGCTCTCCATCACCCTAGCACTTCACATACGTGTTATGTTTGGAAATCAAAATTCTTGAGTACCTGCATGCATAGCTCTCTGCAGCTTAAAAGTGCATATAATAACAACGGGAAAGGCAACAATTAAATTAAAGACTTTCTTCAATGACAGGGACTTTATAAATATTATCTTATTTATTTCCCCACAATAATCCTGAAGGTGGGCTTTGTTACTCCTGTCTAACAGGTGAGGAAATCTAAGTCTAGATGTCAATGGACTTGTTCAGGGTCACACAGATAGTAAATGGCTTAGCTAGGAGTCAAATCGGACTGCAAGCCCTCTAATACACTCATTGCTTCTTGAAAGGTTCTGACTTATCATCATGTCCTAATCGTGTTGGGAAGATTTGCCATCCACCCACGAAATATGCATGAAAATATGACAGTTTTTCCTGGAGTTTTTATGCAGGTTTTCAGGATGTAAACTCATACAAGTACTTGAACATCAATCCATGGCCACACTTGACCTTATTACCCAGGTCACAGAGAGCCCAGACCCTGCTGTAGAAGCTAAGTAAATAAATATATCTTGCTGCATCTGAATTCTACCCTGAATCTTTTAGTCTGTTTCTGGAGTCCTGTTTGATATATCTTCTCAATGTGTTCATATTATCACCCAAGACTAGAACATAAAAACATTCCTGGCTTGAAGCACCATATGAACAGCATTTATACCTTTTAAAAATGTGGGCATCCTTTAAAATATCCACATTTTACAATAAACAATGCCATTTAGGATGTGCCGAGACAAGTATTCTTTTCCTTCTGTTCTTCTATTGTAGTCATGGAGACCTCAAATTTGGTTGAAATGAACAGACAAAGTTAAAACCTGCACAGAAAGTTGGTATCAGGGAAAATAATGACAGTTTATATTTCAGAGGTATTTGTGTGTGAGGATATCAATCATTCTACAGACGTTACCTCATTCTAATCTCTCACTAAGGTAGGAAAAGGACAGGTGCTCTTAATCCTCCTAAAATCCACACTGGGTAAAGACCATGAGAAGGAGAGACTAAGACTTTACTACATGAAACTATAAGGCTGAAACAAACAAACAAACAAACAAACAAAATATATATATATATATTGCACTCACCCAGTTGTTTGGCAGAGACTGGTCTTAAATTAAGCATTTCAAATTGTTTTGATCACTCAACTCAGCTGCATTGGTCCATACAGACAAGAATTGCCAAATTTACCAATAAGCTATGAAGAGCAGCTGAGGCCTCTCCATTGAATTGTGTCACTTAAAAAAAAAATCCATTGCCCTGTCCCATGTCACTCACCTTAATGACTGCCACTGTCTCACATATCTCCACACCATGACCAGGGTGGAGGTGGGGAGTGTTTCTAAAATACAGATCTAAGCACCTTACTCCATACTGACTGCAGATGGACTTGAAACTCTTCTTGACCAGACCTCTTGCCTACTTTCCTGTTCCGTCTCTCAACCCCACCCCCACTGCCATGTTGGAGTCCTAAGAAGACATTCAAGTACAGTAACTAGTTATTTAAACACTGCAAGCTGTTGCCTAGCAATACTACCTCCCATCTCAATCCCACCCTGCCCGGCCACCACATACACCTAAACCTTGACCCTCTCATTGCCTATATGAAAACACTAATTTTTTTCTCTTTCTTTTTAGGATTAATTTTTAAACTTTGTTATTATTATTATTATTATTATTTTATTATTATCATAATCATCAGCATCATTATTACAGAAAAGTACACCAAAGATATAGTAAATAAAAACAGAAAGAAGAAAATTAAAAAATATACATAATTCCATTACCCAGAGATAAAACCCTGTTAGCATTCTGGAATATTCCTTACAGTCTTCTCTATGTGCACATATAGAGACATTTTCCACTACACCAGTTTGACTTCTGAGACTCAACTCTAGTGCCACTTCCTATAAGAAGATGCTTCTAACCTTTCCTCCTCCTCCTCCCCCAAACTTAATCATGTTCACTCCCACTCACCCTTCAGGTCGCCACTTAAATGTCACATCCTCAGACAGTCCTTTCCTGAACACCCAAAGCAAATGACATCACCGCAATTACTCTCTCTGGTAGCACAGTACTGTTCTTTCATTGCATTATTGAATTTATAACTGTATATGTGTTTATACATTCATGTCTTTCCCATTAGACTGTAAGTCTCATGAGAATAGAGACCAGAGCTGGTAATGCTGATCACTGTACCTCTCACCCCAAGCCTAAAACAGCATCTGTGTCATTAAACATACAAGGAGTATAAATAAGTAAGTGAATGGCAGCTCCCTTCTCCCACCCCCACAAACACCTTACTAATCTCTAACAATCAATTTATTCCATTCTACGAGTTGCTCCACCACTGAACGATTTGCTCCTGGAAGACAAAGGCTGTCTTTCCGTCTATGAAGTACATTTACATGTGGAGTCATAACCACCCCCCATGCACATGGCAGATTTCAGTTCTTCTGAATGATTGAAAAAGTGAATGAAGAGCTGATTGGGCAGGACACCTGGTCAGCAATGCTCTTGGGTGATCCTATTTCTTAAATAAATCCTTTATTCCTGCCTTTTCTTAATAATGGTCTCAATATAATACCAAAATGTAGCCAAAAAGTCAAAACATCGCTTCATGCTTCAGATGTTTCCTTTTCAGAAGCCAAACACCCAGATCATTGGACACATGTGAACAACTCAGTGTCTCCTCATCAAGCTGTCTGACATCTTGGCTCGTTCAGAGTCCAGAGAAAAAACAAAATGAATGCTTTGCCCCTCCACCACCAATAAAACTAAATAAAAATAAATAATGTTAAAGGAACCCAAAATAAATAATTACTGTGATTAAAGCCCACATTTTCAGCGCACCATAATCTTTCTACATTCCAAAGAGCACTGGTTTACATAAGAGACAACTGTTATGTGGGAATATCAGAGAGTTTGCTTTCAGCTGCAAATAAGAAAACCCAACTAAAAGTAGCTTACATATCAATAATTTTATTATAGCACATAAGGGAAGTCTAGAGGCTGGCTAATTCAGCAGCTCAGTAGTGTTAACAAAGACTTAGTTCTTTTACCTTTCTGCTCTGCCTTTCTTAAAAAAAAAAAAAAAAGAAAAACACCTTCCTCATAGTTTCAAAGTGGCATGAATAATTCCAAGTGTCCCATACACCCGGAATAGCATCTTGCAAAGAAGAATGCACCTCTTTAAGGAGTAAAGAAAACTTTAGCACACTGCCCCTCCCCAACTGACTCCTTCTCAGGTCCTACAGACCAAGACTGGGTCATATGTCCATGCTTAACCCAGTTATTGGAAAGGGGGAATAAGATTATCACAATTGCTTCAGATCAGTGGTTTTTAAACTTTAACAGGGTCATCTAGAGGGTTTGTCAAAACACAGATTGCTGGGCACTCCTCCCAGAGTTTTTAATTCAATAGATCTTTCTTGGTGCATTTTTAACAAGTCCCCTGGTGATGTCAATACTGCCCATCCTAGGACCACATTTTGAGGACTTCTTGCTTAGACCAATCATGATTTACCTACCAGGAATGGGGAGAGGGTCAAGCCTGTCAGGTATTATAATTGCTTGAGAACTACAGAGAATTGTGGTTTTCTTTGCAAGAAAGTGGGTGAGAGGCTGTAGAGAGGTGATATTGGAGTCTGCCACAGTGAGATAGAACGATAATGGATAGAATGTACTGAGGATTCATATGCACCAAAAATTGCCCTAAAAACAATATACATTATTTAATTCTCCCAAATAGTCCTCTAATGTAGGATTCAGAAAACTGAGTGTCAGAAAGGCTGCATAAACTGTCCACAGTAATGCTGCTAATAAGGTCTGCAGCCTGGATTTAAACTGAGATCTGTGTGACACCTGCCATGGCCCATGCTCTTAGATACAATGTAATTTAGGGACCTATGTTGGAATTCTGGACCTGCCACTCTTCCATGCATCAGATCATAGATGTTCTGGGGCCAAATACAAATGCCCAATTTCACCTTAGGAATAATCACAGTTTGGTAGAAAATGAATGGTGTTTGGGGTTGGATAGAAAATTGGGCTCATTCCTTGTGTGACTTGACAGTCTTCATCTCTCCAACTTCTTGCAACACATAATGAGCACACTTAATTCTTGTCTCCTAGGAAAACTGGAGTGGGTGCTTGGTAGAATACTTCAGTTTTCCCTGGCAGAGTAGGCAGTCACTCTGTAGCTCTCATTACTATTACTAATCAGTCTATGACCAAGGACATTCATCTGTACAGAGTAGTTGGGAAGACTATAGAAGCTCTGAGAAAATGCCTTGTGCATTTGTGTATTGGAATAACCTGCTGCATTATAGTTGCACACAGTTAAATGAGAGCCACACTATGTCCTGGCTTAAGAACGTGAAAACTATGCTGAGGTTGGGGCAGGCGAGGGGAGGAGACAGGGGCAGAAGAGGCTACCAGAAACCTCAATGACTTCTGTATGGAAAAAGGTCAGGCACATTTCTCCTCCTGAAACCAACAGTGTCTCCTTTTCTTTACATGTCAATGACTCTGAACTGAAGTTGTTGAAACATGATGATACCTCTGACCTTAGCATAGGGATATAACCACCTCCCCAGCTCATTTCACCGACAACACCCAGAAGGGACTAACTGCAGGTAAAAGGACTAAAAGTCCTTTACAACCTTTCTGGTTGTATCTCTTCAGAGAACTTATCACTATCTGAAACCACCATGTTGGTTTACTTGTTAATTGTCTGCCTCTCCCATGGGGAGGTGAACTCCAAGAGGGGAAAAGCTTTGTCTGTCTTGATCACTGGTATGCCCTCACCCTAGAACAGTCCCTGGTATATAGTCTTACTAATTAAATATGTATTGAATGAATTGATCAATAAATTACATGAATAGATATTTTAATAACAGAGATAAGCTCATCTCCCTTTCATTACTGAAATTTTTATTGGCTATGAAACAGAAACCAATCATCCTGATGATATATGCATTAATATTTCATCCAAGGAAAGCATACAAATGAAAGGACTATGAAATCTGTTATCCACGTAGCTGAGATGAGGACCTAAACTCCATGCTGAGATTTAGACGAGTCTAAACAACTGAATTGCCTAAACAAGTGAAAGTGCCAAAGATGGTCTGATATAAAATACAGGTGAAACCATGGTACCTTCAGAGGCATTACCTTCATAAGGTAGTGGTGGCAAAGCCTTCAGTTGACTGTCAAATCAGCTACACCCTGGTAGATATTAGCAATGGAGCCTTGAGTGAACATCTATGACATGATGATGTCCATAATGTCAAAGACACACCTACGCTGACCAGAAAAGAGAAAATTAGTGGAACCAGATGGTAGCTGAGAGGATTAGTTCATGGGTACATGTTAAGCAGCATGGAATCTGGAACCCCAAAACAGTATGAGAAATTTGAGAGGGACTAAAGAAGAAAAACACTGCTTTATAGATGTTGTCATGACCCTCTTTTACAGAAAGTCTTCTTTTTATAGTTTTAATCACCATAGAATGGTATATTTTTTTAAAAAGTAACCCAAATAAAACTGGGCCATCTTCTCCTCTCACCTTGAATCCAATCTCAACACTCTGGTAAATTAGAAAAACACTTGCATATTCACAAATCTGATTGTAAGAGCAACAAATGGAAGTGGGATGCTTTTATGGGAATCTGTAAGGGATTCAGTGGTAGGTGTGACACTCCTTATCCCCAATCAAAACTTCCTTAAAATTGCTTATACAAATAGTTTTTTCCCACCACCAACTCTCTCCGGCAGTTGCTGAAATCTTCCCACACTCCTCCAGGTTCTTTCTTGTCTCCACAGCTCCTTAATCCCTATCAATTCCAGCTGTCTCATTATATACCTAGTCATGTCCTCACCATGTCTGTTGCCTACTACACTCATCACAAGGGCCAGGAGCTGAGCAGCACCAAGTAAACTTACCCTAGGAAGGGAGTGTCAACACTTAGGACCATTTTTTCTTCTATCACAGAAACCAAAACCAGAAGATATAATTTTAAGTGAGAAGAGAGTAAAAAGTTAAACTCTTTCCAAAAGTGTACTTATAAATAATAAAGGCATTTTCATAAGAGATATCATGAAAAGAAGAATAAAATTGATATAAATGCAGGAGATATAGCAGCATACCTTGAAACCAGAAATATAAAATGTCTTAAAATTTCTACATTAAAAGGGAAAAGGTTATTTTTCTTTATATCAACTGGTAAAAGAAAAACTTGTAGAATAATCAAAATAAATGCACTATTTTTTATACAATTTGTGGTTCTTTTGTTAGCTAAGGGTATAAAATGTGTCACATACTCTAACTGGATTGCTCACAAAATTGTTCTTCTCCTTCATGCTCCCAGTCTAATTTGACCACACCCTATTTTTTCAGTCTGATTTATGTCACTTATCCTCAGCTCCAGTCAGAGTATACAAATTGGTCTTAGTTTCTGGGCTATTCATGTAATTTCTACTTCTTCAGACGTTTCTCTATCTGATGGTTTTATCATTGCTGAAAATTTATCTTAAATATATTATTCATCATTTTGAATTTTTCCAAAAAATAAAATGAACCTGAAGAGGAAAGAGGCTTCTCTTTATTTTTCTTCTTTTTCCTTCCTTTACTTCCTTTCAGGGTTTCTATTTCAGAGTCCCAAAAGTTGCACATAGGTTTTTGTGTAAATGACTGAACTTAAGCCCAGATTATCACAGGAAAATAACTAGCCATGAAATAGCAGTGGAATCATGGTGTAGTCTGAGACCACTGAAAGTTCTTTCACAAAAAATCTTTCACTGACCTGCTTTATGAACTTAAGTCTCTATTACATAAAAGTGTATCCTTTTAGGTAAAAGCTTTTGAAACTACCCATGGAAGGGATAGTTGCTCACTTCTCTGCTCAAAAAATCATCCATTGATTCCCCATTGGCTACCCAATAAATTCCAAGTTCTTCAGCTGGTCATCCAAAGCTCTCAGAGATGAGCTAGCCACCTTCTCAACATCATCCCCACAACCCCCAATTCAATACCCAACCCCTGTACTCACATGTCCTGAGCATGCCCAGTTATTCCTTTTTCTAGGCCTTAGCTTATAATGTGCCCCAAGTGTGCTCCCTGATTAACCCAAATGCATGCTTATCAATAGCCTATCTTTAGCATTTGGTCTATAGCACTTAAATTCTACCTTGTTTATAATTAATTTGTTAAAGTCTTCTTGATTTAGTAAGGCTTTCTCTGCTTTAAAGAAATCCAATTTATTCATTCATTCAACAAATATTTATTTAGGGCTTATCATGTCCCAAATTCTAGGGGTTGAGGATACAACAGAAGAAAAAAGAAGGAAAAGACAAACAGTTCAAGCTCAGTTAAGCAAAAACAGGGGAGTCTGGAAAGACTTGGCTCATGTAACTGAAAAAACTAAATTTGGTTTCAGTCACAACTGGGTCTATGGATGTCATCAGAAATAAATCTCTCTCTATCCCTCTGTCTCTGTCTCTTTATCTCCCCACTTTCACCCCCCACCCAAAACACTTATCTTAACTCTGCTTTTCTTGGAAAGGCTTCACTCTCTGGCAGGATTTCTTCACAGACATATAGAAATGGACATGGCAGCATTTTGCTTGTATCATCCTAGAGGCAATAATGCCAAAGAAAAGAGAGTGCTTCATTCCCAGTGAAAGGGTATTTTGGGGATCTGCTAAGGCGAAGTTGAGCCAAGGACACATTTAGTTTGGGCTTCTCTGTGTGTCTATCAGTCACTTTCATGGATATTTCAAGTCCTTTCTAGCCACCCTGGTGTAGGAATGGTCTCTAGGAGGGCTCCTATCCCCCACTGTGCTAACCCATTTGGCTTTACATCACAAAGACGCAAGGCTGGAGTTCATATCATGACATGAAACTGAGCAACACTGGAAGTCTGTAGGGAGTAGAGAAGCCAGATTTGAAGCTTACAGTGTCATAGTTAGTCCATGGAAAACTTATAATCACACACATATAAAATGGTAAGCCGAGAATTTGGTTTCCTTGATGTCTAGTCAAAATGTGCACTCCCTAACACAGTGCATGTCATTATAAAATATGTTCCCCACTCCTTGATAGAGATGGGCAAAATCAAACCTATCAGAATTGCTGTGTGGAAGGGCACAAACCATACCAACACCACAGGTTTTATGTATAAAGTTGCATGCATCCCAATGTGTCAAGTCTTAACACATCTGATCCCTCTAGCCCTGATTAAGAAGGTAGTTACAGGTACAATGTTGCAAAATTGCCAAAACCACAGAAAAATGGCCCAAAGAAATAAGTGTCTTTTTACATACTTATTCATAGAAAAAGTGAATATAGTATAAGAGTAATTTGGTTACATAATTGTATCTGTTATCCATTGCTGCCTCACAGATCGACCTGCATTAGGTTGCTAGGGGTGCCGTAACAAATGACCACAAACTAGGTGGGTGAAAACAACAAAAATGTATTCTCTAATAGCCCTGAAGGTCCTTAGGCCTTAGTTCCTTACCAAGTGGGCTTGGTTCCATAAGCTGCCTCAGTTTCTTCATGACGTGGAAGCCAGCTTCCTCCAGAGTAGTGAGTGACCTAGAGAGGGAGAATATGAGCAAGGGAGGAAGAGAGAACCCAAGACAGAAACTGCAATCTGTTATAATCTAATGTCAAAAGTGACACATCATTACTTGTACTACATGCTATTGGTCCCATAGACCAACTCTGGCACAATGTGGGAGACTACACAAAAGTGTGCAAACCAGGGGGCTGGGGTCCTTGGGGGCATCTTGGAAGCTGCCTCCCACAATAATAATGCAACTCAGTGCATCAGGACACAAATTTTTAAGTGCATATACATTGTTCCACTGTATGCCTTAATTTCAGATTAATTTTGCATTTTATTCAGAATTATTGATGATTCTCAACTGTAAAAGTATTATAGAAGTGTTCCATAGGGTTAATTATTAAAACATACCCCAAAATATAGGAGATGTTCACCATACTCCCAGCAGGGCTGTTGCTAACTTCTGTAGACCCAGACGGGATGTGTCTTAACAGTTCTTTGTACACTTCCTAGACCAAGAGGAGCATCTGAACCTTTACAGTTTCAAAACTAGAAAGACCAACTGGCCAGCCAGCACAGCTATGAGAAGGAATACACACAAGGAGGACATGGTGATGGGAATTAGGGTGGATGATAGGACAAGGATCCAAGAGCCCCCTCCTATGAGGAGGAGTAAGAAGTGCTGGGTAGCTGTGGGATCCCCAGAGCGCTGGGAGTGGGGAGAATGACCTAAAAATGAAAGTTGGTAATATGTGCCACCATTGTAGAGGGTTGACTTTGTAAGGCTGGTATTCTTGGGATTCTAGAGGTAGTGTGTTTTCTCCAAGATTTTATGTCTTGAAATCTAGTAGGCTCAGCTACACAGTGGTGCCGGAGGTTAAGGTAATGTGACTTAACCAGAAATTCCCCACTCACAGGCAAAAGAAAGAAATATAAGAGGAACTTTAAAAATAAAGTGTAAGCCCATCAGTGCAGCAAAACATGAATGTTAACAATTCATGAGTAACATTTGCACACATTTTAAAGGTTGTACTATAAGGAAGATAGTTAATAAATTATGAACACTTAGGCACGAGTAAAACAGCTGTCTCAGCTTCCACCACTGCTATTAGCACTGCTTAATTTCCTCTGGATCTCTATCATCTGGGCCCAAAACTCCTACTCACTGGCTTCTCAGTAGTTGCAGCTTGCTGTTCTTAGTTAATTACAGTAAATTGGCAATGATTGCCCTTAGGAAAGAATTTCATTTGTGCCTACGTAGCGCTAATCCCAGAAAAATCCTTAGGTTTCCAAACCTTCTCTGTTTTAAAGAAAACAGCTTTGGGTTTTACTAAACTTTCTCTGTAGAATGCTTACAAGTATCCTCTAAGCAACCCCAGGTAACCCTCTTTTCATTCCAGGGGAAGAGCTAGTTGTACAAAGCCCCCCAAACCCAATGCTATGCTAATGTATCACTCCACTGAAATCTCCATTCCACCATACTCCTCCCCAGCAGTGCTGGAAAGTAATGCACCCGATGTTAAAGAAACTGTCATGTTGCCACCACTTTCATGGTTACTCTTCCAAAGAGAGAAGGAAGATGGTGGTGGAGTCCAGCACAGCAGTCTGTAAGTTGCACCAGGTCCCTGGCCTCCAAGAGCCCAACAGCCAGGCTTGAGATTTTTGATGGAGGTTTTTGTTATCTTAGACTCTCCTGGTTGAAGCTGGCTTCTTGACTCCCTGGAGCCATGTATGCCCCCCCCCCATGCCAGCTCCCCACTCCATGCCAACAAATGATAAGAGCTAAGCATTTTTTTGATGCTTACTTCATGCCAGGAACCCCATTTAAGCATTTTTCAGATATCTCTTACGTAAGAGATGACACCTTGGTAAAGAGCACAGATCTGAGTCAAGATTGTCTGAGTTTGAGTCCTGCTCTCCCACTTCCTAGCTGTGTGACCTTGTTATGATAAATTGCTTAGAGTTTTAGCTTCTTCGTCTGTAGGATGAGCTAATAATACCCCTAACTTAAGAGCCCACTAAGAGCATTATATGAGTCAATATATAGAGAGAGTACAATTGAAAAATTGAAGTATTGGCTATTAATAATATGTCCGGATTGAAGACAGTTATGATGAATTGTGATTTTCATGATTTGGAGGTTTTTTTCTTCATGACATTTCAAGGGAGTAAAATTGACATTCTGCTTTTTACTTATTCTCATAAAATGCGAAGAATTTCCAAACAGAACCTTTTCTTGAGAGACTCATGACCTAAGTGGAATTAAATAACTAAAAACTAAATATAGTTTTATAGGCTATTTTGTTTGGCATTATGAATTTTAGAACATCAGATACTTCTACAAAGATTAGAATTTTGATATTGTCTATTCTACATTTCTCTACTTTGTGTTATAATTAATGTTATAAACATTTGTAGGTTCAGAAAGCATATAGTTCTCTATTCTATTATTATGCATTTTAACTGATATTCTGTCCCTATTTGTTTATCTGAAATTTCTTAGTAATTATTTGTATATATTATATTTTATTTATATTATATACGTATATATTATATGCATTTATATATTATATATATATCACAATCATATTAACTATTGCCGATTTTACTCTTGCAAAAAGAAACATGTTTATACTTCATTTGACTAAGAGACTTAAATAAAGCACATAGAGACTTTTCACTCCAAATTATATCTAGAAAAAAAGTTGCCCATATTTGAATATTCCAACTTCCCAAAACCCCAAAATTAACAAGTCTAAAAAATATGAGTGTTCATTTTACAGGTATTGTTACACTGATATTTGATGATGGTAAATAAGCAATTAAACAATCACTGCTCACCCTCAACTTGAGAGATGTCAGAAATGATATTGAAGTACATATTAACCTATTAGTGCTTCAATGACTAAGCCCAAACCAAAGTTGAATAGTATGTTTTGGCTAAATACCAAAGCCAAGGCCAAGCTTCAGTGTCTGATATATTAGAATAGCCTGCAGCCATGAAGAATGATAGTTTAAAAAATAAAGATATGGGGAAACACTCATCATAGCACTAAGTACATAAGAAAATGAGACATGCAATTATATAAATAATATGTACCAAATCATTTCCATATGGTCTCTTCAAATACTGCAGAATAGAGACCTGCTCTAGGTAGCACAGGTAAAAGAAGTGTGACATAAGGATAGACATTAAATGTTATGGAAAACTCAGTGAAATCCAAGAGCTGAGATAATAGACTAATAAAGAGGAAGAAAAAATAGAGAAAGTGTAAGTGTGCTAACGTCTTCATCTAACATACTGGGTTATTAATGTCTAAAGTTGATTGAACAAGAAATGGAGATTTGAGGAAAATTTTTTAAAGATTGAAAACAGAAAACCAACAGAACAAACAATTGCATTAAAAATTAGAAGAGTGACAGGGTGCCTGGGTGGCTCAGTCAGTTAAGCATCAGACTTTGGCTCAGGTCATAATCTAGTGATTCATGGGTTCGAGCCCTGTGTTGGGCTCTGTGCTAACAGGTCAGAACCTGGAGACTTCTTCGAATTCTGTGTCTCCCTCTCTCTCTCTGCCCCCCCCCAACTCATGCTCTGTCTCTCTTGCTTTCAAAAACAAATAAACATTTAAAAAAAATAGAGAGGAAAGAGGAGAATAATGTAATACTAATGTCTGATGGGGGCAATCAATAGATATATCTTAAAATAATCAAACAAAAATTACACGGGACCAGGGTGCCTGAATGGCTTAGTCAGTTGAACATCTGACTCTTGATCTCAGCTCAGGTCATGAATTCATGGTTCCTGAGTTTGAGCCCCACATTGGCCTCTGGGCTGCAGTGCAGAGCCCACGTGGGATTCTCTTCTCTCTCTCTTTCTCTTTCTCTTTCTCTCTCTCTCTCTCTCTCCAAAATAAATAAATAAGCATTTTTTAAAAAGTACTAGTATCCAAAATCTACAAGGAACTCACCAAACTCCATACCCAAAAAATGAATAATCCAGTGAAGAAACAGGTAGAAGACAGGAATAGACCCTTCTCCAAAGAGGACATACAGATGGCCAACAAGCACATGATACAATGCTCAGTGTCATTCATCATCAGGGAAATACAAATCAAAACCACACTGAGATAACAGCTCACACTGGTCAGAGTGGCTAAAATGAACATATCGAGAGACTAGAGATGCTGGCGAGGATGTGGAGAAATGGGAACCCTCCTACACTGTTGGTGGGAATGTAAACTGGTACAGCCATTCTGGAAAACAATGTGGAGGTTCCTCAAAAAAAACTATCAATAGAACTCCCTTATGACCCAGCAATAGCACTGCTAGGGATTTACCCAAGGGATACAGAAGTGCTCATGCATAGGAGCAATGTACCCCAATGTTCATAGCGGTGCTTTCAAACAATAGCCAAATCATGGACAGAGTCTAAATTTCCATCACCTGATGAATGTATCAAGAAGATGTGGTACATATATACAATGGCAATGTTTATATATACATGGCAATGAGAAAGGATGAAATCTGGCCATTCGTAGCAAAGTGGATGGACCTCGAGGGTGTCATGCTAAGTGAAATAAGTCAGGTGGAGAAGGACAGATACCACATGGTTTCACTCATAGGTCTAACAGGAGAAACCTAACAGGGGACCATGAGAAGGGGAAGAGGGGAAAAGAGTTAAGGAGAAGGAGTGAGGCAAATCATGAGAGACTCTTTAATACTGAAAACAAACTGAGAGCTGAAGAGGGAGGGGGAAAGGAAGGGAGGTGATGGTCATGGAAGAGGACGCTTGTGGGGAAGAGCACTGGGTGTTATATGGAAACCAACTTGACAATAAATTATAAATAAAAAAATTAAAATTAAAAATTAAAAAATATCAGAAAATAGTAAACTATTAAAATAAATAAAATAAAAAATAAAAAATATCAGAAAAAATAAAAATAATTTTCTATTCTTAAAAAAATAAAATAAAAATTACACAGGACAAGTATACTACTTAGAAATAAAGGCTACTACCAAAAACACTAAAAAAAAAGCCACTTAAAGATGGTATCCTTTGATGAGTGGGAATAGGGTAAAGCAGACACTATTGCTTCTTTTAAAGGCTTTTCATTTTTTAAATGTTTTTATTAATGTTTTTTATTTATTTTTGAGGAGGGGGGAGCAGAGGAGGAGGAGAGAGAGAGGAGACACAGAATCTGAAGTAGGCTCCAGGCTCTGAGCTGTCAGCACAGAGCTTCACGCAGGGCTTGAACTCAAGAACTGCAAGATCATGACCTGAGCCCAAGTTGGACACTTAAATGGCTGAGCCACACAGGTGCCCCTTTTAAAAGCTTTTTACATGATCTTTTTTAATTCAACGTTCATGTATTACTTGAATAAAGATTTTTTTAATGAAAGGCAGACTGTATTAGAGACATTATGTCCCTAGGACATGAACTCCTGCATGGATGGTGAAGATGTTGGCTTCTTGTCTCTCCATCCCTGGAATACGTGGAGATGAGAGAGAGAGTGGCCTGGGCTGGTGAAGTCCTGATGGAGGTTTTTTCCATATCCATCCACTATGCTCCCTTCTACTGGCTGTGTCAGCTCTGATCATTGGCAAAAGTGGGAAACTTCCATTTTTATTCAAAAATCACATCCTTTCCTTTCCCCAAAGACAGCACAGTGAAATTGTTTCTCATTTACATTTTGAAACTCCCTCACATTATAATTTATTATTCAATGAAAATGTGCATTATTCTATAAATGTGAATGGCTTCAAAAGGCAAAGCATTAGTAAAAAAAAAAAATGTAATGTCCTTCCTTGCCACATAAGTCAAATCCTGATAAAGTTACATTAACATACCGATTAGTAATTTTTGCACATTAAAAATTTTACATAGATTTAATACCATTTTCAACTTTTGTTTAATGAATATTTAATTCAGAAAGCCATGAAATAATAGGTAATTATAGCTCTACAAGAACACATATTGACATGTAGTTTAAGAGACTGTGAAAGGTGCCTTGTGCTTGCAGTGAGTTTATAATTTAAACACAAAGAAAAATTTTAAGGTTGCCAATCAAATAGTCATCAGAAGAAAGAATGCACTGAGGATCTCACTTCCTCAGGGCACGTATGCAAAGGAGATACTAAAAATAACATAGGCACAGGTTTGGCAGACCTTGTTTAGGCAAAATTCCAAACACATCAAAAAGAGCTGATGAAGAACAAAGTTCCCCAGCTTGGAAGCAGAGGCAGCAGCGTATGAAGGTCAGGTTTGGAAAAGATGGTGGAGGGAATAAGCCAAGGGCCTTAGAGGCAGGAACAAATGGGCAAGCCCAAGAATTTTATTCAAATGTTATTTCCCCACCATTTCTTTTCATCTTTTTCTTAACATGAGCTGTCCTCTAATATCTTCAATCTTGACTCACCATGGGGCTCAGGTCCCTCTTGCTGTCCTTAAGAAACTCAGTGACTTAATGTGTTCTCTCTCCTGGGGTTGGCGGGGGAGGAAGGGACTTAAATTTTAAGAGTCCACACAGGTTTAAAACATCTATGCCTTATCACTCCAATAGATAATCACCTTTTCTTGCAAACATTTGCCAGGTTTAAAAAAAAGAAAATTTTAGGGGCACTTGGGAGGCTCAGTCAGTTAAGCGTCAGATTCTTGATTTCAGCTTGGGTGATGATATCACAGTTCATGAGATGGAGCCTCCCATTGGGCTCTGCACTCACAGCATGGAGTCTTTTTAGAATTCTCTCTCTCCCTTTTTCTGCTCCTCCGCCTCTTGTTTGCATGTGCACACATGCTCTCTCTCTCTCTCTCTCAAAATAAATAAGCATGTAAAAATTTTAAAAAAGAAAGTTTTAGAGTCCTTCCAGCAACTCACCTCCTACCTTGTAGAGAAAGTCCCTAGTCCAGTAGACCTCAAATTCTAACATGCTTAAGAATTTTCTGGAATGCTCCAACTGACTGTCTCATTCCCTGATATTCTGAGATTCTGAGTCAGCCCCAGAAAACTGTATTTTTAACCAGCATTACAAACTATCCCCTGGCCCACATTTAAAATGTGTGCATTGCACTAGAAGACTGAAGGGTTAGAGAAATCTTCACTTCCCTCTGTTGCAGGGAAATACACCAGGGCAGGTTTTCTGAAGATCTTCTCTGACCTGCACTCTATATTCTTGTACTCACCCATGACTTGCTTCTTGCTTCTAAAAATTCATAAGCATCCTTAATTGTCCTTTCCTTCCCAAACACGGACATGGGCACTAATCCACCTGCTAGCCGGTAGCTCCTACAACACTCCCTCAGAAATATGTGCAGCCCCTGAACATCTAGGCAGAAACTAGCTCAGTAATCCTGCATCTTCAGCCCTCACAAATCTAGCCATGCAAAGAGACCTGCTCCACTCTGGTATTTTTAATTTCTCCAATTCACTGCCTGTTGGCTGACTGATTGGCAGTTAGATTCCTTCCTGTTTCTTGTTTACCTGATAGTATAAAATAATTCCTCTTTGCCTATTCCCCAAATGTCACCCATGTGAGTCCATCCTACCTCCAAGGAAATAGGATAAACCTTACAACTATAAAACATTTCCTTAGAGCTACAAAAGTTGGAAAAGTCTTTTTCCAAATCAAGATTCTTGCAATTGCTGCTGAAAAAATTTTCTCAATCTGCTTTCTTTTTTTCAAAAGCCAATCCCAATTAAAGCAACATGACACAGCCTCAACATTACAATGAGAACAAACACAACTGAAACCGTGCTGCAGTCCTCAGCAAGGAGAGGGTCACTCCGGTGGTCTAATATATGCTCAAGGCTGAAGGATTATGATTTAAATGAAAATAAAGTTCATAAATCTTCACAGAGTACCTGGGAATGTCCTTAGACCTCCAGGGTTCTTCAGATCGCAGTTTGAAAAACACCAATGTAATAGAAAGAATTCTTGTCACTGCCACTTGTTACCTATGTGACCTTTTTTGTGGTACCTAATCTCTCTGAGCCTCCTTATAACTAAAGGTTGCTCAGGAAAAGGCCACCAGTATTAGTATAGTATGGAGGATGGATTGCATTGGAAGAGAATGAAGTCTCTAAGACCAGATGGAAATTTATTGCAATGGTCCAGGTATGGCAGCTAACAAATGGGACTAGGTTACTAGCAATGGGAATGAAAAGGGGTATTTACAACTTTAGAAAGGCTAATTTAAAAAGAACCAACATCAGTGACCAACTGGGTGTCTTCCCCACCTATGCTCCCAAGATGTTGTTGGGTGTTCTGTGAAAACTATGATTCTATCTTCTAAGAAAATGTGGGAAGCTTTCAATAAGGTAAGCAGAAAATCCTCACATACCTTATTCGAGAATAATATTTGCTAGATGCACAACTACTAACCCCAATGAAATTAGAAGTGAAAGTCTGTTTTAGTTCCCTCTCTAAGGGAACTCTCCCTCTCCTTCTTTCTCTCCATTCCTCCTACTTTCCCCCTATACACACACACACACACACACACACACACACACACACACACACACACACATACACTTCCTCAGCATTATAGCAATACTCAGGCTGTTTTTAGTGCACCGAATCTTCTTCTAGGCTGCTACATTCCCAATGCCTCAATCAGAACCTGTCCAAGAACAGGTATTAAATTATTATTTCTTGAATGAATAAATGAACAATGAGCAAATGAGGAAACAACTAGATAGTTGAATTTTAAGAGCCTGGGAATTATGTATAACATTCACTCCAAATTCTCTCTCCTGATAGCTAATGTTAAATTTTCAACACTAGAATTTAAATTCTGGGATGCCTGAGTGGCTCAGTTAGTTAAGCATCCAACTATGGCTCAGGTCACGATCTTACAGTTTGTGAGCTCAAGCCCCACTTCGGGCTCTGTGCTGACAGCTCAGTGCCTGGAGCCTATTTTGGATTCTGTGTCTCCCTCTCTTTGTTCCTCCCCTGCTTGTTCTCTGTCTCTCTCTGTCTCTCAAAAATAAATAAATGTTTTAAAAAATTAAAAGAAAAAGAATTTAAATCCTTTGGCCAAAATCTCTCAGGAGAAGATATGGCTTCAGCAAAAGATTTCTCAGACTTATGAAAATGGCAGAGAACTTAAGAGTGATGATGGTCATTGTGAAGCACTTGGGCTAGAAATAATTTTATTATTAGGAACTGAAGACTATATGCTGATAATTTTTAACAAATAGGAACATGCTATTATGGAATAAGGAATGGCTGATTGAGTAGACTGGAAGATTCTTTCAAGACAAAAGTTTATAGTGGCCACAGTAAAAAGAATCCAGAGTCCTACACACTAGCAACTCTGAAGATGATTTCTTATGTCACATGTCTTGGGTAGAGCCTGGCTAGAAAGTCAAATGTTCTTGGGGCCTCCCAGAAATTACAAAGTGAAACTATCACAGCTTAGTACAGCCACATTAAAAGGCACTTTGGGAAATGAAAATATCCAGTGTGTGAGACATATAGGAAACCTGAACACAGGAGCAAACGCATCTCGTGGTTCCATAGGATTTCCATGTGAAAAGTGTAAGTGAGGTGAATGGATTTCACAACAGAGGATACAAGGATTTCCAAATGCTATATTTATAGGCAGTGACTCCTGATAATACCTGATACATGTGTTATATAGGATTTTCTGTTAATTAAATCTCAACACAATTTTGTGGCAAGATTATTTGTTCTTTGTTTCAGATACCCCCAAGTGTGTTGCATAAGAATTGATATGCCATGCTCAAGGGGTGCCTGGCTGGCTCAATTGGTAGAGCATGTGACTCTTGATCTTGGGGTTGTGATTTTAAGCCCCATGCTTGGTGAAGGTATTGCTTTAAAAAAAATGAAATCTTGAAAGAAAGAAAGAAAGGAAAGAAGGAAGGGAGGGAGGGAGGGAAAAGAAAAGAACCATGCTCAAAATTCCAGGAAATTAATTAACTAGGAGAATTCATGAAGGATTACAGAAGAATGATGCTGCACTTTAATATCCATTTGCTATATATTCATTGATTTTGATGACTGCTAGAACTTGTGAGCTGACACAGGGCATCAGGTATCAAAATCCTAAGGAATTTTGATAGGGTAGGATAAATGGAGCCAGCAGGTAGAAGCTAAGCTAGGACTGGGATTTGAGCACAGATGCAAGTTTGGCCAGAATAGGAATGGGACAGTACATTGGAGTGACTCATCCATTTCTCTAAACTCAAGCCATACTGGAGCACAAGGAGACAGGGACAGCTTGAGGATTGAGGAGGCAAAGCAAACAGAGCCCAGGATGATGTCAAGGACTACCCAGGGTTTAAGGTAAAAAGAAGAGTAATGAAGACAGACTTGGGCATATCCACCTCCAGTACCAACTGTTCCTCTATACTGTCTAATAAATTAGGAATATATGCAGACACAACATCAACAGACTAAACAGAGACCTTTGACGCCAATAATATTCTGTTTCATGGCATGGCCAAAACAAATACACAGCTTGGATGCCAAAATTATTTATTTTGGCTTCAGATTTGGATAAACAAAAAGCAGGTCAGTAAAAATATGATCTAACACTCTACACTCATAGATGAGCACTGATTGACTGAAAGATGAATAACTCAATTATAATGATGATGGTTATGATTTTCAATGACTAGTGTTATGAGATCTGCGGCAAAAAGAGCTTTATGAAGTCCAATCATCCCACCTGAGAAGAGGAGAATACTTGCCAGATAAAAAGATTAGAAGATATACATCAATAAGTCAAAGGAAAAAATAACTGAGGAAATCCTGGGCTTGTTACAAACATATTTTCAATATCCTGATACTCTTTTATTCTTTGTATTTCATCCAACTACTTTTCTATGCATTTTTATGTTGTTTCATTATAAGGTATGGTTTTGTAAGAATTAGGCTTGACCAAGATGATCTTTCTGTAATAGAATCTACTAATATTAACTAAGGAGGTAAGGGAATTGACCTAAATACCCAAGTTAGGAACCAGAGAGCCAGAACTTTGTACTGTCAGCACTCAGAGGATGTTGGGAAATTCAGAGCCCATGACCATTTAGTGTCAAGTCAATAAAAAATTGGGATTTATTGCAAGTTGAACTTAGTATTTTCTAAGGCAATGCTGTCCATGGAAATATATGAACCACTAATATGCTAATATGAGCTACATATGTAAACTTAAATTTTCTGGTAGCCATACTAAAATAGGTAAAAAGAAACAAGTGAAATTAATTTGTATAGTTTACTTTAACACAATATAGCCAACAGTATTATCATGTCAATATGTACTCAATATTTTTAAATTATTAATAGTATACATCCTCTTTTGTTACACTAAGTTGTTGAAATTCAGTATATATTTTACACTAACAACACATTTTAATTCAGACTAGCCACATTTCAAGTGCTCAATAGCCCCATAGGGCTAGTGGTTACTATCCAGGGCAACAGAGTCCTAAGATTTCAAATGGGTAATGAAATTCAAATAGACAAAAGCACTCAATGAACATATTATATGACAAATCAAATTCCCTGAAACATCAAATTGTTCTAACATATATGTATTACATTATTTATAGAACATTATAATCATTTATAACTAAAGAAAAGTCACTGCCATATATTTTTTAAAAGAAAATAGAGTGTTTTATCTACCTCCAATAAAATATATTCATTAGTTAATTTTTGTGGCAAAATACTTTAATCCAACAGAATTTGAAAACCAATGCTTTGGGACAACAGGGGTCATTTACAACTCTGAAAAAAAGAAAATCTTAGAGAGCAAATTTCATGAGCTCAGGGTAGGAGAGAAGAAAAAGGGAAAGAGAAGGAAGGAGGGGACAGGAGGGCACCATGCCACTGACAGAGGACCCAGTCAGAGGAGGTGGGAGGGCACTTTATCTCATTGCATTTTTACCAAGAACCAGTCCTGATATTGAATAAATCTTATGTCTCTATATAGTTCCATTGCACCAGTTTGCAGCTACTTATTCCTCTGGCTCTCTCTTCTCTATATTCATAGGACACACCTTGTAAAGGCATGGCTCATCTATTCACTCTGACCAGCTTCATGACTGACCCTGACCACCAGGGCCTCCCCCACATAAAAACATCAGCAGTGACCTACAAAGGGCCTCTCTGCCCCCAAAATGCCTCCTCCAGTTCCTGCTGTGATGCCTGAAATCTACAAAGAGCTTTCCTTTGAGTTAGGAGAGTGTTTCCCAAACTTTAACCATTTGGTTATATCTGTTATTGTTTCTGCCAGATCTGCATACTGCCTACATATTATTTATTTAATATACTTTCTTTAAATTAACTCTTTTTTAATAAAAATAAATTCATTAAAGAAACTCTATATCACTCCCAAAAAAGTAAAACCTATACAATTTGCCATAAATACTTTAAAGATAACTAAATGATTATTAACATTTTAAATGCTCATACACATAACACCTGAAATCCTTTTGCCTCCTACCAACGGTAAAATTATCACTAGTTAGGAAATTCTGAGTTAAGTATTTCCAAATACTTAAAAAGGTGACTGCAAAAACACAAATATCATAGAGCAGGTGTGTAGTATTCACAAACAGTTATGAAAACTGCTTGAGCAGGGAATAGGGTTTAGGTTAGTGTTCTCATCTTTATTGTGCATAAGAATCACCTGGGAAGCTTATTTAAAATATAGGTTTCTGGGACCCACACCAAGTTTCATAGATGTAGTGAAACTGGGTTGGGCCTAAATATCTGCATTTTCATCAAGCTCTTCAGGTGATTAGGATTTAGTTGGTCAGCTAATGATGCTTCAAGAACCCTAGCAGATAGCACTATGCCCCAGTAAGAGATGTGAAGCTATGTCATGGATTATATCATCCTGGGATAGTAGCAGGAAGTCAACACAGAAGAGATACATAGAGAGAGAGGAGGAATCTGAGCATCACCTCCATCGATTCCACTGTTTTGTGGAAAGTGCCCTTCCAGATGAACAGAGATAAATGCAAACAATCTTTCTGCTTCAGCATAAACCCAGGAACAAAACTGCTTTCATATATCAAAAGTACTCCTATATATCAGTCCTAGAATGAATCTTTCTACGGGTGTCTTGTTTTTTCTCCTCTTTCAGAAAAGATAGAGGTCATGTGTTCATTATGTTCAGGGTATTGGGAATCTTTATTAAACTGCCAGTTCATCTTGAAAGTCTGCATGAAAGATATGAGATTTTAGGTTGGTGTAAAAAAGAAGGGTAGAGATTATGTGATCAGAGTATTCCTAGCGAAGTAGGGTGAATCAAAATGGATTCTGTAGGAAATTATGTCATTCCAAACAAGAGCCCTCCAGGTAAACGCTGCCTCAGCAGACGAACCAAGCAGGAAGCAGAAAAACACTCAGCAGAGGCCTGTCTGCAATTTGAGATGCTTTCTGGTTTCCCTCTTATCTCAAACCGAATACTGTACAGCTTGCTGTGAGGGAAGCTTCGAAGATGGCCCCCAGTGATCCCTGCCTCCTGGTATTCATGCCCTCCTATAATCCCCTCCCCTGCTGTGTGGGCTGAACCTTAGTAGTTTGCTTCTAACTTGTAAAATATAGCACAAGTGAGGGCATAGTATACCTGCTTTCAGTTCTACAGCCATGACTTCCTTCTTGCTCACACTGTCTTGCTTGCCGTGTCCAATGAAATAAACTACCATGCTGTGGATGGCCTGTGAAGAGCCCAAGGGGCAAAGGGCTGAGGACAATATATTAGCGCCCGTGGCTGCTGTAACAGCTTATCACAGACTTGGTGGCTCAAATAACAGAAATGTGTTCTCTCAGTTTTGGAGGCAAGAAGTCTGGGACATGATCAAGGGGTCAGCAAGAATGTGCTTCCTCTGGAGGCTCTAGAGGAGAATCTTTCCCACCTCATCCAACTTTTGGTGGCCACCAGCATCCCTTGACTTGTGTCATTCCAGTCACTGGCTCTGTGGTCACAGGCTGCCTCCTCCTCTTCTGTGTCTGATCTCCCGCTGTGTCTCTTTAATACTTCTGATGGCATTTAGGGCTCACCCAGATAGTCCAGGATAATCTCCTCACCTCAAAAGCCTTAATCTCATCATGTAAAGCTTTACCATATGGTAAACTTTATGTTATGTGTATTTTAACACAATTAAAAATTGCTTTTTAATTTTTTAAGGTAGTGTTCTCAGATTTCAGAGATTAAGACCTCATAACATTGGGGGCCATCACTCACCCCACTATAAGTGGTCCCTAGCTGACAGCCAGGAGGGAACTGAGGTCCCATTCAACAGCAAGCAAGGAACTCTGTCCTGCTAACAACCACATGAGCGAGCTCAGAAGTCAGTCCTTCTCCAGTTGAGCCTTGAGATGGCTGGCCAGGTGAGGCCTTGAGTTGAGCCTGTGAGAGACCTTGAGCCAAAGAACCCAGCCATGCATAGATTCCTGACTTACCTGTGAGATAAACACTTTTGTAAGCAACTGCGTTTGGGAGTTATTTGCTATACAGCAATAGATAACCAACAGTTGCTTTGTCAAGGCTCATAAAATGCCAACTTATTACATTGTATTCACATCTATCTAAGATGACAAGACAAAACTATTTTATTAATGGAGGCAACCTGATAGATATTATGACAAGAACATAAGCCATAGCTTTAGAAAAAGCCCACCAAGTGGATGACCTTGAACAAGCTGCTCAACTTCCCTGGGACTTTTTTCCACTTATGGTAGATGATGATAACAATACTTTCCTAATCATGTTGCTGATAATATTTAATGACATATGTAAAGCATCTATTTCAGGATCTGGCATATAGTAAGTGCTCAATAAATAGTAGCTTATACTATTTCTATATGCCTTAAGAAAATACATATTTTTTAAATAGAAATAAATATATTTTAGACTTCTCATCCTAGATTCTTTAATGAAATTATAGCTTCACCAAGGCCAGATATTTATTATTGCTTTAAAAAAAAAAAGAATCTAACATCTCCTGTGATGGATTCTCCCATTTTCATGTGCCATTGGCCAGCTATACTCTGGGCACTTTTCTATGGCCCATCCTTTCTGAAACATCAAAAGTAGTTAATATAAGGGACACCTGGGTATCTTAGTCAGTTAAATGTCCAACTCTTGATTTCAGCTCAGCTCATGATCTCATGATCATGAGATCAAGCCCTGCATCCAGCTCTGCCTGACGGTGTGGAGCCTGCTTGGGATTCTCTCTCTCTCTCTCTCTCTCTCTCTCTCTGCTCCCTGCCAAATTCTTCCTCTCTCTCTCTCTCAAAATAATAAGTAAATAGTTTTTTTAAAAGTAATTAATATAAAATATGGAATCAGGAAATGAAGAAATAAAGAAATCAAAATGAAATTCTTTTGCTGGAGTCAGCGAACATTTATCGATAAAGAGAAATGATGCAAACACTCAAGAGTAAATAAAAGACCTTGAAACCAAGGATGAGTCCGGGAAACCAGTTCAGAGATGGATGGCCATTCAATCTGGGCAGCTGAGGCAGAATGAAGAGTCTGTAATATTATTTGGAGAGCCAGGGAGAGTTTTAGAAGCATTTTTTTGGGCAAGAGGCTGAAGGTTAATGGCAAGGACACTAAAAGATGTGCAAGCTGGAGAATTAAGAAACATTCTCTGTCTTTCATGGAAGGTTTGATCTGAAGTTTCATTCCTGAACCTGATAAACACTTCACCTCTGGTCTGTCCTCATCCCTGAAATAAGGAATCATCCTGGATAGTCTCCCAGGTCCCTTCTAGCTGACACTCATGGCTTCTGCCCACATGAAAATGGATTATTCTGCTGCAGGCATGCGGAAGAGACTCAGCTTTCAGGTGAACAATGAAATATGCTGGTCAGAGTCAGCTGCTGGTTTGTTTCTCTGTCTGCTCTCTCTCTAATGCCAGTACATCATTCCTCTTTAGGAAGAGAACCAGTGCTTAATACGTGAGAGAAAAGTACCTGAAAGATGGCTTTCCAAGGGGCTTCTGCACAGCCTGGTAAGACAATTTACCTTCTCCCTATGCTGACAGTAATAGGCCTTGGGGCACCTGACCTTGAGTACTGAGATGAAGGAACTTAAGTATTTAGATGGGGGTATTAAGTCACTGGAAGTCACATACATACACGTACATTTTCTGGAATTTATGAGGAATTAGGTTTCCTTCTAAAAAAAAAGGAAAACCTAAAAAAAAGAACAAGCCAAATTGTTTTTTCCTTTTCCAAGGTATTCTATATTTACTGGCTTTTTATTGTGTCCGACATTATTATGAATGGGAAAAGGAGGTGCTAAGGATTTCCTTATTATTTCTATGTTTTCGGGCCTCTTCCATAAGCCTGGTGGGGAATCTCAGAGGCACAGATGCCTCTGGTATATGTAGAGACACTGATGCTTCCTTTCCTTTCAGCCTTCACCTCTGACTCCTTGCACCTTCCTTCCAGCCACTTAGCCAGAGGGGAGCCAAGCACAGCCCACTTCTCCAGAAGTCTTTGCAGGTGCCAGCCAGTTACCTGGCAACAGAGACAATCATGCTAACAGGAGACAAAACAGCAGTGAAGACCAGATAGAGCAGCTTCCTCCAGAATCTAAGAGATGGAAAAAGCAGGGGAAGCAAATGACTCTTTTTATGAATGGCTTTTCATCCCTGCCCACATTGTTCTCCTGAATCCCTAACCCCCAATTTCCATCACCACCTGGTAAGAATAGCCTCCAAATGGAGAGTTCAATGACAGCCACAGAATTCATATGAAATAGCCTTCTTGGGGGGACTCAATAATCACCACCCGCTTAACCCCAGGGTAGTGTTCAGGAGTTAATCAACCCGAATTTCCATCTGTGCACATGTTGTGTTCCACCCGATCCAAGGCTGTATTCTGACCACCTAACTGTCCTTTCATAACAGCATCCTAAATTCTGTGTCCTGAGAAGCACTGACAACAATTACCTCGCTTCTTGCCTTCCTAGCCATCATTCTACAGTGAGCAGTACCAGAGAGGCGGACATAATCAGACTAGCTACTAATAGCTAACATTTACTGAATGCTTCCTCCATTCTAAGCACTTCTCTGAGCATCACACAGACACATTAACTTTCAACACAGCACTATGAAATCAACAGTATTATGATCTCCATTTTACGGATTAAAAAAACTGAGACTCAGAGTAATGAATGGTCAAAAAGTGTGCATCTATGAAGAAAAGGGTCAACACTGGAACTCACTTCAGGATTTCAGCTTATGTTCATACCACTTTGTTATGTAAATAAAAGGTGAGAGATGATAGGTTTGCCAAGAGAGAGCCTGGCTAGTATGGCAGAAATGAAAATTACCAAACTATAAGAGTCAATGGATAAAAATGAATTATGGTAAAGTCACCTAACAGAATATGCTAAGAAAACTGTACTTCCTCAGTTAAAGTGGGATCGTGTAATAATAAGAGAGTCTGACCAATCCCTTTTAGCGGAGTCCTGTGAAACTGCATATACACCCAGAGGCGGTAAATGTCAGAGAAGACTCCTGAAGACCCTGTCACCCTCATCATCTTTGATTTGAAGAGAAAAGCAATATGGCCCATTTGAGTCATGCAAACAGAATGGGATTTGGAATTCGATGCCCCAAATGTAAGTTCTGGCTTGTCTCTCCATTCACTTTGTGACCTCAGAGAAGGTCCATAAATACTTATTATTCCTATGTCTTACATCATGTGCTGATTTGGGAGATAAGGATATAAGAATTACCAGACATAGGCCATGTTCTAAAGTGAGAGCATGGGCTCATGGAGCAGGGAGAATTAGGGACAACTTCTCACAAATTTCTTTTTTTAATATTTTGGATTTTTTAAAAATTTTTATTTAAATTCCAGTTAACATACAGGGTAAAATGATTTCCGGTGTACAATTTAGTGATTCAACACCTGCATACAACAGACAGCGTTCATCCCAAGTCCCACATTTTTCTTATCTATAGACTGAGATGACTACCTGCAACTTCCGTGGTGAGCATCAAACAAGATCGCAACTGTGAAAAGCACTTTCGGATGGCATAGTACGGCACGCAAAATTAACAGTGATTTTTAGTGCCAAGACGGAGCTACTGAAAGAAGTCACAGGGACTCCTGGGTGGCTCAGTGAAGCATCCGACTTCGGTTCAGATCATCATCTCACAGTCTGTGGGTTCGAGCCCCGCGTCGGGCTCTGTGCTGACAGCTCAGAACCTGGAGCCTGCTTCAGATTCTGTGTTTCCCTCTCTCTCTGCCCCTCCCCTGCTCGCTCTCTGTCTCCCTCTCTCAAAATCAAATAAAGGCATAAAATTTTTTTCAATAAATAAATAAAATAATTCACAGGTATTACCATGATCATTACTTACATGACCTGACCCCTGTCAACTTCTCCAACTTTATTTCCCACTAGCTCCGTGTACTAGCTCCATGTACCTCTTCTTGGTGGTATAGACAACTCAGGGTCTCTGCACTGCCTGAGATATATTTATCTCACTTATCCAGATGGCTTATATTTTCATTTCATTCAGATCTCTGCTAAAAGTGATATTCCCCAGGGATGGCCTCCTAATTCACCCTGTCTAGAATAGAGAACACATGTGGACCCACATACACACACACAGAGAGATATACATATACACACCGCACACATCATAACACATGCACACAATACTCACATGCATACAAAGATATGCTATACACTCAGATGCATATACACAAACATGCATTTATACATACAGATGAGTGTACAAACACAAACCACTCTGTATTTCCTTATCCTGCTTTTTTAAAATACATAGTACTATTTCTTCCTAAAATTATGTTTTTACATGTTTGCTTACATGTTTATTGTCTGACTCCCCCACTGGAACACAAGGTCCATGAGAGCAGGGACTTAGTCTTGTTCAATAGTCTATTTCTTTTTTTTCTTAAATGTTTATTTATTTATTTATTTTTAGAGAGAGAAAATAAACAGGGGAGGGGCAGAGAGAGAGGGAGAGAGAATCCTAAGCAGGCTCTGTGCTGTCAGTGTGGAGCCCTATGGAGGGCTCAATCTCATAACCTCAAGATCATGAACTGAGCCAATATCAAGAGTCAGATGTTTGACCAACTGAACCACCCAGGCCCCCCAAGATTCTATTTCTAGTGCCCAGAGCACTAGCTCATACCCCAGCTCCATAATTATTCAGCTATATTTTCCATTCCATACAATTCTCCTATTTAAAGCATACAATTCAATGTTTTTTAGTATATTCGGAGTTGTACAATCACTGCAATCAATATCAGAACATTTTCATCCCCTCCAAAAGAGACTCAACACCATTAGCAGTCACTCTCCATTCCCCTCCAAAGGAGCCACCACATCCCACCCCAGGCCTACTGATCTACTTTGTGTTTCTATAGATTTGCCCATCCTGGGCATTTCATTAAAATACAATCATATAATATGTGGTCTTTCAAACATTAAATATTGATGAATAAATGCAAAAAAAATTAAATCCAATTTCTTGCCACACCCTATAGATGTTAACAGTCTCTCAGAAAGTTTCCCTCTTATGAAGCAGTCTATTATCTGACCTAGAAAATGAAGAATTCATCTGGCAAAAATATAGCAAAAATCTCATTTATTTATGGTGCATTTCTGTTTGTTTTTAATTGTGATGTATGACAGGAGTTGATCAGAAACTTCTTGCATTATCAACAGAAAGGAGGAAGGGCTGACAACAAACAAATAGTTGAAATTCTGAAGGGTCTATTTATTTCCTTAAGAGACCAACTGTTTTCAAACATTCTGGATTACAAATGATTTAATTCTAATCTAAGCAGAGGCCAGCAAGCCTGGTGCTCTGATATGCTGATTACAAATCATTCTCTATTCATTAAAGCAGAACCTTGATCAGGCAACTTTGGTAGATATAAGTCCATGCACTCATGGACTTGAGAGTTATAAAATGGCCTTTCATTATGTATAAGCATTTCATAATTGGCTTCATCAACCAAACTGACTTTGCCCTTCAATTATTTTAAATCAGTGAGATTTTAGTGCCTAAATATGCTGTTCTCCAACATATGTTGTTAAGCCATTTCTCATAGCTGATTCACGTATGAGCCAATGACATCAGCATCTAAGTCAAACCATGAGCTAAGTTCTTAGAACTGGAATGCAACTTAAGGTCATCAGGTATAACCTCTCGCCGAATGCTGGAATCCCTGCCATCACTTCTCTTAGCTTGAATGTATCCCAGGGATCAATCCGGAGCACATCACGGCTCAGGGCATTCCCCAACCCCCACCATCATTCCAAACAACCTCAACTGTTGTTCCTTACAGTAAACTCTCCAAGTATCCTAATTTAAAGATTTTCCCCACATATACATGGCTGCCTCCCTGCATCTACCTTCTTTTAATCCAACTTCTACCCCCCAGGTTAAGAGAGGGGCAGCCTACTTCTTTCTACCCAGGGCAAGTGAGTCCCTACAATATCTGAAGACAGCTTGACTCCCTGGTGATTCTTCCCTAAGCTAAACGCCCCCTAGCCCATCTTACAACCTGGTTTGCAGACCCTCTCGCAGCTGTACTCCCACACCACTCTCCCCACCCCCCAGCTTTCTGATCACACACCACTGAAGTATTCATTGCTGTCCTTCAGTACAAATCAACAATGTGGGCATTTAATCATAAAGCTGCCCAATGGAAAGGGGGCCACACATGCCTCCTGCTGTTTACTAATATAACCTGTTAAATGCAAACACAATAATATGAATTGTTGAGATTAAATCAATGAAATCATCTATATTTACAGACCTCTGTGGGCTTTTCACATTCATGTGTGGGCCAAACACTGCTTTGAAAGGCTAAAGTGAGCAGATTCTCTTTAAACAAATGACAATATCCATTCTGGAGCTCTGACCTGCACATCCTGTCTTCAGACACATGTGATTTCAGCTGAAGTTATCATGAATTGAACCACGACAGCCACAACTATTTTGGCAACTGTGAGACACAAAAGCAATAATACCAAGCTACTTGTTTCCTTTTAATTTGGAGCTTTCGCAAGCAGAAAGAAGCAAATTTCAGTGTGCTTCCCATTGAAAGAAACCATACAATGAATACTGTGTGTTTTCACAAGTCCTTTCCGGTAGTTCATCAGCACTTTAAGGGGAAAAACTGCCAGCTTATTTTTGTCAGGGCCACAGAGACACCACCTTAGTGAGAATACTGCATCTCCTGCCACAACAGAGTCTGGGCTGAGCCACCTGATCAGACATTCTTGAGGGATGACCTTTCATCCTGGCAACCATAGGGTGTGCATCAGTCATGCCTGCTCAGGAATGGCCAATGATCCCAGGCCTTGACCTGGAACATCCGCTGGTGATTCCTCTCAGGAACAGCCCTTCCTGGCTCAGGCAGCCTGTGGCCTCTGGGGAGGCTCAGGCAGGCAGGACAGCGGTAACTCCGTCTCCTTCATTAGAATTTCCTCCCATTGTGCACCTCCAGGAGGGGAACTGACTGTGCAGTGGTGACTCCAGAATGATGCTAAAGTTGGAACTGGGAATAATCCAAGTTGGCTGCTGCTGAATCATTAGGAGATTCTATGCTGCCACTTGATCTTTCATCAAGCTCCAGTGACTCAGTTGTTTAAATCTTATGGCAAGACACCTGGAAGCTATTTATCTTTTTACTAAAGACTCATTCACAGCATAAAAATGTAATATAATGTTCATTTACCATCACTCCATTACCCTGAGAACCAGATTGCTGCTAATTCAATGTGGAGCTGATTCAGTCATCATATCACTGAGACAACATTCTCCTGCCATAGCTATTTATGTCCTAGCACCATCTGAAATCCTTTCCAGAATGTTCAAGTCCCAGGAGAGGCTGTCTGAGCTGATGAGAAAGGCACCGGATGTGGGTCCAAGGAGAGCACATGTGAAGGTCAGCCTAGGGACCACCATGGGGTCATGCCTGCCCCCAGCTCTGGGAACACCTTCCCCTTATCCTCAAACTTGTGTCAGGACAAACTTCCTCAGATTGAGAGAGTCATAACCTACCTCAGCTCTAGAACAGTCCCCTGCTCACGGCAGGCAGGAAGAAGGCAGAGAGACATGTTGGTAGCTGAACATTTTTTTAATGTTTTATTTATTTTTTGAGAGAGAGAGAGCAGGGGAGGGTCAGAGAGAGAAGGAGACATAATCTGAAGAAAGGCTCCAGGCTCTGAGCTAACTGTCAGCACATAGCGTGATGCGGGGCTTGAACCCAGGAACCATGATATCATGCCCTGAGCCAAAGTCAGACGCTTAACTGACTGAGCCACCCAGGCGCCCCTTGGTACCTAAACATTTGATAACATTTGTGTCAGACTCACCAGCAGTCTGGCATGAGAACCTTGTCGTCCTGCCTGGCTTCTCTGTGCCTCAAATTCCCCACCCAGAAATGAGGATATTTACCTCACATTGAAGGAAGGCAAATAAATGATGGGATGAAGGTGATTACATATTAATGGGTAGTTGCACACCCAATATGAAGCCAGCAGAGGGGCAACATTTGAGCCTATTTACGCAGTAAGGAAGTCCTTGGGTTTGTTTTCCCAACCGCTCTTTCCGAGCTGGCTTGAGGTCTCAGCTAAAAGAGTGATCAGGAAGAAAACAAACCAAATGCTGTCCTTGCTTCCTCCCTCCTTTCCCAGCACCCAGGTGAGAGCAGCGGATAACATGCTCCTGGAGGACTTTGAATTCCTGGGAGTGCAATGCTACGTGAATAAAGTGTTCTTACACCACGAAACACTGGAGAATGGCTTCC
This sequence comes from Suricata suricatta, assembly GCF_006229205.1. Classification (NCBI taxonomy): domain Eukaryota; kingdom Metazoa; phylum Chordata; class Mammalia; order Carnivora; family Herpestidae; genus Suricata; species Suricata suricatta. Next base: position 133,264,673 of record NC_043702.1, on the reverse strand, counting down.
CCAGAGGTCATCACACACCAGACAGAGAATAGATGGTATCATTTCTTTTCCTTTTTTCTGATCTCTGGCTAACAGCTTGTCATTCATTTAAGGAGGACTTAATCCACTAGTGGACTGTCCCCAATTGAGGACAGCAGGGCTAAAGTTAGTACTGACCTGAACACGACAACCACAAGGGGGAAGAGACCACAGTTTCTCTCTACTGCTGCAAACTAGTCACCAGCCAGTTTGCACACCTGTTCCTTCCCCAGAGTTTGGGAGACAAAGTCTTGAACCACACTCTCTCCTTTGAAATGCCTTCGAGGCATGGCAGGCTAAAAACACACCCCTCTGGCTCTTCTCTCATCCCTGATTTTCACTGCTTTTCTTCAAGGGGGTTACTCCTCCTCGCTGACTCAGGGCCTTGCTCTCTGCTGCTAATCATTACTTCAGTTATATTGTAGCCCCTTTAAAGACCCTCCTGTAACCACAACCAATTTTAAAGCTCTGAGGAAGAGTCTTTCTGGGGTCTAAGGAAGAAATTTTGAGAATAGGAGGCCCCTTAAATTGCTCCATAAAAGTAGCTTTCAATTCCAGCCTTCATATTGATCCATTTCTGAAGGCTACAACTGTATGGTCCAAAGAGAAAGGACCAAGAGAAGAAGACACATGCCATGAAGATTAATAGGTACAATTGAAGGTGCTTCACTTAGTAAAGGCATAGCTCAAGGAGATGCATAGGTGTTTTCAAACACGTGCATGTGTATTATCATAGTTTGGCTTTTATAATAGCAAACTACAGGGGCCCCTGGGTAGCTCAGCTGGTTAAGCATCCAACTTCAGCTCAGATCATATCTCACCATTCATGAGTTTAAGCCCCACGTCGGGCTCTGTGCTGAGAGCTCAGAGCCTGAAGCCTGCTTTAGATTCTCTCTCTCTCTCTCTCTCTCTCTCTCTCTCTCTCTCTCTCTCTCTCAATCTCTTGGCCCGCCCCCCACTCCCACTCTATTTCTCTCTTTGAAAAATAAAATAAACATTAAAAAGATTATAATAAACTACAAAAACCCATTCAAACTAGCTCAAGTAAAATGGGATAGTTAGATGACTTATAAGGGGACTCCCAGGAAAACCCAAGAGATGGAGCCATAATAGGCCTGGGCCTCCTGGAGAAATTCGTGGGAGTGGATCTAAACTTGGTCTAAACACAACAGTAGCAGAAGCTCAAGTGCTTTTTTTAGAAAAGTCACCTTTCACATGACTCATCTGCAGGCCACCCATCTGCTTCGTCCTCTAACAACTAGCAAATTCTTTTCAAGTTTCTTCATTTAAATACCATTGAGTGAGAATCCCAGTGGCTTGGCTTCCTTTTTTTTTTTAAGAATTTCATTTTTTTAGAGCAGTTGTAGTTCACAGCAAAACTGAGAAAAAGGTACAGAAATGCCCCGCATAGCCTTGCCCCCACACATACACAGGCTGTGTCATTATCAGGATCTCTCACCACAGTAATACATTTGCCACAGTAATGAGCTTGCACTGACACATTGTAATCACCCAAAGCCCACAGCTTATGTTAGGGTACACTCTTGGTGTTGTACATTCTGCGGGTTTGGACAAATGTATAAGGACATGTATCCTTCATTGTAGTATCATATAGACTATTTTCACTGCCCAAAGAATCCTCTGTGTTCTGCCTATTCATTGCTTCTCCCTTGCCTCCAACCCCTGGCAACCACTGATTTTTTTACTGTCTCCATAGTTTTGCCTTTTCCAGAATACTGTACATACAGTATGTGGCCTTTTCAAATTGATATCTTTCACTTATGAATATGCTTTTAAGGTTCCTCCTCATCTTTTCATGGCTTGATAGCTCAATCTTTTTTAGCACTGAATAATATTCCATTGTCTGAATGTACCACAATTTATTCATTCACCTACTGAAGGATATCTTGTTTGCTTCCAAGTTTTGCCAAATATGAATAATGCTACTATTAGTATTCATGTACAGATTTTTGTGTGGACATAAGTTCTCAACTCCTTTGGATAAATACCAAGAAGCAAGATTACTGGATCACATGGTAAGAATACACTTAAAGTTGTACGAAACCACCATACTGTCCTCCAGTGTAGCTGTGCCATTTTGCATTCCCACCATCAATGAATGAGAGTTCCAGTTACTTCACATCCTCACCAGCACCGGTATTGTCAGTGCTCCAGATTTTGGCCATTCTAATAGGTGTATAGTGGTACTTCATTGTTGTTTTAATTTGTGTGTCTACAATGTCATATGGTGTGGAGCATCTTTTTTATATGCTTATTTTCTGTTTTTAAATATTTTAATGTTTTTAATTATTTTTGAGAGAGAGAGTGAGCAGGGGAGGGGCAGAGAGAGGGAGACACAGAATCTGAGGCAGGCTCCCGGGTCTGAACTCTCAGCACAGAGCCTGACGTGGGGCTCTAAACTCATAAACTGCAAGATCATGACCTGAGCCAAAATCAGATGCTCACCTGACTGAGCACCAAGGTGTCCCTCATATGCTTATTTTCTATCTGTATATCATCTTTGATGGGGTGTCCATTGTCTTTAGCCCATTTTTAATCAAGTTGTTTTCTTGTTATTGATTTTTAGAATTCTTTGTATATTTTGGGAACAGTCTTTTATCAGATGTGTCTTTTGCAAATATTTTCTCCCAGTGTGTCTTGTCTTCTCGGTAGCTCACCAGGGTCTTCCAAGAGCAGAGTTCTTAATTTTACTGAAGTCCAGCTTACCAACTACTTTTTAGCAGGTCACCCAAATGATAAGGTGCAGTATACCTGTGGAGGGCCTAGCATAGATCAGAGATTCACCTCTCTTTCAATCAGCCTTAGCAAGAGGGTAATGTTAAATGGTATATTTAAAAAAGATCATTGCTCCTGCCTTGGCTAACTGGTCTGAGAACAAGGCAGCAGCACTTCTCAAAAGAAGCATGTAAGGACGAGCAAACTAGCATGGAGGTAAAGGGCATCAATCCTGAAATTACACTGCCTGGTTTGATTTTGTGCACGCTGAATAAACCTTGAGCAAGTCGCTCATCTTCTCTGTGCCTCAATTTTTTAAACTGTGAAATGGGAAAATAAATAAGATTGTTGGAAAGACTAATTAAGCAATCCACATAAAGCACTTAAAATAGTGCCAGGCATAAAGTGGTGCTCAATAAATATCTGCCATTGTTAGTTTCTCCAATACAGTGCTTCCCCAACTTTAATGTGAACATGAATACTTGAGGAGCTTTTAAAATGCAGATTCTGAGTAGATACAGAATGAACCTGAGATTCTGAATGTCTAGTCAGCCTCCAGGTGATGTCAAGGCATTTGGTATATGGCTCACACACTTTGAATAGCCAGACTCTGGTCATAGGACATGGGGCAGAGGGATTAGACTATCACTAGGGAAAATAACTACTATAAAAGTCTTTAAATTAAAAACAAAGCAGGATAGTTGGGTGGCTCGGTAATTGCTTGAGCATCTGGCTTTGGCTCAGATCATGATCTCACAGTTCATGGGTTCCAGCCCCGTGTCGGGCTCTATGCTGACAGCTCAGAACCTGGAGCCTGCTTCAGATTCTTGTGTGTGTGTGTGTGTGTGTGTGTGTGTGTGTGTGTGTGTGTGTGTGTATCTACCCCTTCCCTGCTCAGGCTCTGTCTCTCGAAAATAAATAAATGTTTAAAAAAAAAAAACATAAGGGGTGCCTGGGTGGCTCAGTTGGTTAAGCCTTCGACTTCAGCCCAGGTCAGATCTCACGATTGTGGGTTTGAGCCCCGCATAGGACTCTGTGCTGACAGCTAGCTCAGAGCCTGGAGCTTGCTTCCGCTTCTGTGTTTCCTTCTCTCTCTCTGCCCCTCCCCCTCTCATGCTCTGTCTCTCTTTGTATCAAAATAAATAAAACATTTAAAAAAGTTTATAAAAAAATAAATAAAAATTAAAAAAACATAAAAAATAAATTTAAAAAGCAAACTTCAACTCAAAGAAAGAAAGAAGCTTCTATCAAAATCATCCTTAAATAGAATATATGAGCTGCTCTGTAAGACAGTGAGTATGCCCTTCTGGAAGCAGGGCTAAAGTCTCCTTTAGGTACAGGAGGCAAGTGCCCAGGGCCCATGACTCTTTTAGGGACCCACAAATGTTTTAATTTCTTTCAAAATCATTAAAAAATGAGTATATAATCATGAATCCAGATTGGATTACAGTCAGTAGTACAAATGGAGTGATAAAATATAATTTTAAATATTTTTATGGAACAAGAGGCCTACAAAAGCAAATATACCTGGGACCTATAAAATTCATAATGTGGCCCTGACAAAGTGTTTATTTATTGTGAGAGAGGGAGAACAAGAGTATAAGCAGGGGTGAAGCAGAGGGAGAGGGAGAGAAAGAAATAATCCCAAGCAGGCTCTGTGCTGCCAGCACAAAGCCCAACATGGGGCTTGAACCCATAAACTGTGAGATCATGACCTGAGCTAAAGCCAAGAGTTGGACATTTAACCAACTGAGCCTTGCAGGTGCCTCTGTTTTCTTTTTTTAGATCCACAAATGAGTAAAACCTTATGGTATTTGTCTTTCTCTGTCTGGCTTATTTTACTTAGCATAATACCCTCTAGGTCCATCCATGTTGTCACAAATAGCAAGATCTTATTTATGGCTGAGTAGTATGCTTGTGTGTGTGTGTGTGTGTGTGTGTGTGTGTGTGTGTGTTTGCACACATAGGCACCACATCGTTATCCATTCATCTGTTGATGGACACTTGGATTGCTTCCACATCTTGGCTATTATAAATAATGCTGAAGGAAACACAGGGTGCCTCTGTCTTTTCAAATTAGTGGGGTTTTTTTTTTCATTTTCTTTGGGTAAATACCAAGTAGTAGAATTAGTGGATCATATGGTAGTTCTATTTCTAACTTTTGAGGAACTTCCCTACTGTTTTCTACAGTGACTGCACCAATTTACACTCCCACCAAAAGTGTGAAAGGGTTCTTTTTTTCCCACATCCTCACCAGCACTTGTTATTTCCTGTCTTTTTGATACGAGCTATACTGACAGATGTAAGGTGATATCTCGCTGTGGTTTTGATTTGCATTTCCCTGATGAATAGTGATGTTGGACAATTTTCATGTGTCTGTTGGCCATCTGCTTGTCTTCTTTGGAAAAATGTCTGTTCAGGTCCTCTGCCCATATATTTTTCAATTTTAGTTTCACTATAGTTAGCATACAGTGTTATGTTACATTCACACGTACAATATAGTGATTCAGCTACTCTATACATTACTCAGTGCTCATTGTGATAAGTGTTCTCTTCATCCCCTTCACCTATTTCACCCATCCCCACACCCACCTCCCTTCAGTAATCACTAATTTGTTCTCTATAGTTAACAGTCTGGGTTTTTTGGTTTGTCTTTTTTTGTCTTTGTTCATTTGTTTTGTTTCTTAAATTACACATACGAGTGAAATCATACGGTATTTGTCTTTTTCTTATTGCCTTATTTCACTTAGCATTATAGTCTCTAAATTCATCCAATTGTTGCAAATGACAAGATTTCATTCTTTTTTATGCCTGAGTAACATTCCATTACACACACATTTTTCTTTTCCATCTGTCAATGGACACTGGGTTTTTCCACATCTAGGCTATTATAAATAATGCTCTATGGTGTTTGTTTTTTTTTAATTTTCTTTGGGTAAATACCCAGTAGTAGACTTACTGGATCATATGGTAGTTCTATTTTTAATTTTTGAGGAACTTCTATACTGTGTTTCACAGTGTCTACACCAGTTTGCATTCCCACCAATAGTGCATAAAAGCTCCTTTTTCTCCATATCTTAACACTTGTTGTTACTTGTGTTTTTTACTTTAGCCATTCTGAAATGTATAAAGTGATATCTCATTGTAGTTTTGATTTGCATTTCCCTGATGAGTGATGTTGAGCATCTTTTCAAGTGTCTGTTGGACATCTATCTGCATGTCTTTTTTTGAGAAAAGTTGCGTTCATGTCTTTTACCCATTTTTAATTGGATTACTTGGGTTTTTTTGGTAGTGAGTTATATAAATTCTTTATATATTTTAGAGACTAACCCTTTATTGGATATGTAATTTGCAAAATATCTGCTCCTATTCAGTAGATTGTCTTTTAGTTTTAATATTTCCTTTGCTCTCCAGAAGCTTTTTATCTTGATTTAGTTCCAATAGTTTATTTTCTTTTGTTTCCCTTGCCTCAGGAGACATATCTAAAAAAATGTTGCTATGGCTGATGTCAGAGAAATTCCTGCCTGTGTTCTCTTCTGTGAGTTTTACGGTTTCAGGTCTTACAATTAAGTCTTTAATCCATATTAAGTTTATTGTTTTGTATGGTGTAAGAAAGTGGTCCAGTTTTCCCAGCACCATTTATTGAAGACACCATCTTTTTCCCCATTGTATAGTGTTGCCTCCTTTGCCGTAGATTAACTGACTATGTAAGAATGAGTTTATTTCTGGGTTGTCTATTCTGATCTATTAATCTATAATATGTCTATGTTTGTATTAGTTCCATAGTGTTTTGATTACTATAGCTTTTTATCTTGAAATCTGAGATTGTGATACCTCCACTTTTAGTCTTTATCAAGGTTGCTTTGGTTATTTGGGGTCTTATGTGTTTCCATACACATTTTAGGACTGTTTATTCTACTTCCGTGAAGAATACTATTGGCATTTTGATGGGGATTGTATTAACAGTATTAATTCTTCGAATCCATGAGCATAGTATACCTTTCCATTTGTTTGTGTTGTCTTCAATTTCTCTCATCAAAGTTTTACAGTTTTCAGAGTAAAGGTCTTTCACCTCCTTGGTAAAGTTTATTCCTAGGTATTTCATTATTTGTGGTGTAACTATAAATGAAAATGTTTTCTCAATTTCTCTTTCTGCTACTTTGTTATTAGTGTATAGAAGTTCAACAAGTTTCTGTATGTCATGGCTGTTTTAATGTCATATTACAGTTGATATGATGTTGTAAGATATTATTTACACCTATCCCTATTTTGACATTATAGGAGTTATTAAGCCCACTTCAAGATCTGGTTACATAATGCATTAATAAAAGACACAGAAAATGAAAATAAATATACTCTGTGCCGGGATGAGTGCCTAACTTAACTAGCAGAACCTTTCTCTTGGGACCTTCTGTCCTCAGCTCTGAGACACAAAACAGGTGGCATTCCATTCCTACACTGCCCAAATGGCAATTTGCTTTAGTATCCAGTCAACTCTTCCATATCCTTTAAAAGTGAAGGCTAAGGAACAGAGGAACAAAAAAAGAGGAACTGAGAGGTTTTTTTAAGGACAATAGCAGAAAATACAGTAAATAAAGGCAAAAGGTAGCAAACAAGGATCTATGGAGTTAGTAATAAGAAGAATCAAAATTAACCCATAAATCCTAAAAGCTGATAACCTAAACACTTTTCAATATTGTAATTTTCCTCACCCTCCTCCAATCCTGTTCTATATCACTGTATACTGTTCCCTTCTCTGCTCACATACTTTTGTCAAGTAGAATAAAGTCACTGGACAACAGAGGAAGAATACACCATCATACAGGGTCCCCCAAATACGAGGCCCCAGAAGGGGTTGTTGTGGGCAGAGCTTTTACAAGGCCCCAGTGACCTGGGAAAATTAATGACAAAGTACTGAGTATGCTACAAACCAATATATCCAATTTCAAGGACTGTTTGTTATTCTGAGATTATAGCTTTTTAATATTTTTATATTGAAATGTCTTATCAAATAGTACTGATATTAGATTTTTTTGGTATTTTAATATTCTTACTTGACAATATAAAGTTTTATAAGCCCTGTATCTATTCTCCACTTTTCAAAATGATTTTTATTGCTCTGTGAAATCCACAAGGCTGGGAAGTACTATCTTTTGCATTTTGTTTTACTTACTCCTCTCTTTTTAGGGATGAATTCCAAACAAGGAAATGTGACTTCCACTCCAGAATGTAGGTTTAGAAGCACTAGCCTCAGAGCCTGGTTTGAGACCTGGGTTTGACCCCTGGTTCTACCTCTCTCCACTTGTATGACCTTAGGCAAAGAACTTGATCTCAAGCCTGTTTCCTCATCCGTAAAGATAGCTTTTACATCATGAGATAGTTAAAGGATAAAATGAGACAATGAATATAAAAGTACTTTGGATGTTACCAAATAAAGTCATTATAATTACTATCATCACCATCATTTTATTGACTCAATATCCCATGGTTAAATGGCAGAACTTGGCTTCCACAAGCCAACTGGGCTGACTCCCTGACCAGTGATCTTCAAACAATCACTTAGTGAATCTGTGTTGGGATTGTGTTTTCAATTCAGCTCAAGAAACATTAACCACTTATTTAATATTCCTGCCAAAATTGCATAATCTGACTCTAATCATGAGGGAACATCAGACAAACTCAATTTGATGGACATTCTTAAAAATAACTGGCCTAAATTCTTCAAATTTATCAGTCATGAAAATCAAAGAAAGGTCACAAAATCACTCCAGATGTATGATTCTGAATGGATCCTGGACCAGATGGAAAAAAAAAAGCATTGGTATAAAAAAAAACAAACAAAAAACTATGGGAACAATTAGCAAAATTTAAGACTTGTAAGTACATAATAGTATTTCATTGTTAAATATCCTGAGTGATCATTCTTCTTAGAAATTATACACTAAAGTATTTGGGGACAAAGGAGCATGATTTCAGAAACTTGTTGAATAGTACAGAAAAATATATAAATATTATAATTTCTAAACAAATAAATATATAAATAAATATATAAATATATAATGCATAAATAAATAAATATAATATGTAACATATGTTTGGAATAATTTCTAATTCCCTACTTGGGACTCTCTTCTATGAAAAATCTATGATTTCTTATTGTCCTTTATTAAATGCAGGCTAGCACAGAAACTGTAAGAAAACAATGCTCATTATATATATGTGTTGTAAGTGAATTACAGAACTTAAAATTGTCCTTATTAAGTTGATCCCTATTACATTTTATGTTTACAGATAGAGAGAGGAAGAGAAAAACAGACTGAAAGAGAGAAAAGGAGAGAAAGAAAGAGACAATAATAGAACAAATTTGAGAAAATGGTAAGTGTACCCATTCCATGTAAGGCACTATGATAATAATGTCATGATATGCTATGCTACAATATGTTATGACATAACATGTTATGATAATAACACCTGATATTACACATGACTTTACAACATACTTTCACATGACTTCCCATCTGATTTGATTCTCACTGAATTCTAAGTGAAGTACAATGAAACCATATCTTTTGGGGGTGGGAGGGGGAAGAGGGGTCTAAATTTTCAACTAGGAAGGCAAAAACTCATACACAGCTTAAAAACATTATCCTCCTAGAACAGTCTTCATCTTTACCATTTTATCTTGTAAACACAAACAGTTTGGTCTTGTGTCTGGGGCCAGATTGTCACAATGATACAATTCTTCAATCGCTCTGCTCACTTATTCAGAGTATACAGACAGCACAGCAAGGTTCTCTGACTGTGTGAGGTACACCAACGAGACAGAGAGACTGTCTCCTATCACACACTCACGCCAGATCTGAGTTTCCCTCCTTGTGTAGAGCATTCAACACAATTGCTCACCATGTTTAAATCTTTCTTTCTCCCTCAATGAACTGGATTGCTTTTGCTGAGTGCATATTGTTGAATTGGAGACAGTTCGACATGCCTATAATAGGATTCAGGTAGGGCAGTGTGCAGGATTCGATAAATTGTGGCTCAGAATCTGTTCTCACCTATTTCCAAGGGCTTTCCAATGTGACAAAGGTTGGAAGAGGAAAAAAAAAAAAGAACAAAAACCCACATTTTCTAGTTAGGGGGCTGTAAGCCATCTTTCTGCTACCTTTTCTGTTTTTTGTGGACAGAGAAGATGCTAGTGTTGTCAGGACCCTGTCCCCGCCTTTGTGGATGAGGTGCTTGAGCAACAGAGATCACCAGATTCCATATCATTCTACCATCTAGATAATTTGCAGAAGCTGCAGAAGTAGCTGCTTAATGCTGTCTTTCTGATCTCTAGATGTATGTCACTGTGCTGTGAAAGTCAATGGTGATAGCCTCTTGGCTGCCTTTCCTAATGGGGGTCAGAGGTCCTTGTTTCTCTTGTGGGTCAGTTCTCCAATGTCCTAGGAGTCTTTGTGGAGGCTCAGCCTAGAACACACTCTTCCTACTTCTTCCAATAATTTTGGAAGTACCCTGTCTCCTATATTAATCCCTTTTCCATTTAAAATACCTAGGGTAGTTTCTACTGCCTGAATTGAATCCTAACTGATGTTTCCCTGTCTCCCAGATACTAGAGGTTACAGCGGTCAGGTGCTTGAATGGAGTTCTCATACAATCAAGTACAGCAGCTAGGATTTAGTGCATCTGGTCCATAAACACAACACTGAGTTTGGAACTCTAGACTTTTTCTCTCTTAGATTACATGCTCCTAAAACAGATGGCACAAACTATGTAAGGGTGCCTAGCATTAACGAGGCTCAGAAAATAATAAGTATTCAAATTATTATTCTAAAGTTTTTCTCCAGGAAATTAAAGCAAACTTTCCTTTGTTTTCAGTTCATGTTTTACTTCCTAACGCAAGAGAAGGAGTGGAGGGGCGCCTAGGTGGCTCAGTTATTTGAGTGTCTGCTCTTGATTTCAGCTCAGCTCATGATCTCAGGGATCGAGCCCTGCTTCAGACTCTACACTCAGCATAGAGCCTGCTTGAGATTCTCTCTCTCTCTCTCTCTCTCTCTCTCTCTCTCTCTCCCCTTGTCCTCCATTTGTGCTCACTCTCTCTCTCTCTAAAAATAAAATAAATCTTTTAAAAAATAATAAAAAGAGAGGAGTGCTCCAGACAGAAATGAATACAGGTTCTCTCCAGAATCAATGATGATGAGTAGGAACAGAAAACACACAGCAGGAAATTTCATCAGGAGCAGGGGCTCAAAACTAAAGTATGCATAAACAAATACAGTCTCTCTCTTACCTCTGAGAAGATAAAAGCAGAAAAGATAGGCAGATAATGGAAAGAGTTAACATTTAACTAACATAAAAGGCTCTTACTCAATTTTCACAGCAAACTTAAAAGGCAAGTACATAATTATCACCATTTCCTGGGTGAGGGGACCAGGGCTGAGGTGAAATAACCGCTCAAGGTCACAGGTCACACAGCTATTAAACATCCTAACTCAGGTGGTGGCACATGTCACCTAGCCCAGGCTTCTGTAACGCCAGTCTAGTCCTTGAACCTCTGGCAAAATATGCAGCTCTCCACAAGGTGAATGAATGATTGCCAATATTTTTTCCACTCCCCCAAATAGTGTTTTCTAAGCTGAAATAGACAACCATTGATTAAACCCAGCAGCCCTCATTAATCAGTTTCTAGAGTGAAAATAAAACAGTAGGTCCCAGCATTTGTATTCTTAGCTCTCTCACCAGGAGGAAGGAGAGGAAAAAGGAAAGGAAGGAAATTAGCATCACGACCCAAGATGACTGAATCAAATCCATCCTTCTGTGTCCTGAGCCAGGAGCCTCTGGATTCCCTCTCACATGTCCCTCCCCCAGTTCTACAACACCAGAACCTCTGTGCCTCACCCCTGAGTCCATTCAAGATTTCCATTCCCTATAACCACTTATTCCTCCACAATGAGTAAACATTTTGTTTCCCTAATATTAACAGTGAGTTTTCCGCAACAACAACTGGCTAAAATTCTTAGGTTAGAATGAGAACGGATCTGCCATTCCCTCTTACTGCCTCGCTTCCCCCTTCTGTCCAGGTCGTTCCTGCGGCTCTTGGTTACAGTGCCAAGGTTCAGACACTCCTCCCGCCACCACACAAACGGCCGGTGATTCATTCATAACTGTCACCCCAGCCTTCACTGCTCACTGTTGCAAAAAGAATTTTTGAATCTCTGGGAGTCGTAACCGTCCCCATTTTTCTTTTTTGCTGATAAATTCTGGAGAGCGGCAGGGATAGCAGTAAGATATCCATCATCTTGTGGGGTTTACTAGCAGCTGGTGTGACATTCTCAGCCAATATAACTGCAAGCTGACTTTAATCATGGTCTGTTGATCTCGGCTTCCAGGAATATTGCCTTGATGCATCATTCCATTCCTTCTCTAAATGCTCAGAGGAAGGCGTTCTGAGTCTCACCGTCTAAACCCCAGGGAGGCCGGTGGCGGGAATGTATAGAACCGTTTCTGCATTTGCAAAGGTAACTGGAAAACAGCTGGATTTTAAAAGTCCATAGACTTTGAAAGAAGACAATTAAAGCTAAAATCTGAGGACATGAAAAGTATTTGCAAATGTTAGCAAAATCAGTGCCAAACAAATACTCCAGCTTGCTGAATTTCACTGATTTCTTCCAATAACGTTCACTGAGTATTTCCACATTTTCGAAGATGACCCTTAGATGACCAATAAGGCCAGTTGCTTTCCATATAATTAATGGCAATCTGAATTTGAGTCGTCCCCAAAATTTCACTTGCTGCAAAAATAAAACTCAGCTGATTTAAACATCATTCCATGATAAATACAACATTTGATTATGTGAGGAGATGGCTTAGAAATGGTAAGCTGCTGTCCCCTGCATCTGACAGGATAAGACAACCTTGACATTTGCATCTGGCAAGTGCTATGACCAGTGGCCTTCAAATATTTTGCACATGTAGCTCAATAAAAAATGTGAAGCCTGCTCCATGTATGCTAAGCAGAAATAACGAAGAGACCAAGATGTGTGTAATGCCCCAAATACAAAGGTTTATTTCTTGATCCTGTAACAACCTAAACTGCATGTTCTTGGTAAATGAGTGGTTCTCTTCCCAGTAATATTTCAGGACACAAGTTCCTTCCATGTCGGGCCTCTACCATCCCCAGGACCAGGGCATTTTCTGCATCTAAGCCAGCAGAGGTAAGAGGACAAAAAAGCCTTGCCTGGTTCTCAAAAGCTTTGGTCCAGAACTGACAGGTATCATTTCTACTCACCTCCCATTGGGGAGAACTGGAAATAGCTACTTACAGGGGGTCTGAGAAAGTTGCCTCTGGCTGAGTAGCAACTACCACCTCTTACAGCTACAACTGTATAATCTGCAAGCAAGGACAGATTTTGGTGAACAATTAGCTAGCTGCCATGACTCTTAGTTTATTCTTTTTTTTATTTAATCATTCTTATTTATTCATAAGTGGTATACAAATGCACTTACATAAAACACATAGTGCTAATATGCATATTTTAAAGCATATTTGGAAATACACACTCAAAAGGATGAGAAAAAAAGTTTAAACAACATTTTAAATGTTCTTCATGCAGCCCATTCGATCATCTTGTGCCTCCCCTGGTTAAGATTCACACCCAAAATTCATCCCTCTAGAAGGCTCTAGAAGGTTCAGGGAGTTGGCAAGTGCTCTTCTAGAGGAGAGTTTTAAGAAAGAAGGCTATCACCCTCCCCTAGTCTTTCCTATCTTTAGATAGTCACACACACACACACACACACACACACACACACAGCTACTCAAGACCCAAACCTAGATATCATCTCCAATTCTTCACTGCCCTCTACCTCCATATCCAGTCCCCAGATGGGCCTGTCCACTCACTTTCCCAAACAGACCCAGAATCCCTACATATCTCTCTCTCCACCTCCACAACTCCCAACCTATCCTGGACACTATCACCTTCTATCTGGACCTCGACAATAGTGTCTTGTCCTGCAAATCTACTCCCCATAGGACAGCTGGTGCCACCTTTAAAACATGTGAAAAAGATTTGGTGACTGCCCTACAGAGACTCCCCAATTGGTTGACCCTTCAAATAAATTTTAATCTCCTCACTCAAGCTTACAAGACATAGCAAGAACTCCAATATTGCTTAAATATGGTTAAGTGTTGTCTGCATAGTAAAAAAAAGAAACCTCTGAAAAAATATATACCATGCTATATCTTAAGTGTTGATTTTCTCAATAGCACCTTTTATAATAGAAAACAAAGTTATTTGCATTTTGTAAAGAAGATAGAGAAGGAGAGAAAGAGGAGGAAAATAAAAAGAAGAAATGAAGGATATCTGTTTCCAGGTAAATTCTACTCTAATGACCAGACACTATTATTTTTATCACTATTTCCCCCTTCTAATTCAAGCAGATTCTAGCACACATGCCTTGCAGGAGGTTAGCAGCAAGAATAAATAGAAAAGATACTTCACTTTCTGGCTTGCTTTTTTTGTCCCCCTCCCAAGACCAAAACCCACAAAGGAGAAACAGAGTTTGATGAGAGATAAAGAGAGAATGAGGGATTTCCCTCTGAGAAAAAGATCTGGCCTGGGTTAGGGAGAAGAGAGACTGGTGAAAGAGCTCAGAGGAAAAGGCCTGTGCCCACTGGGGAAGCTGGGAGGTTGTGTTGTCACCCAGGGCTCCCAGATTCCTCATGGATTTCAGGACCTCAAGGGCCAAAGGGATCCTGGGGCCAAAGATGACAGCCATCTTCATGGAACCAGTATAGATAATTGTTCTACACAACGTTGGCTCTCCATAAGACACTAGAATCTTGACACAAGCTCATGGGAAGTAAGAGGGATTGGTTCAGAATGACAGAGGCTAAATTTCCTGCAGTCCAAAAGGCTGGGTGTCTGGAACCAAAATTAAGGTGATTTACAGAAACAAAGGAAATGTCATATTTCTTGGATACTTTTATTTGTGCCATGAAATTTATACCCACTGTCTTCCTGTATAGACATATGCAAAGTATTTATCACCTTCATAAATTAGTTCTGATTCAATACCATTACTATAATAATGTTGCTCTTACTCATGTGCATTCTAAAATGCCTTCCTGGGGAAGAGGGTAGGGTGAAAGGGGAAAGGAGTGGAATTATGCACAATGCTGGTGTAGTCCCAGAGAATGTAGCTCATTCATGCTATCAGGGAGTATACATTTTGGGGAGCCGAAGGCTGATACCAAGAGTTCTATGCCTGTCTCAGTCTGACTTGATTACAGTTTCTTGTTTGCATCCCTAACTGTGCCTGCTCTAGAACCTTGGACATAAGAGAATGACATAGCACAGCAGGTTCTGGACTCAGACTCTGTGATGAAAAGCTCTGCCAGCTCAATAAGCTACATTATATGGAGCAAGTTTCCTAATCCTTCCATTTTCTCATCTGGGGATATTGATATTCTTACTTCATGGGGTTATTGTTAAGACTAAAGGTGATCATTTTTTAAAGTTTATTTATTTATTTTGAGAGAGAGAGCACAAGCAGGGGAGGGCCAGAAAGAGAAGGAAAGACAGGATCCCAAGCATGCTCTGCACCAACAGCGTAGGGCCTGATGCAGGGCTTGAACACATGAACCATGAGATCATGACCTGAGCTGAGAGCAAGAGTCGATGCTTAACTGATTGCACCACCCAGGTACCCCTAAATGTCATCATTTTAAGGTGCTTAGCACAGTGCCTGCCACATGGTAAGCTCTCTTAATGCTAATTGTTATCATCAGCTTCTATTAGAGTAGGCATATAAAAATGCTGAATGAATAAATGAAGGACATTTGAAGGGTATTGAGAGCAGAAAATTACCAAAGAAAAATGGAACTGGCACGGTTATCTTCCACTTAGGTGCTGTTCTGGGCCAAATATGGCCACATTTCGTTTTTGCAACTAAAGTACGTACCTTCGGGCACACATCACATGTCCTGAGGAGGTGCTAAAGTAACTACACGGAAGCCACTCTCGCCTGGTGACCAGTGGCTGACCCTGGCAGGAACCTGGGCCACGACCAAGAATATACTTTGTGGTTATGCCAACGGAACTTATTTCTTAAAGTGTTTTTAAATGTTTATTTAGTTTTGAGAGAGCAAAAGAGACAGGGTGTCAATGGGGTAGGGGCAGAGAGAAAGGGAGACACAGACTCCAAAGCTGTCAGCACAGAGCCCAACCTGAGCCGAAGTCAGATGTCTAACCGACTGAGCCACCCTGCCAAAGAATCTCCATCTAGAAATGCTAAATGCCTTCTGTGGGAATTCATTTGCAATTCTGACCTCAAGTAGCATTAGGATAAGTCAGTTTTAGGAATAATGGGAAGTCAGGAAGTGTGTATCCTTCTGGGGATGTATTTAAAACAACCCTCAGCCAGCAATTCAGCATAGTGAACAGTTGGACAGTAGCCATTTAAAAACACTCACATTTTAAGAAATGGTGTTGATAAATTCCTTTCCAAATATTCTCTAGGAAAAACTCCTGCAATGAAATGAAAATGAGGCGTGTATGTTCAATAGCTCTAGGTTGCCACCAAAATTCAAAGCAAGAATCACAAACATGTCAAATTTTTCCCATCTTTGGGCCTTTGCGCATGCTGTTTCCTCAGCCTGGAATGTCCTCCATACCCACCATCATGCTATCCAACCACCCCCCTAATGCCAGCAAATCCCAAGAGTAGGGTGCAGAGGTTAGTGGCACGGGTTCAAATCCCACCTCTACACTTCTCCAGCTAGGTAACATTGGGCAAGTGGTTTAACTCCTCTGTGAGTCAGGTTCCTATGAGGATGATAACTGAACCAAATTTAATAGGGTTTGAGGGAAATTGCATAGGTTAATATATGGAAGATGCTCAGAACAGGACAGTTCATGGAACAGAGTTAAGTACTTGATAATTGGAGTCATTCTTGTCCTTCACATTCCAGCTCCAGCTCCAAACCCTTAGGAAGGTTCTTTCATTTCCCTGGGCAGAGTCACACACTTCTTCCCCCATGCTTCTGCTCTCCCTACTTGGTAGGTATCACACTCAATTACAACCACTGGTGTGCATGTCTGCCTTGCCACCAGGCACAAATATGAGGAATGCAAACACCAACACTTTACCTTGGAGTCTCCAGGCCTTTCCACAGAGCCATGAGTACTATAGACGCACAATAAATATAAGGTGAACATATAAATGCACTAACTAAATGTTATGTAAGCTTTAGAGTTCCCCCAAGCAGTCAATGTGTTCCCTTTCTTGCATAAAACTTGTGTGATCTCCTGCTGTGCATGCTTCTAAATCCAAAAGAGGCAAGGTTCTGAGTTACCTCAGAGTTTGTGCACTAATCATTGGCATCATAAAAATTCGTCATTAGCACCGTTAACAGAGTGGCTGGCCGTTATCACTGAGACAGCGGAATGACTCGGCCCAGCACATGTTTCTCTCTCTGAGATGAGCCGTAGCATTTCCTCCAGCAGCTCTCAGGCACTGTTCCTCCAGCGCTGCCTCAGACAAGGGACAGGTCACCCTTCTGAGGGGTGATGTGTGAGTGCTTAGTCACAGTCTATCTGCAAGCCGAGAAAGGCTTTGGCAGGAATGTGATCCGAGGAGACACTGAAAATAGCAAGTCCACTGAGGGCCAAGGGAACTTCCTCTTGTGAAAGTGGGAAGAAGGGCTTGATGAAATAAGCTGCTTCCTGGCAGAGGGAAGAAAACATCCTGTCTGAGCTGGACCGAGAGAGAGGGGGACCAAGGAAAGTTCTAGCCGCCTTGGGAAGGCAGGGAAAGCACCAGATTTGAAATCAAAACAATCAAATCTTAATCCTTTCATTTGGTAAGCTTTTTCCTCTCAAAACAGAAGCAAAAGCAGAGAACCATAAAGCTCCAGATAAACACAAGGCGTGATTCAATATGGTTGGAAAAAGCCCCTTTACACCAGAACTCACAGAAGGGGCTCCACCCAGAACAGAGCCCCCTCCTTCTTCACTCCAGGGTAGAACGAGATGTCTCTGCCTCCTTTTCATTTAAATTAGCAAATTTTATTTAAAAATTTTTTTTAAACATTTATTTATTTTTGGGGTGCCTGAGTGGCTCTGTTTGTTAAGCATCAGCCTCTGGTTTTGGCTCAGGTCACAATCTCACAGTTCATGAGTTCAAACGCTGCATCAGGCTCCATGCTAATAGCAAGGAGCCTGCTTGGTATTCTCTCTCTTTCTCTCTCTCTCTCTCTCTCTCTCTCTCTCTCTCTCTCTGTGTCCCTCCCTTGTTCATGCTCTCTCATTCTCAAAAATAAATAAATAAATTTAAATAATAAACATTTATTTGTTTTTGAAAGATAGCACAAGTAAGGGAGGGGGAGAGAGAGAGGGAGACACAAAATCCAAAGCAGGCTCCAGGCTCTGAGCTGTCAGCAAAGCGCCTGATGTGGAGTTCAAACCCACGAACTGTGGGATCATGACCTGAGCCGAATTTGGACACTCACCCAGGCACCTCTAAATTAACAAGTTTTAAAGAAGTTTCAAAGGACAATCCACTTCAAGGATTCCTTGGGATAAAACTTCTTATTAGGAATCTGCTTTTGCTTTATTTTGGGGTTTTTGGCCAGTGTAGTTTTAACATATATGAAACCACGCAGCATGATTTATGGCCTACATTTCTAGCAAACATTTACCACGCAAGCAGTGGTGTGTTCTGGGAGCTGACTGTCAGCAGCTAGTGAGGACTCATTTTGCACATGTCCTCCCAATTCCATGTTTTGTGACACTGCATGTGTAGTTTGAAATTAGCCATGGTGGGAGTATTTCACCCTGGCAACTGACGAATGCTATAAATTAGGGTTGTTGTTTTTTCTCTCCCAATGTTGGCTTGCCAGCACACCACTGACTGAGTCCGAATGGACTCAAGAGCCCCCAGCCATTCCTCTCCACTCCAAATGCCACAAAAAGGCAACTGAAACCACATACACAAATATTGGATGGGAAACATTACAGAAATACATCACGTCTATGGAGACGGAAACACAAAAACAAACTGAAAAATCCTGGTAAATTAGCTGTAGGTACATCCTACCGCACAAAGTTCTGGCAATGAAGTGTTGATTTTATTTTTTAACTGACAGTAACTGCAATATGCCAGAGAATTTTTAATCAGCCTCATCTGGAGGCCCAAATGAATATACTCAAAAGACATATTACTGCTAGAATCCAAACATCTCAGTTGCACACTGAGGGTCAAATGATGATGGAATAACTGACTTGTCAAAGTAGGTGATCTGTCATTTATTCCAAGTGGGCAAATGTCGTGTTGCATTTATAGTCTTGTAATGGTCAATGGATAATAATGGTTAAATGAACGAATAGTCTTTGTTTTCTCTTACACATTTTATCTATTCTCTCAATGTTTACGTGGTTTGGTCCTTTTTTTCTGGAGCTCTAAACATTGTGCTATGTTCCCAAGGCTAGCAATTGTGATAAGGGAAGTACATAGAAGGTGCTGGATGGTTCTCAGAGTACATTTTTAGATGCAATTTCCAATTAATGCTTACACACACCATCTAAAGTAACGTGCACCCATTTTGAGAGAAGGAAAAAGATGTTCATCAGGATAAGAGCTGTGGACTCTGCACCCTATTGTGATTATTGCTACTAAACATTGGAAGCTGGATATCATAGCCATCAATGCCACGGCCCCAAGAATGGTGACCAAACTGCCCCTGCTTCTTTTTGTCCATCTCACTGTCAGACAGCTCAGGACAAGAGCTTGCCTCATGTCCATACACTAAGTCTCATGTCAAAACTTTAAGTGAACCAACACCTTGTCATTTTTTGGTTTCTGCTCCACCTAGCAAGACTCTCAAAATGGCAGATCCCCCACACAGAAGGGAGTTCAAATCCCAGACAGATATTATTGTCATCATTATCATAATTTTTATTATTATTGGCATCTATCTTATTCATGGCAGCTTATCATCTCTTTTGAGTCTCCTTCCTAAATTTAGGGAGATATTCAAAACATGAGCCATTACCACTCCAACACAGGAGTCAGAAAACACTGGAATTCTAGGATTCAGGCACATGAATTAGTTACTGCCAAGTAGGGACACCATCACAAGATAACTGATTCAGAATTAAACAACAAAAGGAAAGAGGTGCTACATGGACCTTCCATCTTTGCATCTTCGCTGGTAAGGGGGAGACAGAGGTGTGTTTTTTTGTGGTGACTGTTTTCCAGGGATTACAATAGTACCTTTCTGATGTGGAAGGAGTAACTGTGGAGAAGCAGGAGGTTCTGTGGCTTGGTTTGCAGTACTGTATCCCAGACTTATCCTCAAGCCATTTTCCAGTCCACTCAACAGTTCTGTGATCCACCTGATGTTTTTTTAAGTTTATTTATTTATTTTGAGAGAGAGAGAGAGAGAGAGAATTCCAAGAAGGCTCTGCACTGTTAACACAGAGTCCAGTGTGGGGCTGTCTCACAAATCATGAGATCATGACCTGAGCTGAAATCAAGAGCCAAATGCTTAACCACCTTAGCCACCCAGGTGCCCCCACCCAATAGTTTTTTAAATAAAATGCTTTTTAATTTATTCAAGATCATATTCTATTGTTTAGAGAACTCTGACTATATAAGAACTCTAATACAATTATTTTTCCTATTTCTCAGATATAAAAACAGAGCTTTAATTGGTTAAGTTGCTTACGATCACAAATCCAGTCAATGAGAGAGCAAGAATTTCAACTAGGACTATCATAATCCGAAGCCCACCTCTAAACCAGAAAGATTATACCACAAGGCCATAAAACTAATGAATCAGAGTTGAGTTGTTGCTGTTTTTTTTAAGTTAGAATAAATTATAGAAATATATAGTCTCACCTGAAGTTCTGAAAAACAAAGTGTCATAGAAGAGACCACAACACAAATCTTCTGCCTGATGTGCTTTCCATGGTACCTCTCATCCGCTTAATCCTGCCTTTTTTTTTTTTTGCTTTATAGATTTTGAGATGAATTTTTAAGTGTAAATGAGTTTAAGAATATTACACAGGAAGGAGGGGACCAATTGTTTCTTGCATCCCTCACTTTCTTTCTGTATTGAGCCCATCTTACCAAAATATACTCTTCGGTAGTTCTTTCAGCAGGAGTCTATTTTTAAATTATTTATCAGAAAATGCCTTTATCTTTTCCTCTTTTTTTGAGAGAGAGAAAGAGAGAGAGAGAGAGAGAGCAAGCAGGGGAGGAGCAGAGAGAGAGGGAGAGAGACAATCTTAAGCAGGCTCCATGCCCAGCACGAAGCTTCATCTCACAACCAAGAATTGAAGGCTTAACCTATTAAGTCACCCAGTTGTCCCAATATTTTCCTTATTCTTGAATGACAGTTCAGTTGGATATAGATTTCTAGGTTAAACATTATTTTTCACCACCACTTTGAAGATAATTATTTCATTGTTTTCTAGTGTCTATTGAGGCTGATAAAAAGTTTACTGTTGATCTACTTGTCCTTCTTTTGACTAATCTTTTTTTCTGGTTCTTATTTTTCTTTAATAGTCTACAATACCAGCCTGCTGTGAGGTTTGTTCTTAGTTATCTTGCTTGGGACATGTTCAGATTTTCATTCATCAATTCTAGAAAACTCCCAGTCTAGCATTGCCTCTCCTGTGCAGGTTAAACTGTTAAGGGTTCTCTAGGATCTACTGCTCTGTCTCTCCTTTGGAAAAAGAACTATCACTTTTTTTTTTTTTTTCTGAGAACACAGAGAACAGCTCTCCCTGCCTCCCTAATAAGTTTGTGATATGAGAAGTGACTTGTGCATCTTCTAGATAGTGCTTTTAAAGACATGGGCAGACATGACCCTTTTCCCTTCTCTGTGACCTCACCCCTGCCACCACCCCTGCTTAGGACACAGATCCAAGAACCAGAGCTAAAGAAGCCACAGCCACTCACCAGCCCTTGGTATCTGTTATATGGGAGAAAAATAAATCTCTATCTTCTTCAGGCTTCTGTATTTTAAGTCTCTTTTTTTAATCTATTTTTTTACCTGATTTTATTTTATTTATTTTTTAAAATGTAGTTTATTGTCTGGTTGGTTTCCATATAACACCTAGTGCTCATCCCAACAAGTGCCCTCCTCCATTCCCATCACCCATTCCCCCCCTCCCACACCCCCATCAACCCTCAGTTTGTTCTCAGTATTTAAGAGTCTATTATGGTTTGTCTCCCTCCCTCTCCTTAACTATTTTTCCCCCTTCCCTTCCCCCATGGTCCTCTGTTAAATTTCTCCTATTCCACATATGAGTGAAAACATATGGCATCTGTCTCTATGCCTGATTTATTTCACTTAACATAATACCCTTAAGTTCCATCCACGTTGCTACAAATGGCCAGATTTCATTCTTTCTCATTTAAGTCTTTTTTAAAAGCAACTTCCATTATATCTTAACAATTGTACCTCTGTTCTCTCTACTCTCCCCCTTATGCCTTCCTTGCTGCGTGTGTATCTGTGTGCACTTGCTTGCATATGCACACGATGTGTACACATGACCTTCTCCTTCTAACTTCCATTTCTCTTATTCATATTCATTTTTTCTACCTCTTTATTTCTCCATGCTGCATTCGAGGTGAATGTCTTAGATCTTTCTAATACTTCACTTGTTCTCTTCAGATGTCTAATGTGGTATTTAACACATCCCTTTGAATTTCTAATGTTGACAGACAAATATGTTTTTAATTTCTATTTGTTCTTTTTACAAATAAACTTGCTCTGTTTTCATAATAAATTATGTCATTCTACTCCTTCCTTTATGTCTCTGACATTTAAAAGATACCTAGTTCATAACCTCTCTCAGTTTTTTTAAGGTAGCTCAGTTTTGGGGTAATTAACTTTCCTGTGTATTCTATCTCAAGATTCCTCTTCAAGGTGATTCATTTTCTCATTTGGTTTGTAATTTTTTTTAAGTTTATTTATTTTTGTTTGAGAGCAGGGAGGGGCAAAGGCGGGGGTGGGGGGTGGGGGCAGAATCCCAAGCAGGCTCTGTGCTATCAGCACAGGCCCAGATGTGGGGCTTAATCTCACGAACAGTGAGGTCATGACCTGAGCCGAAATCAAGAGTCAAGAGCTGAACTGACTAAGCCACTCAGAAGCCCTGGTTTGTAATTTTTAATCAAGACGTCATCTTTATCTGGATCATTTATCCCAATGGATAGCTGTGTGATAAGTTGTAGAAATACACATAATACAGCAGTTTGTCTGTCTCTGGTGAAATAAATACTGAGGCTTCAGAGGTCCTAGGCCAGTTTTTTATAATTTCTCAGATTAATATTTCTATACCCATAGGTTATATAAACTTGAAATCTATATCTGCACATGGTAAGGCCTGGCGAACACTTACATTTTCCCACTAACAGCTCCAGACCAATTAAAGCTTCCTTCCTGCTTCCCCACAACAGTGTGAATGCTCCCCTCAGGCAGTTACAGCCAGGTGGTTACACAATCCCTTCACGGATGAGGCACCTCTCCTGGCCTCCAGGATGATTGAGAGAACTCTATCACAGAATTGTCAGATAAGATGCAGAATATCTGGTTAAATCTGAATGTCAGATAAACATTTTTTAGTATAAGTATGTCCCTTCAACTTTTGAAACATACTTATATTTTAAAAGTATTCTTGTTTATCTTGTTTATTCAAATTTAACTGGCATCCTGTACTTTTAAATACTAAATCTAACAAGCCTAGTCACAATGCTCTGCCTAAACTTGGCCTTGGGGCCATATATCCTGTACCTACATGGGCCTCAATACACCAGCCTCCAGATTCTAGGGCCTATATGTAGCTCTAGCAACCTTAGCTAGAGTTATCACACTGGCTCTGAGGTCCTTTTTCATATTGAGAACTAGACTATTTTCCTTACTTTTTTCAAGACTGGTTGTAGATAGATAGATAGATAGATAGATAGATAGATAGATAGATAGATAGATTTGAAATTTCTGCCACATTTTATCTAGACTCTCTATGTGGCAGTCACAAGAAGAAATGCTTGTCATTGTTAGCTCAGGCTGCCATTGTCACAAAAACTTGAGCACTGTACCGTGCCACCCAATGGAAAGCCTGGAGCACAGAGGGGATAATTCACCCAAAGTGACAGGAAGATAAGAGAATGTGTAGGAACAAGTCCTCACAACTTGTACTCCAGGGATGTTGCCCATTTCGGCAAAAGAAGTTTTCCCATAGGATGGATTCTTCAAAGAGAAGTTAACATGTCCCAATGTTAGCTAAGGTGTGACTTCTCAAGAACCTGGGTATCCAAGGATATATTGGATATATATTTGGGGGGGCCCAGGAAAGGTAGTACAATTCTGACTTCACTGCGCTTTATTTTCACTGGGCCAACTAAGAGATGAGAAATTAGATGGGGAGGTAAAAATAGAAAATTATTAAGTAAAAGGGGTTGAAACATGTATATTTTAAGACCTTAAATTAGTCAAAATCTAGAAAATGGAAGACACCAAGTCATCAGATGAGAAAATACAGTGCTTTTATATTGAAATGTTTCAGAGAAAAGTCCCTTTCAATATAGTTCTAAATGAAGTTCTCAGAATAGAAAAAGAGTATTTTGTTTTCATTTTAGACATGGAAAATCCCCTGGACCAAAAACTCCAAAATCCTTCCCAGATATTTTATGATTTCTTTTTCAATAATTCCACATCCCCCACATGGTTTCCAGGCAGAGCCTAATTTAGCCTAGACCCAAATCTTCACCAAAGATCTCAAATCCAGGCTTCTAATGTCTTCCCAAAATGATGAAATTTAACTTCCTGTTTTTGTATTCTCTGTGTTAAAGGTATTGATTTGTTCAAGATAAGCATTTTTAAAATACCACAACTTTTGAAACTCTGTTTTGGTACATCTGTACTTTTTTTAGTATTCCATAAGTCTGAAAAATTGATTCATTCCCTGGGCTTTCTGCCCCCTGCCAGGTTCTGCTGCTAAAAATTCATGTTGTATAAGCCTGAAGTAGTATGCATACCTCCCATTATCTCCTAGCTTGATGTGAGTCCATGAAAATAAAGCACACATCCTGCTCAATAGGAATTATTTATAATTCAAAGAAATATAGAATAATGCTTCTGAAGCTTGGCCTTTGGCCCAGGACTTCTTGGCTGCATGATATCTGCAGCTCTAACCTAACTCTACCTCCATGTCTAACTCTACCTCCACCTCTAAGGTCTGTAAGAATCCCTTCCAGGACAAGTCTAGTCTACTCTAAAAAAAACTCACTGAATGACAGTGCAAATTATAACTCTCCAAACTTTCAAAACAAATTAAATCAGACAACCACAGGATTGTTTTTAATGTTTATTTATTTGAGAGAGAAAGAGAGAGATAGCACAAGTGGGGTAGGGGTTAAGAGAAGGAAAGAGAGAATCCCAAGCAGGTCCCACACTGTTAGTGCAGAGCCCACCACAAACTATGAGATCATGACCTGAGCCAAAATCAAGAGTCAGATGCTTATCTGACTGGGCCACTCAGGCACCCCAGGAACCATAGGATTTTAATACGTTTTATTTCATAGTTAACCATGTAGCTTAGAAAATGTTTGGAAATTTCACAAAAGCATAAAGAAGTAGAAATAACATACATCTTCATCATTCAGATATGCTTCTTTGCATAAAACATATGTTTAACAAAAACAAAAATGGAATCATACTCTCAGAGTTGTAGAATTTTCTTTTTTCACTTATCTATATATTGTGAACATTTTCCCACTACATTAAATGGTTTTGCATGGTAGCATTTCAGTGCCTACACATTCCATTTTTATAAATATGTTAATTTATTTTATTGGTCCCTCTTTGGTGGTATTTAGACTGTCTCCAGATTCTCTCAACCCTGTAATAATTATCCTTGCAGAAGAGTTATTCTTGCAGTCAGCCATTATTATATCCTTAGGATAAATGCCTGAAGTAAAAATGATTGACTCCAGAATAGGCACATTTTCAAGGTTTGCCAAATTACCTTGCAAAAGGTTTACCAATCCTGCCAGTAGTATCTGAGAGCATCTATTTACCTGCTTTCAGTAGTCTTATATAAACTAGTAAGTGATTATCTGTCATGCAAAAGTACTCTTCATTAATGAAAAGAATTTTCAGCATGATTTCTGTAAACACTGAACTCTCCTAACACACTATAGTACATTATTCAATTCAAAATATGATTTTAAGTTTCTATGAAAATGTTCTGCAACACAATTAATAAAGAAAATAAGGCACTTCTCTGTCTGACTTTTGTTTTAAGTGGAGAATGCCACCTCTCAAAGAATTCTTTCCCTTTCTGCCCTCATCTAGGCTGAGAAGAGATACCAAAGCACAGCACAGTTATTCTGCTCTTCATCCATCCTCTATTTCGTATTCAATTTCCCATCATGCACCCAATAAACACGGCAGCCCTGACATGATGAGAAGCCTTCCCTGAAGACTACAGCCCACACTCATCCATCCCTTCACTGAACTCCTATTATACTTATTGTCTGTACCACACAATTAGCACTTTATTATATACTGTCTTGTTCTCTAATTGTCTGTACCACACAATTTAGCACTTTATTACATTCTGTCAGATTCTGTAATTGTGTCATGTATTTTTGCCTTGTCTCTCCACCTAGATTATAAGCCCCAAAGTGGCAGGGGCCCTGTCTGGAGCTGCTTTGGTATTCCCCACACACCAAACACTGCCCTAGGAACAACAAAGTGGGCTTTTGACAAATACCGACTGCTTTATTGGTTGGGGGGTGGGTTGGGAGACTAGTATATCGATTTTGTGATGGGCGGAGCTATGGAGAATCCAGAATGAGAAATAGGGAAGGTGCTGAGTGACAAGAGACTTGGGTGCTGTGTTTATTCCAGCCACTCCTCTTCAGTACCACCTGCTCGGCCACCTAACAAGTCATTTAGTTTCTAAGTTTTTCTATGTACAATGAACAGGGAAACCAAAACATGTGACCAAACAACACCATTTTTAAAATCCCATGAAAATCACATGTTTTTCATCGGAAGATTTTACACTGTAACATTCCCCAACATGGGAGGCACTGCTATGCAGAGAAAGAGGTCATGCTTTAGAATTAGAGAGACCTCTTACCACTGGTGTGACCTTCAACAAATTGTTTAGCACCTCTCGCACCCTAAAATTAAACCTTGGTTCCTCGTCTCTGCAATTATTCCAATGACTGTGATTGTGATATTGCCACTAAGTATCCATAAGCCTGCTGGAGTATTCTTATTTTTTCCAATTTCTGCAAATGCCATGCCTTGAAGTAAGTGTTAAATATTGTTATTATAATAAACATAATTAGTACCTCTGTAAGTCTCACACCTAGTTGAAGAGTGTCGGCCTTGGCTATGATTCAAAGGTTTGTTTCTCGGAGTATAAATTCAGGTAGTTACACAATTTCTTGATCTTTCTCTGTTGGAGAGTCGTTTACACTCAGTGGCCTACCATGTGACATCAGACTTCCTTCTAGTAAATCATAAGAGAAGAAACACCGGGTGTCCAGCATTAGCAGAGCAATGCCTCAGTTTGTCACGTTTACCTCCACTGTGAACATTTAGGTGACTGGAGCATTGAGTTAACCACATTTCTCTGAATTTGGGATGATACAAATAAAATGTTCTGTCCCTGTATGTCATCTGCCTTTTCCCTCTCCGATCAATATGTTTTGCCATACTGTACCCGGTCATGTTTTTGTTCTTGTTTTTTCAATTGGCAGGTGCACAGCAAAACGTAACCAAACAGTTGTTCAACACCCTATTCTCTCCAAACAAGACCAATGTAAGCTCCCAGAAGTGCTGCTCTGACCCTGCTTCGTCCCCTCCCCTGAGGACTCAAGGAGCCCAGAGAGCCTTGAAAGGCTATTTTGTAGGGTAAAGGATGTCCCTTTAAGAAGAGCTCCCCTCTCTCTGTGCCTGTTGCCTGGATGTCCCTTTGGTAAAGAGGAGGGGCTTCCTTTTGCATATCTAGGCGAAATGCCTGTGTTTGATCATTCTTCAAAAAAATATTTATCAAGGTCTGTCCCATGACAGGCAGGGACTGGGTGCTGGCCAAAGATGCATACCACACAGTTCAGAGCTCATACTTACTTGAGGAACCAGCAGTCTAATGGGGAAGCAGACATGCCAATGTAGAATTATCACACAATGAGATAAGTGTAAAAAGAACACGTGTGGCCAGCGTGCCAGCCTGAGCCCAACTGTGCCTACACAAGGAGTCAACTTTGATAAATCTAAGGGAACAGCTGACCTGGTTAGGAGTTGATTAGACTCAGGGAAGCTACTACTGGAAGACAGTTTTGTGGCAGCCTTGAGTGGAGAAAGGGGGACAGGCAGGGTAGCCTTGGGGTGGGTAAGTGGGGTGGGTAGGAAGAAATGCCTTGTCTCTGTCTTTAGCTCCCTGCCTTGGCTCCATGGACTCATACCTGAGGCTCAGGTGGAGACGAAGGGGCTCAGTGAGACACTGAAGCCTCACTTCAGCAAGACATACTGCTTTGTGACCTGGGTGACAGAATGTGGCAAAGCTGAAGTGAAAGGCTTCTCTGCACATTTTGGGGTACCTGGAAACAGCAACCTTGGCTTGAGAGTAGTTGGGACTGTGGCTGAGACCAGACACTGCCCCCTAGTGGCTGACAGCAGGGGAGACCAACAAGGAGCTCAAAGCAGAAGAGGAAAGAAGGATGGAAGGGGGCCCAAGGGAAGATCCACCCTGCCTCCTGGGCAAACCAGGGGAGACGTGGAGGTTGCGGTGGTTCTGCACTAGGCAGGCAGACGCCCAACCAATGCAATGTGAGTTCTCACCATGGCTATGATAACCACTGCCATTCGTGCTGATGCTCAGACAAAACTTACGAAAACACAGGTACTCCATACACAGAAAATTAATTAATTAATTAATTAATTAATTTTAAAAACACTTATTTTCTGGTTATGAGCTTAAGCAAAGCAATGTCTATCCTAGTTAATAATGGAACTGCGGTCCGGTAAGGTGGAGAGACAAGAGGTGCAGGATAAGTAACAGAAGGAGATTCCGACACCAGCGCTGAGGACTGGGGGGTTGGTTCTGGTGAAAGGGGGTCAGCCAGGTGAGCGGAGGGGTGGAAGCAAAGCTCTGGGTGGAGGAGCTGCCTGCAAGATGGAACGAAAGAAAACAGCCCTGAGTCTGTAGGCAGACTGGAGTCGCATGACTAGACAGAAATGTCCAGAACCAAATTCTAAAAATAAGATTTCTCCCCTGAGCCAAACAAAATTAAATTCGATCTCCAAGTACGATTGAATAGAATTCAAACAACAACGACAAAGCATTCCAAATGGTGCTAAAGGGCAGGCTGGAAACAGAGTCCCTCCCACCCTCAAGTCCCCACTCCCAGGAGGACCGGTGGGCAGCTGCCAGGGAGCACCAGGATGACCGCATGTTGTTAAACTGCTTAAAGATTCTCTACAGATTGGTAAACAGCTGCTGCTCCAAGCCCCTGGAGTGTCACCCCCGCCCCCCGGAATTTCAGTCAGTCATTACAGGGTTAAAACTTAGATATTAGAGGATCCCCAGCATGCTTCCGGATCTCAAGCCAGCAGCATCCCTGGTCGCAGAGCTGACCCAGGTGTTAAATGTTTGACTTTCACTGTTATCCTTCCAGACAACATATCTTCACATACAGGTAGGCCCCTCCGTGCACCTTCTTTTCCTTGAATACAAATGGAAAAATTGAATACTGTTCCGTACTTTGCTTTGCTTATTTTTTTTAACCTACTTGGCCCACCTTTAAATGTATAGCCAAATATAGATTGGAGGCATTTCTTTCAGAGCTGACATAATTTAGCTGTAACTAAGATACCTAACCTGCGAAATGGAGCACAGGAAAAGGGTGAGACTTTAGAATAACGTATGGGAACTTTCCAGTAGGCCCAGAAGAATCTAGTCATTGGGGACTGTGGAAATAACACTGGGAGCTGAGAGCAATGCCTGACAGCTTGAGCAGAGGAATGGGGAGGGGCAGGGCCAACAAAATTTCCCCAAATATCCCTCCAGAGACCATCCCCTGCCACCAGCTGACAGGAGGGGCCTACACTTCCCTGAGTCCAGACTATTAGTGCTGAGTTCAAATGTTACCCAAAACCGAAGCAGTCTCGGGTGGAAGCAAAGGAAATTTCAAGTTGCACTTACCTCACCGAACGCTTTCCAGGGAGTCTTCCCTTCGCTCAATGAGGACATAAAATGAATCTTCTTCATAAATGAGTTAAAGTGTATTTCTCCGAAAAGCTCCATCTTCCCCTCAGATGCTGAAAGGAAGCATACAGTTATTTATATTCATGAGGGAGAAAACACCTATAAACAAAACTTGAACCAGATTTTCAAATTTTTTTAATGTTTTATTTATTTTTGATACAGAGAGACACAGAGCATGACGGGGGTGGGCAGAGAGAGAAGTAGGCTCCAGGCTCTGAGCTAGCTGTCAACACAGAGCCTAACGCAGGGCTCGAACCCACAAACGTGAGATCTGACCTGAGTCAGGTTGGAGGCTTAACCGACTGAGCCACCCAGGCACCCCTGAACCAGATTTTTAAATATCCTCTCCCTATCAAAAAGTCAAGGGGCTCCAGGGGGGCTCAGTTGAGCATCTGACTCTTGATTTCTGCTCAGGTCATGATCATAGGGTTTGAGTGTGAGCCCCATATTGGGCTTTGTGCTGGCTGCTTGGGATTCTTGGTCTTTTTCTCTCTACGCCTCCTCCACTCACAATGTCTGTGTGTCTGTCTGTCTGTCTCTCTGTCTGTCTCTCTCTCTCTCTCTCTCTCACAATAAATAAATAAAAGTGAAAAAAAAAGTGAAGGGTGCCTGGGTGGCTCAGTGGGTTAAGCATCCGACTTCAGCTCAGGTCACGATCTCACAGTTTGTGGGTTCATTGGGCTCTGTGCTGACAGCTCAGAGCCTTGAGCCTGCTTTAAGATTCTGTGTCTCCCTCTCTCTCTACCCATCCCCAGCTTGCTCTCTCTCTTTCAAAACTAAGTAAACATTTAAAAAAAAAAGCCAAGACCACTGAGTGTACTATTTTTATAGCCATATTTATCTTCAAAATCCAAAGAAGTAGTATGGGAGGGGAAACTCAATTTTCTATGTCTGATTTCTGTGTCTCCATACATCATGTTTTCATTATTTTAATATTAAGGAGAGAGATTAAAGAAGAATGTTTACAATTGAAGATGTCAGCCCCATAGATTTTTGGGAAAGGGAGGATAGGGAAATGAGATCAGAAAAAGGTTACCTAATATTTTTATTTTTACTGATATTCCCAGAAACTTTCAGTAGGGGAAGAGTCATTAAATGCGAAAGCAATTTCTGCTAACAGACTGCCACCTAGTGGTGAGTTCCTACCTAATTCATAATACGAGCAGCTACTGAGCTCTGGGAAGCTTTTGGAAGATATGTTTATTTCTCTTTAGATAACCCGAGGAACCTTACAGAGTATTGTTACAAGTGGACCCGACTCACTTGTGTGCTTCCCAACAGCCTCATGCTCATCAGGCAGTACCTAACACAGGCCGAACATCCTTCAAAAGGAAGTTTTGCCTCTGTACTTCTCTGAATATTGTCAAAGAAGCCTGGTCAACCAAAATTAATATTAACTTCCTTTTCTGTTTTCAGACTATGGCCCCCTCAAACCTTTCCCTTGCTAGTCATCGAACTAGGTCCAAATTTTCAAAGGGTTTTCCAGTTATTAGAGCATGATAAATGATTGTGGGTGACTCACTGGCACGTAATTCCATACATACGATTCTGAAAGAGGTCTCAAAGTCAGCAACAAGGAGACATCCTCAAGATTTACTATACGTCAGGAACCCCTCCCTTCATGCTCTCAGAGAGACACTACAGTTCTTTTTATCTGGCTCCTGCATCCTCCATGCTCCTTAGTTCTTGCTTTCTGTGTTGACACCACCCCTCTCGGCCACAGGGGTCCTTATTCTTGTATCCATACCAGTCAGCAAGGAGGTATCCTCCTCCCATCAGGGCAAAAGACTATGTTCTGGCAGCAGAGCTAGGATACCTCTCTCAGTTACCAATACTCATTCTGTATTGCGTACTATTTCAACTACTCACTGAGTGCCTACCAGGTGGCAGGCACTAGATGTGTCCCAAGGAACAGAACAGACAGCACTGTCCTCACAAAGCTTACCAACTAATGGGAAGAACTAAACACATTAACAAGTTGTGACAGGAATGGAAAGCAAGGGGTGCTAGGAAGAGGGTCTGCACAAGTCAGCTTCTCAGGACGGTTATATCTCAGCCATGATCTGAAGGAGGAGTAACAGTAAGCCTGAAAAAGAGCAGCCCAGGCACATGGAGAAGCCCTGGTCTTGGTAAGGACCTGGGGCTTCCGAAAAACTAAACAGAGGTCAGAATGCTATAAGCTAACTCCACTGGAAAAAAGATGCCGACAATATTCCAGAAGGTCTACAATCCACAATCGCAATAGTAGCATTATTCATAATAGCCAAAAAATGGAAAGCACTCAAATGTATATCAACCAATGAATGAATAAAATGTGGTATACCCGTACAATGGAGTATTATGTGGGTATACAAAGGGATGAAGTAGATTCCTGCTGCAAAATGGATGACCCTTGGAAATACTACACCAAGGAAAAGAAGCCAGATACAAAGGACTACATCATGCATGATTCCATTTATATGAAATGCACAGAGCAGGCAAATCTATAAAAACAGAAATACTAATGGTTGCTTAGAGCTGGGGACCAGGAGGAGGAAGGGAACGGGGCATGACTGCTAACACGTATGGGTTATTGGGGGGAGGGTCATGAAAATGTTTTAAAATTGACTGTGGCAATGATTGCACAACTCTGTGAAACAGTAAAGAATGCTGAACTACCATATGCTTAAAATAGGTGAATTGCATAGTACTGAATAGTATCTCAAAAAGATTAGTATTATTAAAATATTATTGTTATTATAAATAAAAATCTGGAGTTACAGAGCCCAGGTTAAGAATGCCAAATATGGAAGTACATCTTCTGTTCATTTTTTCCTTCAAGCTGGAACCCAATATGCATTCACCAAAGGGCGGAGCCAGGAGACAGTTGAGCATGACTACTCTCTCTCTCTTTTTTTTTAAAATAGTTTACTGTCAAATTGGTTTCCATACAACACCCAGTGCCCTTCCCCACAAGTGCCCTCCTCCATTCCCACCACCTCCCTTCCCCCTCCCCCTCCCCCTCCAACCCTAGATTAGTTTTCAGTATTCAATAGTCTCTCAGGTTTTGCGTCCCTCTCTCTCCCCACCTCTCTTTCCCCCTTCCCCTCCCCATGGTCCTCCATTAGGTTTCTCCTGTTCTCCTGTTGAGCATGTCTGTTCTCAAAACTATCCCTTCCTGTGGCCTCAAAGGGTTCTCTGAAACCCAGCTTATGCACAGGACTTTTCTCCCCTTTAGAGATGTCCTTCTACTAGTTGGCACTTAGTCACAGAAATTAAACTCCAAAAGGGAAGGGTCTTAGTCCTGGAGACTAGCAATCTGTCCTACTTCTAGTCTCCCTTCTCTGAAGATCTCTGGACTTTGATGCAAAAATAAACTGTTTTTCTACTAGCCCCACAGACATAGCCACACACCCAGAATTTCCAGGAGTGACTCTCATACCTATAATTTGGTTATATGTCTTTACATGGAATGCAAAGGACTCTTCTTGCTCACCACGGACAGAAGTTTTACAGGCCCACGATGGAGAGTAATGCTTCAAGATCCAAATTACATTCTCTCTCCTTCATGAACATTACCCAATGTAGCAGTATTCTAGCTGTCTCCAATCCATTTCCTCTTTCCTGGTAAGGACAACTGTAATATTGTCACTTATAATAAAAACTGTAAATTCGGTCTTCCATTTCTGGCACAGATCTTCTAAAACCCTTGACATTTCTGAAGAGATGAGAGCAATGAATGTCTTTTGTTATGTTAATTAGGTGACTTTTTGAAAGCATCTTAGAATGGGGGCTGGTTGCCAAGAGAATCAACCATGTGATTAGAAGGTTGAAACTTTTGGTTCCATGCCCAACCTTCTCCAAAATTGAATCAATCACCAATGGCCAGTGATTTGATCAATACTGCCTATGTAGGGGCGCCTGGGTGGCTCAGTTAAGCATCCAACTTTGGCTCAGGTCTTGATCTCAGTTCGTAAATTCGAGCCTTGAGTTGGGCTCTGTGCTGACAGCTCAGAGCTTGGAGCCTGCTTCAGATTCTGGATCTCCCTCTCTCTCTGCCCCCTCCCTCTCCCTCTTTCTCTCACAAAAATAAATAAACATTTAAAAAAATGAAGCCTCCATAAAAACCAAAAAAGAGGGCTTTCAGAGAGTTTCCAGTTGGTGAATGTGGAGATGTGGAAAGAGCGGTACACTTGTGCTCAGAAAGGACATGGAAATCATGAGCCCTTTCCCCACACCTTGCCCTATGCATCTCTTCCACCTGGCTGTTCCCAAGGTATAGCCTTTTACAATAAACCAGTGATCTTGTAAGTAAAATATTTCTTCGAGTTCTGTGAACTGTTGTAGCAAATTAATCAAACCCAAGGAGGGAGCCATGGGAGCCTCTGGTTTATAGCCAATGGGTCAGAAACATAGGTAATAGCCTGGGTCTGATGTAACATCTGAAGTGGGGGTGGTTGGGGAGGGCAGATTTCTATGACTGAGCCCTTAACCTGTGGAATTTGAGGCTATCACTCCGTAGTAGTGTCAGAATGGAGTTAAACTGTAGGACATCTAGCAGGCATCAAAGAACTATTCCTTCTTAGTGAGGGGAAAATCCCCACACAGTGGAATCGGTACCAGAACATTTCAGCACCATGACAAGAAGGTAAGAGGAACCTTTCTGGGAAGCCACCTTTTCCCCAAGTCCACTCAGGAAACTGTGATAAGCCTCCACTGTCGGCACCAAGGATGGAATGTGTGGCCAGTGTGATCAATTACAGTGTACTGTATCCCCCCAAGAGCTTTTTCGTCATCACTGAGTTTCAAGCTTGACTTGTAGTGAACACAATACGATGAGGAACCCCAATATATTTTTTTAAAGCAAAGGAGAGTTGAAGGGAGTAAATGTCTCCAAATCCCACCCTCTTGGCCTGCAGGTGGATAAGCACTGAGCTGTGCACCGTGGGGAAAACAAAGAAATAGGACACGGTACCTGCCTTGAACACCTCTCAGTGGAGTGAGAGGGCAAGAAAGAAAAGCATAAAAAGGAATAATAGTTGGGGCG
Organism: Suricata suricatta; assembly: GCF_006229205.1. NCBI lineage: Eukaryota > Metazoa > Chordata > Mammalia > Carnivora > Herpestidae > Suricata > Suricata suricatta. The sequence continues at coordinate 133,229,603 of NC_043702.1, read as the reverse complement.
CCTGGGTGGCTCATTCGGTTAAGTGTCTGACTTAAGCTCAGGTCATGATCTCATGGTTCAGGCCCCACTTGGGTTCTGTGCTGAAGGCTTGCTCAGGGCCTGGAGCCTGCTTCAGATTCTGTGTCTCCTTCTCTCCCTGCCCCTCCGCTCACGCTCTGTCTCACTCTGTCTCTCAAAAATAAATAAATGTTAAAAAAATTTTTTTAAATAATAATTAACGAATGCTGTACCACAATAGAAGAAAGGCCACGGAGCTCTTTGCCACTTATTAGACACGTGTTAGAGGACTTCAGGCCAGCAGTGAATCTTGGTTACCTCTCCCTTCTTCTAAGGCCTATGCCTTGTCTAAGACAGTCAAGTGTCAACCTCCCCCAGGAAGACTTTTCAGAAACACTCTCCTGCCTCATCATATCCACACACTCACCCCTCTGCCCAGCTCAGAGTCTTCCCCTCCCTCAGTGTTTCATATCTTTTTACTGGCTCATATACTTTTTTCCTTTTTTTTTATTAATAGTTTATTGCCAAGTTGGTTTCCATATAACACTCAGTGCTCTTCCCCACAAATGCCCCCCTCCATGACCATCACCCCCCTTCCCCTTTTCTCCTCCCTCTTCAGCCCTATTTTGTTTTCAGTATTCAAGAGTCTCTCATGATTTGCCTCCTTCCCTCTTCCTAATTCTATCCCCCCCACTTCCCCTTCCCATGGTCCTGTTAAGTTTCTCCTGTTAGACCTACTAGTGAAAACATATGGTATCTGTCCTTCTCTGGCTGACTTATTTCATTTAGCATGACACCCTCACGGTCCATCCACTTTGCTACAAATGGCCAGATTTCATTCTTTCTCATTGCCATGTAGTACTCCATTCCAGTACACATATTTTTAAAGGTAAATATCTTCCCCACAATTCATTGGAGAGGCTGTGAGTTTCTTAAGGGCATATAGTGGAGGCTATGATGCTTCCCCTCCACCATTTCAGTGAGACTCTTCCTTCCCCACCCTTTCTTCCCATAGCTTCTACTACAAGTGTCAGCCCTGCATGACGATCGAGGCTCTTCCTGCCTTCTCCCTGGGTCCCTGCCCAAGTATAGTCCCTGGACATCAAATCCTTAGGGGAATCTTAGGGGGGATCGCTAGGGTTTCTTAGCAAACCCTAACACACTATTATAAGGCACTACCATGTACTACTACATATATTTAAACAGTAGTTGATTCATTTAGCATATTGGTTTATTGGTTGACAATATTAAGCCTAATGTCCTATACCTTTTGGGTACCAAAATACTTAATTTTGCTTATATTTTTTAGAAACTTTTTAAATGTTTATTTATGTTTGAGATAGACTGAGACAGAGTGCAAACAAGGGAGGGGCAGAGAGAGAGGGAGACACAGAATCCGAAACAGGCTCCAGGCTCTGAGCTGTCAGCACAGAACCTGATGTGGGGCTCAAACTCAGGAACTGTGAGATCATGACCTGAGCAGAAGTCAGATGCTTAACCGACTGAGCCACTCAGGCATCCCAATTTTGCATGTATTAAAGTATGACTTTGAAAAAAATTACTAGCATCCCCCTAGGATATCATATTCTTGTTAACATTCCAAGATAGACATAATAGGGTTTTTCTTTTCCTTTTTTGCAGGAAAACAGAGTAGTGGCTAAAAGTGTCATCTCTGGACTACTTGAAACCAAATCGCAGCTCAACAACTCATGGGCACTGTGGCCTTTGGCAAATCACTTAAACTCATTTTTAAAATTCTGTTTTTCTGATCTTTAGGATGGGATGGTGCTAGAGCACTTGGATGGCTCAGTTGGTTAAGCATGGGGCTTCAGTTGAGGTCATGATCTCAGCGTTTGTGAGTTGGAGCCTGCTTGGGATTCTCTCTCTCTCTTTCCCCCTCTCTCTGCCTTCCTCCACTTGCACTTCCTCTCTCTCAAAATAGATAAATAAACTTAAAAAAAATTGAATGGGATGCTTCCTCAACTGTAAAATATGACTTTAAAAAATAGTACCCACGACCAAGGGTTGTTTTATGACTTGATTCATGAATTAATTTCTGGAGCCCTATACAATGAAAGAACTTCTATAATGAATTTAAAAGCACGTTGCAAACTAGAAAGCCCTTGGGGAAATTTATTTTCCCTAAAAGAATTAAGCATAGGCCATTGCCTTTTACGGAAAATTGAGGATAATTCACATTAACAAGAGAAAGCTGAGGGCTTGTCTATGTTTCTGATGCATTAGCACAGCACAGGACACTAGAAAGCAAACTCCTGACAGTCCTGCAAGTAGAGATATTTTGTTTAAAAATGATTATCCCGTTCAAAACTCTTTCAGTTGTTCTCCAGAATACGCTGGAAAGCTGCCGCTTTAGTAAGCAATCCAATTTTAATATCCGTCCATCGCCTTTGAACATGAGGGATGCGGCGTTGGGACAGCAGCACCAGCCTGAAAAGCACAGAGTCCCCGACTGGCGGGCCCCGTCCTCAGCCTGCTTCTGAAACGGCAGCCCAAATCTCAAAGCCCACAACCGAGAAATACCTGTCGCTGCCGGGCCCTGGACAGAAGCGGAGGCGACCAGGCGCCCTGGAAGCAGCCGCGAGCGGAAGGACCCGCGCAGCAAAAGGTGAAGCCGCGCGGCGACTGCGGCCGCGCACGCTCAGAAGTTCGCAGTCCCCGCGCCTCACCCACACCCCGGGAGCCGAGTGAGGCGAAACCGCACGTTGCGCAGCGTCAGGGGCGTGCGGGGCGCGCGGCTCGGCGCGGGCGCGGGGGCACGTGGTG